>NC_058098.1:140857500-141172500 GCF_020171115.1 Neogale vison | reverse complement strand
CCTCAATAGACATTCTGATGGAACTGGTCTGGGTAGAGCCCAGGTACTGGAGGGGTTTTATTTTTCCTTCCTCCTGCCTTTCTTCCTTCCTTTCTTTCCTAACCTACCTTCCTTCCTCCCTCCCTTCTTTCCTCTTTCACTGTCTAATATGTAGTCAAGACTTGGAACTCCTGGTTTAAAATGTGGCAAAAGCTGTGGATTGGGTCCTTAGCCCAAATATCCAGCTGGACCCCTTTCCTGTCAGTTGCCGCATCCTTTCCACCTTCCCCAAATCTTCACGTTCAGGTGGGAGAAGTTTCATGAACTGATAGTAAATTCCACCTAAGAAGTCTAAGGAAAGACATGTCATCTTCTCTGATTTCCTGAGAGATGTCCAAATGCCCCCCTCCCCTAAGCAACCCATCAACCACTCAGGTGAGCAAGCAGTCAGAACTCAGGGTCTGTGTTCTCACGTGCGCTCCCACCAACAACTCTGGTAAGCTGAGGGGTTTGTCCATGTGCAGAGGGACAGAACCTCCGGCTTTCATAATTTTTCAGATGCCACGAGGACTAGAGTTGAACTTCTTACTGCATGAACAGCTGGCCACGGGTCAGTTGGGGCTCACTGCCCAAAGCAGGAAAGAAGAAAGGATCTGAAAACAGTATTCCCAGAATGCCAAGATGGAGCTACAAAGAGATATGAAGAGGTATTATTAAAAAATAAAATAAAATAAAGAAAATGGTAGTTCTGCTTGTGGACAAGTGTCAAAACCCACCCAAAGAATTTAGTAGTTTACCTCCTTATCGCCCACCCCACACATATGTGCAGGCTTGCTTACCCTCAACATTTGGCTAATCAAGGATAGTTAGACTGATGTTTTCTTCATGGCACTCATCACTATTTGTACATATACATCATGTATTTGATGTTTATGTGTTCAGCATATTTCTCTCCCACCAGATGTGCTCCCCACAGTCTGTTTTCCCCTCCTGTGCACCCAATATGGGGTGCTGGCTTGCATGGGCAGAGGAGGTCCAGGTTAGTGCGTGCGTGTGAGTGTGTGTGTGTGTGTGTGTGTGTGTGTGTGTGTGCGCACAGAGGGCCATAGGAACATGTTATACCCACTATCCAATTAAAAAAAAAAATGGTCCTTTTGAAAAAAAAAAAATTCCCCTGGGCCTTCTGACCCACAGACTAATGTTCAAGCCTTTTCTCGTATTTCCGTATGATAGAGGATGAACATGATATTTTGAACAGCCTTCCAGTTTGAATTCATGCTTTTGAAAATTTGTGTTTTTTTTTTCCAATTTATTTATTTTCAGAAAAACAGTATTCATTATTTTTTCACCACACCCAGTGCTCCATGCAAGCTGTGCCCTCTATAATACCCACCACCAGGTACCCCAACCTCCCACCCCCCCGCCACTTCAAACCCCTCAGATTGTTTTTCAGAGTCCATAGTCTCTCATGGTTCATCTCCCCTTCCAATTTACCCAAAAGCACATACCCTCCCCAATGTCCATAACCCTACCCCCCTTCTCCCAACCCCCCTCCCCCCAGCAACCCACAGTTTGTTTCGTGAGATTAAGAGTCACTTATGGTTTGTCTCCCTCCCTATCCCGTCTTGTTTCATGGATTCTTCTCCTAAAATTTGTGTTTTGATGACAGGAGCCTCAACATCAAACGGAATCATATTCAGGAAGTTTGCCTACAGATTTTCCCAGGCTCTGGGCTTTCTGTACCACATGGCATTGTGCTATCATTTGAAATAAAATGGGGGTGCACAGTCGGCAAGGTTTGCATGGCCTGGCTCGCAGGTTCCACCATCACACGGAATTATTCTGGAAAATGTGGCTGACTTCACTCTGATTTGTACTTTTTAATATTCAAGAACTATTCTCTCTCAAAAAGTCATTTTCATGTGAAAATAAGAGATGCACATTTTTCCTTAAAAAAAAACTCACAGCAGGGGCACATGGGTGGTTCAGTGGGTTAAGACCTCTGCCTTTGGTTCAGTCCCTGGGATCGAGCCCCTGGGATTGGGCTCTCTGCTCGGCACGGAGCCTGCTTCCTCCTCTCTTTCTGCCTCCTCCTCTGCCCACTTGTGATCTCTGTCTGTCAAATAAATAAATAAAATTTAAAAAATAAAAAAAGAACTCACAGCATAAAGTAATCTGGGTCCTTAGTAAAGAAGCTTAAGAGTGTAATTGGATAGAATCACATTTTTGCACCAAGTACCCAAATTTACATTTTTTAAGGTTCCTTCTCAAACTGACCGTCCTTTCCTGGGACTGATCCACCCCAAACCCTCGATGACATTATGGACAAAATGGAAACACTAGAGCCTTTCTCCTTGTGTTCAGGGGTGTCAGGGTCTGCTGCCCTTCTGACGAGGACCATTGGCTATGGCTGAGGGAGAGCCTGCTGCGCCTGGAGAGCTGGGCGCCTGAGCACTTTATCTGGTGGTGGCCCTGGGGAGGGGCAGCAGGGTAAATAGAAACACTGAGGGAAAGCACACGTGCACTCCACGTCAGTGGGACGTGCCTCACATCTCCATGCACAATAGTGATAGCAAAGCAGATAATGAAAGTTATGATCTCAGTTTAAATCTGGTAAAAATATTTACAAGTGTGAAATATCTTGGAGCAGAGAATTTCAGCCAATGACTTTTATCATCTGCTACATAATGAGCTTGCAACCGTGATGTTATGCCTCCGTATTATAAACTGTGGCAACATCTTCGTCTTCCTTTGAATTTCAACAGCAAATGATTTTCTCTCTCTTTCTCTCTCTCTCTCCCTCTCTCTGTCTCTCTCTCTCACACACACACACATACACACACATCCTGACTTAAGTTAAACTGCATGGTAGAAATCAACTCAAGTACCCTCCAGTCCTCTTCAGAGATCTTTCTGAATTCATTAAGAAATGCCTTTTAAAACTGCATTCATCAGATCCTTACAGTGACCTTAAAAACTTCTCTCTCAAAAAAAGACAGTTTTATTTTTAAATGGAATAAATATATTCTTAAATGTATATTTTTAAATGAAATAAATATATTTTTAAATGAAATAAAAACTTGATAAATAGATAAGTCAAGTCTGATTCGATCACATTTTGACAAGGGCATGGGCTGCTGTTATAAATTCGTCTTTTTATTTTTCAATACAGAATATTGTCACCCACACAAATTCTGCTGCCTGATGGATCAACTCAGTGACAACGTTGCCCAGCATATCAGAAAATTGATGTAGGAAAATGTTTGCAAACTGAAGTTTTGATCATTCATCTTAACATTTAACAAAAGGGTATTAGCAGGGATTGACAAACGTGAGGGAGAAAACCTCAACCCAAGACTAAGTAGAAGCTTCTATTAAGATTTCAGAACACTACTGGAGACATCCAAAGGAGCTGTTACTTGGATAGAGACCTGTCTTTTCAAACCTGATTTCCATAACCCGTATACCATCACATCCAGTGGGGGAGAAAATACTGTTTGCATCAACGTTACTCCCTTGCCTCAGGAAGTCGGGAACAGTGAGTGAGAGTCATTGTGAAGGTCTTTGTCAGAGCATCTGAAGATGCCAGGACCAGGCTGTCTGCGGGAGTGAAGGGGGGTCCAGCAGGGGCCAGAACGGTGTATGCAAGCACCGGACCCCTCACGCCTGCCCCCGAAGACAGCTGGAACTTGAAGACTCGAGTCACTAAATGGCAACAGGAGGCTTCGAGGCAAGGGCGGGAAGGCAGACACCTGGTCTTAGGCACAGGACGGCCCCTGGGAAAGCCACAGGCAATCCTCTACCAGCTGGCCCCACTCCAGCCCCTCTCAGGTGCCACCTGCCTCTGACAGGAGAATAAACAGGATGGATCCTCTGGTCTTTTCCCAGCTACACAGATAACACTGGACAAGCTGGACAAGAACTGGTTTCTACAGTCCGAAGATCCCCTCCATGCTTTGAGAAGTGACCAACGTTCATTCCAAATCGACAGTAAGAAGCAATGCGGAGAGTCCCCATATGATTCTGCTTTTCCCCGAGAAAGAGAGAATTCAAAGCGAAGAGGGTGTTTCTCATCACGGGATCCCATTACTCCTAGTTACCAATCACTGGGAGCCAACCAAGACCCTGCCTCCACAGGGCACACTAGGGCTGGGTTTACACAGTACACACGGAAAGCAGTGGAAAGAGGCTGCACCACACGTAATGGACAGTGAGGGGAAATGGAGGGTCCTCGGGAGGGAGAGCAGACCCCGTCCCACACTAACTGCAGCTCAGGGAGGACCCTGAGATGGTGGATGGGGCAGGGGCTCAAACGGGTGCAGGAGGACTGGAGAGGGCAGGAGGGTGGACTGGATGCCTCGGGGTCTGCAGACTGCTCCCAGAATCGTCTCGTCATCCCTGTGAACCCGCCCACCCCCACCCCTCTGTACAGTCTCCCCTTAGAACCCAGAGAGCCTGTGTCCAACCCTGCTCCTCAGAGGTGTTGTGAGCTACACCCAAAGGAGATATGCCAAAGAATGCCTCATGAATGTTCATTCCTCTGCACTTCATTCATCATTTTTTGAATGAGAAAATAAATGAATGAAAGAAAATGACATTAAACTATCTTGATCTTTGTTATTTAGAGAAAGGAGGCTCTGAAGAGAGGAGTTACCAGACACCCAGGACACTGTCCTTGTTATTCTAGTCCACGTTTGCTCACCTCATATTAATCAGTTTTGTGTATCACCACTAAGATCACCCTCCCACTCACCCCAGGGGAAGGATTTCTACAGAATGCCTTGGCCCTCAGTACCCAAAGGACACCTTGGCACTTGTTGATGGACAGAAATTTTGGTAAAGACAATAGAGGTAAGGGACTCTGCCATTTGGGGGGGGTTTGAAGAGTGGAAAAGTTGACTCATGTGTTCACGGGTTGTCCTTCGTTCTCATGCTCTCTCTTCAGCCAAAAACTCTACAGAGAAAAAAACCAAGCCATCCTATGGTTTCCACAGAGATACCTGCAGCAAAGGGGTTCAACAGTGGGCTGGCTGTTCCCCTCAAGCCTTTCCTTGATGCCCTTGGGAGAACAGTGAGCTGGGCACCTAACTTTCCAGCCAACTCTTTCTTTAGGCAGTCCTGAATTTCTTGGTCTTTACTCTCTTAAGGGCTGTTACTAAACCAAAAGCTTCCTTGGGTGTCAGTGATTCTGCTGGGACCTGCTTCTCCAACATACAATATCCAAATCTTCCAAAAAGAGCAGTCCATGAGAAACTATAAGAAAAGGAAAAGAAAAGGGGGAAAGGGTCTTCAACGGGAACCACGTAAGCCCGTCTTTTAAACTGTATCATTAAACATGCACAAAATCTGGCGAAGGACATGGTGAGGCAAAGGAACGTGCTGTGTTTGTGGAGCGATCACCTTTGGCCTCTGCCCACGGGGTACCAGCACTAGGACCATGGGGTCCACAGAAAGTTTCTTGTCACAACTTTTGAATAATTTGCTTTTTGTAAACTTACAAAATTAATTTAATGACCCCTCTCCTTTTTTTTTTTTTTTTTTTGGTATGAAAACTGGTGGCGATTTTTTTTTTTCACATTCAGATGATTATAAAAGTTTAGTCTGAGAACTCTTAAAACATTTCAGGCAAAAACTAGAAATCTCTTTGTTAAATGCACATTCTTTTTCCAACTATGCAATAATTGATGAAAATGATTGCTACCAGATTTATTTAGTGATCCCAATGATCTTTCTTTGAAATTTGTTTGCTTCAGAAAAAAATTCTTCATTGTCTGGTATCTAGAGGACACATTTCCAGATTTGAGACTGGATCACTACATAGTTTTTTTTTTTTAATTTCTTTTCAGCATAACAGTATTCATTATTTTTTCACCACACCCAGTGCTCCATGCAATCCGTGCCCTCTATAATACCCACCACCTGGTTCCCCCATCCTCCCACCCCCCGCCCCTTCAAAACCCTCAGATTGTTCTTTACAGTCCATAGTCTCTCACGGTTCACCTCCCCTTCCAATTTACCCCAACTCCCTTCTCCTCTCTAACTCCCCATGTCCTCCATGCTATTTGTTATGCTCCACAAATAAGTGAAACCATATGATAATTGACTCTCTCTCTGCTTGACTTATTTCACTCAGCATAATCTCTTCCAGTCCCGTGCATGTTGCTACAAAAGTTGGGTATTCATCCTTTCTGATGGAGGCATAATACTCCATAGTGTATATGGACCACATCTTCCTTATCCATTCGTCCGTTGAAGGGCATCTTGGTTCTTTCCACAGTTTGGCGACCGTGGTCATTGCTGCTATAAACATTGGGGTACAGATGGCCCTTCTTTTCACTACATCTGTATCTTTGGGGTAAATACCCAGTAGTTCAATGGCAGGGTCATAGGGAAGCTCTATTTTTAATTTCTTGAGGAATCTCCAAAGAGGCTGCACCAACTTTCATTCCCACCAATAGTGTAAGAGGGTTCCCCTTTCTCCACATCCCCTCCAACACATGTTGTTTCCTGTCTTTCTAATTTTGGCCATTCTAACTGGTGTAAGGTGGTATCTCAATGTGGTTTTAATTTGAATCTCCCTGATGGCTAGTGATAATGAACATTTTTTCATGTGTCTGATAGCCATTTGTATGTCTTCATTGGGGAAGTGACTGTTCATATCTTCTGCCCATTTTTTGATATGATTATCTGTTTTTGTGTGTTGAGTTTGAGGAGTTCTTTATAGATCCTGGATATCAACCTTTTGTCTGTACTGTCATCATATCTATCTATGAAAGACCCACAGCAAATATCATCCTCAATGGGAAAAAGCTTGCAGCCTTCCCGTTGAGATCAGGAACACGACAAGGATGCCCACTCTCACCACTCTTGTTCAAAATAGTATTAGAAGTCCTAGCAACAGCAATCAGACACCAGAGAGAAATAAAAGGTATCTAAATTGGCAATGAAGAAGTCAAACTCTCCCTCTTCGCAGTTGACATGATTCTTTTTTTTTTTTCCTTCTAATGTTACACTCCTTACCTACCCATCCTTCCAAGGATACTTCTATGAGAAATAATAAATGCTCATGAAAGAAAAGGCATTCGCTAACAAATTCACAAGAAGAAATCATTCCAATTCAAGTCTGATCACAGTATTTCTGCTTTGTACTCCAACTTAAATATTATTTGCAATTCAGAATTAACTCATTATAATTCGGAGAATCTCTATTGTTCCCTGACACATAAAGATACTGATGGATTGACTTTCTCTGATTGCAGTGGATTGGGTAAAGTCCAGACAAATCCAGACCTGACCAAAGGCAAGGCTTCTGTGCAGTATTTTCAGAGGAACATGGAATGCTGAGAGCATTCTTGCCCCCTGGCCCCAGCCCCAGACTGCTGACCCCTTAACTAGCAGACCCCGGGCAGCCCTCTGGATACCTCTTGGTCATAACATCTTGTTAAAAATGAAAAAAAAAATTTTTTTTGGTGTAATAGTTGTATAAAGAAATAAAAGAAAAAAATCCATTAGTTGTCATACTTTAGAGTTTTAAAGTCTAAAATATTATCATTCTGTAAGTTCCTTGAAAGTTAAAAGTTGCCAAGTCTTTTCCGTGTCTCAGGTAAGAGTATGCTTCCCTGGAAATGATCTTGAAATGTGATGAAACACCTTTGTTAGCCCAGTCACATCACCTTATCCTACCTGCCTTTCACCTGGGCAGATTGGGGGAAAAAAACCAAAAAAAAACAAAACCCAAAAACCAAACAAACAAAAACCTGCTCTGAGTCTGGACAGGTCTTGCAGGGGTGCTCGGGGTGTGAAGGCAAGGAGTCGGGCCAAGTCCAACTTGGCTGTGGGGGTAGTCAGGGGTCAGAACATGAAGGGGAATCCAGAGGTAGTTCCCTGGGGTCTCATGGAGCCTTGCAGGTGGGTTAGGGCCCTGACCTGGAGGGACTGATGCTCACATGAGCAGGTTGGCCTTAGGATGCTGGTATCCATTTCTATCAGAAGACCCTTGTAGGAGGTTGACTCTTATCTGAGCTTGGAAGCTATAGGAGAAATAAGAAAGCCAAATTATTTAAAAATTAAATTTTTATAAACGTGAAATTGTATATAAAATTAAAGCCACAAAAGCCTCGGTAAATGGGCAAAGTCTGACTTTCCAAACTACTCATGCGTTAAAGGGCATCTCTCCTTTCGATATGGACTCCACACGTCTGGGCTCCCTTTGGGGGATGAAAAGGCTGCGAGCAACCTACACACAGTCGGGGAAACTGGGCCTTCTGGTCTTCCGTGAAGGGGGCTGGTCCCTGCCTCAACAGATTTCACTTTGTCTCCTCAAATCTCTTTTATTTCTGGCCCTTTGATTTCGCTCTGGACCCAGAGTTCTTAAGACACATTTTAAGAGGAAAAGAACTGTCTACCTTGGAGGAAATAAAACAACGGGCCGCAGCAGGTGGGGGTCGTCTGCCACAAGCGTGCCTCCCTGCTCCCCAGAACTCCTGGCTGTTTGGTCGAGTGCTTTCTCTCCGTTGGCCCGTGATGGACAGGCAGGGAGATTTAAAATGCAGAGCCATCTGACAGCTGCAGTTCAAGCTCTGTGAGAAGATCAAAGCCAGTGTTCCGGAATCAGGGCCCCGAGGCCCGGCCACGCCCTGAGCCTGTTCCCCGAGTCTGCACATCGATGGGAGGCGGAAGGTCCCTGCCTGGTGGGGAAGATGCACGTTCCCTGGTGCCTTTAAACAGAGCCGATGACCACCTGTGCAGGAGAAGCACAGAGACAGACTCAGCCCCTCTCCTGCAACCATAAAAATGGGACAGATTGTAGCCCACCGAGCCACATGCCACACGGTCTTTTTAATTCAACAGTAATCTTATTTTCATCCATTTAAACAGGAGCTGGGGCCACAGAGATCCTGGTCCTTCTCCAAATAGACTAGCTTTGGAAGCCTTCCGCTTATTAGCAACGGACATCCACTCGTACTCAGCGTAGCTTAACTGCTTTACATCATCTCAGTCCGCTTTTCAGGAGACCAACAGACTTCGGTAGGCTTTTCTACTTTTAATCAGATCTCACGTATGCATGACCCCTGTGGTATCTATTTCAAGCAAAATGAGTCCGGTCTGGGTGAAAATACGTTGAATTTCAGTATTTCCATGTAGGTAGTTATAGCTGACTTCATAGCTGTCCTTCCCCTTCCCTGTGATTAAGAAATTACGTATGTTAATTTCATACTTTCTGAGCAAGTGCTTCGACAGCCCAGCTGGAGACACGTGAGTCTTTATAAATTAATATTTGTTTCAAACAAACTAAGCAACCCATTCCTTCTTAACTAATTAAATCAGCTTTCCTAGGAAATGCTCTCCAAGTTTGAAAACCTACAATTGAGTAGGAATAAGAATTCATTTATGAACATTCTGCCCAATTTAAAAAAAAAGAAAAACACTGGGATACCAAAGACATTTTTTTCACAGATTGCCAGAGCGAACTGTCCATTAATCATGGCATGTTTGCAGTCCCTATTAACGGCGATATGCAAATGTCCTCCAGCACACCCTGAGTTGGCCCCACTGGGGAGCCTGGGTTTCATTTTGTGATGATAAGAATCATCCCAAAGCCACACAAAGTCTCACCCAACGGAGAGACACCAGCCCATGTGGAAGACCAAGAGGAAACCAACGATTTGCTCTGGGACATGTCACAGGAAGGGATCTGCTCCTAGAATCCTTATTATCCAAGTCCTATGTATTACAAATATTTTATTTGTTCTTATGTGTGAAAACTGGGCCCTCTCTGGCTGCTGGTTCCGTGGCGGGAAGCGAATCAGCACTGGCCGGGGAAGGAAAGCAGGGCGGGCTCTGCTGGGTGGCTGGGACCCGGCTTCCCTGTCCCATCCTTACGCCGGGCAGAACACTGGGGCACGCCATCCAGAGCGGACTTGAGGAAAATGATGGGATTCCTGCGTGTAACTGCCTTCCTGCTGCCTTCTTTTTCTCATGACCCCCCAAACTGCTCATCAGCTACGTGACTATGTACAAATTTAAAAGTCATTCTGGTGTCTGGTGAATGTTCTGGAAACATCGAGAGTCATGGCAGCACCACGTGGATTTGTCGAACTGTCATGAAAACAGTTTTTCCGTCCTGAGCCCGTTAGTAGACTAGTACGCTTTACCACCCGCACATGAAACAAGGCCATCCTACATGGGAGGACACGTGTCTCTGTATGCATTTAGCAAGTCCCGCCACCTGCAAGATAAAATTATTTGCTAAAAAACGTGCCCAACATCCCCTTAGGCATGCTGACTTTACATAATAATACCAAACTTAGGATATATTATTTTAAAATTCCGGGCTAAAAATTATGCGATAGTAGCTTTGTTTTACAGAGGATAAAAATTCCCAATTTACTACTGTTTTTAAACACACAAATTCTGGTGAAAACTTTTATTTTAGACTCACAAACTACGAAGCAGATTCCATCTCGTCCAAGATTAGCCACGATGACTCATGCCCCTCAACACTACGTCCGCTTCTTCATCCCCGTGGTAAGACACAGTGCTTTCCCGGCTTCGTGGCAAGCCGGGGCGCGCGGGACGGGACGCCGTGTGCAGCCAATGCCGGGTCTTCAGGTCAGCAGCAGGTGCTTCCAGGTGAGGACGTCACCTTGTACACGCGCGCTGGAAGCAGCAGAAGCTCCTCCCACAGGTGGACCCTGGACTGCACCGAGACCCGCTGGCCCCAGCTGCTCGTCCTGCAACCTGCAGCCGCTCCCAGCCAGGACGGAGCAGGTGGGGACCAGAAGGCTGGCAGCCCCTGGGAGAGGCAGGACTCCCTTGGCTCCAGGCCCCCCTGCAGGACCGGCCACACTGTTCTTGGGACCCCACTGCTGCCTCCAGGCCTCCGCAGGAGCTTCCCTCTGCCTCCTCGCTCCCTCCCTTGCTCAGGCTCGGACCTCCCTGGGCTCTGGCGGCTCCTCCAGCCCTTCCCGCTCCCTCTCATCTGCCGGTCTGCTCGGCCTTGGCCCTACTGCGAGTCTTGCACGTTTATTCCCTGCGTGTTGATCCAGTCCTGCTGCGGGACCCGCTCCCCCATCCTGTCCTTCCCCCGGCTCGGGCGCTCCGGAGCCGCACGGTGGTTCTCGCTCTCACACCGCGGGACTCAGGGGCGCGTTCAGCCTCGGCCCAATCTGTTCTTCTCTTCCGGGGACGCTCTTCCTCTTGGCTCCTCTGACTCGTCTTCTCTTCCTGTCTCTCCTACCGGAGGACGGTGCGGCTCACGTCTTCTCAGACTGGATACAGGTGGGTCTCACAGCACATCCAGCCCGTGCTCTGTCGCCCGACTGCGGGACGTCCATGCCTTGCTGCGCCGTCACGACCTCGGCTCCGGTCCAGGCACCGTCACCCCCCGCCGGGGGGCCCCCGGGCACCGAGGTTTGAGCTCTTCGCCCTCCTCCCCACCTCCTCCTCCTCCTGCCTCCTTCCCTCCCCCACCGCACCCCCTCCCCCTGCCTGCAGGTCAGCACACGTGTTCAACAGCGACGGTGGAGCTGCAAACCGTGTCGGGAGCCGGACCGGACGGGGAGCATAACACACACTCCATGAGCTGATCGGTTCTTCTGTAGTAAATGGTACTGGTGGCGAACGGGCCATTAATAACGGCTCCCTGAAAGAAAAGTCAACCCCGAGGAATATTTCTAAGTGGAGGAAACGAAAGAGAGGGCAGGAGGACTTTAGCCAAGAGTATCGGTGGCCTTCAAGCTCGCACCCAGGCTCCCTCTTCTCCAGGAACAAAGTGGATCTTCTTTTAAGAAAAGTCCTGGAAATCTGTGAATGAAAACTTCAGGGAAGCTTGAGTTAGATGTAAGAAGGGCAAAATGTGACTTAAACATAAAAATAGGTTTTGTTTCCTCACAAAATTATCTTCCTCGTATTTACAAATTTCAGGATCTAGGAAGCCTTTTTTGATGCAGGAAATGGGATTGAGGTCAAGGGACAAGGCTGCTTCTTTTCTCTGTCCACAGGACCCTCTGACCATCCCTGGCCAGGAACAGAGGCCACAGTGGGTGACCAGGGGTGTTTCCCCAGGGCGTTTCCAGCCCGACCTCTTCAGGCCCCAACCTGGTACATGGGCATGGGGAGAAGGATGGCAGTTTGCTGGCTGATGTGCTGTGCATGTGCCCATTTTTAGCTCCTTTGTCTTTCTTTATTTGCTGGAGAAGAGACCAGAAAGAGATCAAACTGTCCACGTTGACTATTGAATCCTGCGTTTTTGTGGGAAATAAGAATAGTCCAATGGACTCATGGAGTGACCCTCCCCTCCCCGATCTAGAAGCACATACGTGTGCTCTGACTTGACTCCCAGCACAGTGAGGCCGCTAAGTCACCAAATTCCTGTGAGACGTTCTTCAGTAATCTCTGGTATTCATCCTGGACTCCGTCCCTATTCTAGAGTCACGGAAAAGGCCCCTGGGACAATGGCACCATGTCATGAACTGCGTGGACGGCAGTGCTCCCTGGACAGACACCTGCCTCCAGAAGGTCAGACCCTCACCTTGCTGGCAAGGAAGACCAACCTGTTCATTGTGCACCTGCTCCCCAGACTCTTGTTTGGTATCATTAAAAAAAAAGAAAAGAAAAGAAAAGAAAAGAAAAAAGAAAAAGAAAAGAAGAAATAAAACGTCATCAAAAAAGGACAGGTGTTCAGAGCTCACATATTTTATCAAATAAATAGCAGTTTTAAAAGAAAGCATTTTGTGTGAGCCAACACCATTTGGCTGCCCTTATGTTGAAGACACTTGGGCAAGTTTCTCTTTTTCTCTTTTCTTTTCTTCTTTTTTCTCTCTCCCTCCCTCCCTCCTCTCCCCGCTTCTTCCCCTTCCTTCCCTTCTCTTCTCTCTTCTTGTCTCTTCTCTCTTTCTCTTTCCCCAATACTCACAGTTTAGTGTTCTAAAGAGAAATTAAGTGTTTCTTCTTTTTTTTGTGTTCTTCTCTATGT
This sequence comes from Neogale vison, assembly GCF_020171115.1. Taxonomy (NCBI): domain Eukaryota; kingdom Metazoa; phylum Chordata; class Mammalia; order Carnivora; family Mustelidae; genus Neogale; species Neogale vison. The sequence goes on along the minus strand of NC_058098.1, from coordinate 141,159,545 downwards.
CTCTAAAATAGTTCTCCTATGTGGCTTAACATGAAAAAAAGAAGAGAATTCTGTTAAAAAAAAATGTGTCTACACACACATTTCTCTAAAGATCTGATTATACAAAAATGATCATAAATTGATGCAGCAAATTTTCCAAAGAACCAAACATTTGCAAACTTGTTTCTCTTAACATTCACCTTCTCCTTCAGAGGGCGTGGACTGGCTGGAGCAGACCAGAGCTAGGTTTGGAGAAGCAGGGGGTGGGGGAAGGGCATGAGCTGACATTCCCAGGCCACATCCTAGAGGACGGGGTGGGACACGTGCGTGGTGGCAGGAAAGCCAACCCCTCCCCCAGAAGGAAATGTCAAAAGAACAGCAAACCTGTAGACAGAGGTGGGGGTAAGAATTCAGGAAGAAAACTTTTCAAAACAGAAGGTAGAAATGCGTAGGTGCAGGAATTCTTTCTAGTCCCACAGGCAAGAACTATCTCAGGCTGCTTCAGCAGGGGAGGCCGGTGCAGAGTGCTGTCGGGGCAGATGCGCTTATGCTCCAGGCGTCACTGCAGTGGCACTGAAAGTGGGTCCTACATGTGCTTCTAACCCCGCTGGTGTCCCCGAGGACCCATATGCCTTCCTGCCTCTGTTCCTATGTGTCTCTCTACTGCCCCTAGAGCAGCCATGATCTCTCCTGTTTGATGGATGATCTACGGGGACTCAAGAGGTCTACAAAACTTTCCTACATTCACTGAAAGCCAGAGCTAGAATTCTAACATAATTCTCAATTTCCCGAGACTGTACTCAAAAGAGATAATTTTTTTCACCCAAGATGATCACTTTGAAGGAGACATCACATTTGGATATACATGTTCTGAGTGTTTCTTGAGCCAAATATATTGTTAATTCATTGCCATGCGTTTCACATATTTTTCTCAAGAATGGACCAACAGAATTGGCATTTATAAAATATTTTCAAAGGGTAAATAAAATTTTAATGAATAGCAACATGGAACTCTCAACAGTGCTTAAAAGCTGTAATACATTGAGAAGCCTCTGGGGAAGCTCTGGATATTGGCCCATCCCACATATTAAATGACAGCATCAGATCATCACTGGTGCAGAAGAGAAAACACAGCACTTTAAGGGATGGAAGAAGAGTGTTTTTGCAGTTTTGTATTCATGGCTGTAGGTCGAAAGTGATGTCCAGTTGCAGATAATACATTTCATCTGTAAAATAAGCACATGAACAGGTGCACCCTTGTGCTTGTCCTCATGATGCCAGCTTACCTGCCACCTCACGGAGACACAGAGATGTATTCCATTTCATTCTCACAAGTCTGCACATTCCCCAAATCCAGGCATTTGAGGGGACTGAGAGAATGGAGGAGTCATTGCAGAAAAGAGATGTGGGGAGCATGGGTGTGGAGCACATTCACACACCTCAAGATTCCCCGGACAAGTGTGCTACCACAGGTGTGGGAAAGGTGAAGAAAGTCTCCTGTATTTGTGACAGAGCCTTCCCACATGGTCACCTCAGGGTCTGCTGGGTCTCCCAAGGCAGTGTGTGCATGGGAGGGTCTTCCAGGATTCCAGCATCATGGGGCACAGCTGTCCCCAGAGCTGGTCTCAGCTGTGTTGAAGTGCTGTGTCTACTTTTCAGAACATCCCTGCTAAAGACGGCACAGGGGGAGTGAACTTGCTGGGGCCACACTGGGCGGACAGTGAGTTTGGACCTCAAGCAGTTCCCTTTTCTCTCCGTGACATGGGCTCACTGCTCTTCAATGCAGGTGTAGAGGAATTCTGAAGGGCCACCCAAAGATCTAACTCCCTGACTCCACCTCACCTTGCTCTCAACTTGGAAGGGATCTGGGTGGGTTTATTTCCTTCTTTGTTTTCTTGTTGTAATATGAGGGGGGCAGTGGACACACTGGAGGGGAATAAATGAAAAGGAGGGTGTAGGAGATGGAGTCACTGGAAAGAATCTTACTTTTTTATTCTGTCTGAAAGAGGAAACCCTTGGCCACCATATAAGTAAATGAAAAATCACCTTAGTTTGAAAGGCATCCAATTAGCTAACTTCCAGGATGCTCCTGTGGGACCCCCCCCATCCTGATGTTCACTCCTGGTTCACTCCTGTGTCCCCTCCCACATTGAGCCAGAGTTCGCCTGTCTGAGCCGTAGAGTTCAGAAAAGTATATTCCACTTCCAATATCACGTTATAAAAGACGGTGCCTTCCTTGTTGAGCTCCCAGTGGTTCTGGGGTAGCTCCTGGGAGGGTTTCATCCTCACCACTGAGTAAGCCCCTCCTGGGTTCCCAGATTTCAGAGATGATAGCAGGTGATGAATAGTCATTGTTTTAAGCTGCCAAGACAAGTTTTATGCAGCAGTGGAAATGAACACGGCACCTGTTGTTCGATGCTGTCTATTGGATTGGAGGGTGGTGGGGAGACAAGGAGGGGGATCCAGGGCAACCTGAAGCTGTGGCCAGATCACTGGTTGGGAGTGGGTTTGGGGGTGCTGAAGGAGTTCTAGGCCTGATTTTGGAGCTAGTTTGCGGGACCCATTAAATGGTCAGTTGGAGATGCTGGGTGGTGGTGACCACAGGACTGGGAAATCAGAGTAAATGTGTGCTAGGCTAGGGTGTGCATTTGGGAGCCATTCCCACAGTCAGGGCCTCAGCCTGGGGGCTGATGGAGCTCTCCTGGGGATGAGCAAGGAGAAAGGATCTAAAAGAGCCCTGGGCTGAGAGCCAGGACACATGGGTATGGAGAGATTAAGAAGAAGGGTCAATGGAATGAGGGGGCAATGGAGAGAGGACAGAGGGCAGAGCAGTTTCACTGAGGCAAAAGGAAAAGAAAGGTCTCAAGGGGCTGCCAGTGATCGATTCCCAGAGCTGCTCCCCAGCCAGCCAGAAAGACAGCAGTTTGACCAAAGGCTTTAACCACAGCAGTCACGGTCATGGTCACTGTAAGTCCGAGAGCACTGCTCACTTCTGGAGTCTGACTGAGGGAGGGGGCACCAGAAGAGGTTGGAGAGGTAAGCAAAACCTACAAGAACTATTTTCAGGAGCTCTGCCATAGAGTGGAGCTGAAAAGTGGGTCGCAGGTCAAGCGGTCTCTGGGGCCACGGGGCAGCTTTCAACATGAAGGAAATCATGGGTTGCTAGAGAAAGGCAAAACATTCCTTGAGGAGGGCATGCTTGAAAGAGCAAGTCATGGAGTAGCTCCGAGGTGTCAGGACCAAGTCATGGAGTAGCTCCGAGGTGTCAGGACCAAGTCATGGAGTAGCTCCGAGGTGTCAGGACCTCTTACACAAATGAAGAGCTTGGCTTCAAACTAGCGCCGGAGCGATCCATCCACTACCCAAAGACACAGAGCAGAGGCAAAGGACCCTCTTCTGATTGCCTAGAAGTCAAAGCAGGGTTAGCAACCGAGGAGGTGGGAAGTAGAGAAGACAGACAAACAGGGACTGGTCTAAGGTATTACCAAGGGTAATAGGATGGCAGGATGGTGGGTCCCCGTGAGGCTGGAGAACTCACTGGTGGAATGACACAGGCTGTCTGGTGTTGTTTCTCCAACCACATGTGGTCACTCGATGGTGGGGAGCTGCAGTTCAGTGGGGCTGGGGTTTGTCTTGGGTGTGCTGGAAGGACAGAGTGTCAAGGGTTTGAGTGAGAATGTCAGAGGGTGGTATAACTGGAAGGGAGGGAATGACCACGCACTGTGCACGAGGGACACTGGACAGGGACCGCTGTGCTTCTGGGTTTGTATTGGGGCACAGCCACAGGTAACCTGGAAATGTAGGAGGCCGAATTAATGGCCTATTTGGATTTTTTCTTTTATAAATAGTTCTTGCCTTCTCTTCTTTCCTAAATTGGGGCTATGACACGTTCCATCTAGTTTACTCTGGTGTATTACATGTCAATCATTTCAAAGATTTTTCTTGCTTTATTTTCTGGTAAATATATGCTGATTAGTTGTCTCTTACTTTGCTTTTAATTTTGAAGAAATAACTCTTAAGTATTATGTTATCAAAGAGTAATCATTCCTTTCTGTGATTTTTCTATGATACTTGAGTTCTGACTTTCATAAAGAGAATGTACCAACACTTACCTAATTTCTTCTACATTTATTTTCTGAGTCTCTGACATGAAAACCTGCATCTACCTAAAATGTGTGTGTGTGTGTACAACCAGTTAGAAAACAAGCAAATTTGTACTAATTGTTTATTTTCTAACTAGCTCATTTTTTTTTTTGGTCTAGCAACATTTAAGTGATCAATTCTGACTTTTTCAAATTAATTTAAATAGCTTTGCTACTAGCCATTCTAGGAATGTGAATCCTTGAGCTCCCTAAAAAGTGTAATATTTAAATTACTAGAACAGCTCTTTTACTGCTATGAATAAGTGGAAATATTATTCAATAATCTCACTCATTGTTCAACAGCTTATAATAGAGGCAAACTGTAAGAATTCACAGCAAAATGATAATGACATTTTGAATCATCAGTTATTAAGGATAAACTTACATTCTAATACAAAAGGAATTAAATCAAAATAGAAGCCATTCAGAAAACCACTTGTTCCTTCCCACTTCTATCAAGCATGATTTATAGACAGTGCACGTTTATGTCAACACTCCACAGATGAAATAGACTGCACGATTATCTACACGAAAATAGCAGGTATGTTCCAGCTCAATCCAATATTTCTTATGCATCTCCCGAGTTCAGGCCATTTAAAGAATGTTCAAATCAATGTTGGTCAGAGTTTCGCTTCACTTCTGATATTTTTCAATATAATATTTTAACATAATAAAAATCAAGTCAAACTTCAACAAATATCATTTATAAAATAGTTATGGTAAATAATAAAATTAATTTACCTAAACCACCAAGCTGAAGAATGTTGCAAAAAGCTGAAGATGATGAAGACAATGACGTAGAGAGCTGACATTTTTTAGGAACATAATTGTTTGCCAGATCCTGTGCAAAAGTGATAAAAATATCACTTCATTTTGTCTCCACAATGATCCAGTGAGGTATGAGCTTTTATTATGCCATTTTAGAACAACTAAAACTGACTTTAGGGTGGAAAAACTTGAGCAAAAACAAGTTAAGTAAATTGACAATGATCTCCCAGTAGAAATAGAATAACCAGGGCTTGAACCCACGTTCTCCTGATTTCAGCATCTGGATATTTAAGTGTATTAAATATCCTGTATATATTATAGTATTTTACCTGCAGTTATGCAAATGAGAAAATTGACACATTGTAACAACTCCGGTCAATATTATACAAAGTTTTTTTTTCCAATTTATTTATTTTCAGAAAAACAGTATTCATTATTTTTTCACCACACCCAGTGCTCCATGCTTTGAAGGATACTGTGTTTTTTAGAAGTACACACACAACAGTCTTATGCAACCTATATATCATTAACATTGTAACATATGTCTTATAGTTTAATATATTCAGATGTGAACTGAGATGCTCAAAATTGAGTTGCCTGTGTGTTTTGTTTTATTTTGGGAGGTAGGGCAGAGGGAGGTGGAGAGAGAGAATCTCAAGCAGGTTCCATGCCCAGCTCAGAGCCTAGGGTGCAGCTTGAACTCACAACCCTGAGATCACAACCTGAACTGAAATCAAGAGTCAGACACTTAACAAGATAGCCACGCAGGTGCCCCAGAGTTACCTGTGTTTTTTAGGTTGAAATTCACAAGATATATATTAAAGAAACTTATGTAGAATTTTCAAAAATTTTGGAGATACATTTTTCCGTATCAATCTGCCATTGAATTTTTTTCCTGACCTTTGTCTTCAAAATTCTTAATTAATTAGAGCAAACAACTGGTTTTCCTGAATAAAATCAAGCAACGACTCTAAGAGATCTCTCATTAGAATCCGGGGAACTCAGGGAAATGCCTCCAAAGCTTCTCCTTCTTGAAGAGAACACACTGAATCATTACAGGTGAGAGGTTTCAACAAACTGAAATATTTTCAGAGCCAAATAAGTGGTACCTTGCATATCCTGTCAATAAGGTAGGAAATACTCATCAACGGTATCCTACTTCCTGGTAACTTAGTATCTAGAAGGAAAAGAGACAAATTGGGGGTAGATTCCTTAGAGTGTGAGTGTGGGTATCTTATCTCCCATTTCACTGAAGTGAAAGGATCACACTTTCAGCAACTTGTTAACCATGAGGAAGAAACTGGATGGGCCCAATCAGAGGAAGACTAGCCGGAGAGCACAGCTTCTCACGCTAGTGTTAAAATCAAGGACTCTCGCATTCAGACAATGGAATATTATTCAGCTCTGAAGAGCACTGAGTCATGAAGCCATGAAGAGACATGGAGGAAACTTCAGTGCATATTTACTACTAAGTGGGAGAATGGAATGTGAAAAGGTTACACGCTGTATGATCCCAGCCCTATGACATTCTGGAAAAGGTAACACTATGGAGACAGTCAGAGCAGTGGGTGGGGGGCTTGGGGGAAGGATGAACAGAGGAGTTTGGGGACCATGAAACTACTCGGTAGGGTGCTACCGTGGTGGGTACGTGTCATTATCCATTTCTCCAAACCTGTGGAATGGACGGCATCAAGACTGAACCCTAATGTCAACTATGGGACTTCGGGTGATTGTGACTTGCCAGCGTAGGTGTAGGTTTTAGCAAAACTTCTCTCTGGTGGGGGATGCCGAGAGTGGGGGAGGTTGAGCATGTGTGGGGACAGGGGGTATGTGCAAACATCTGTCCCTTCTGCCCAATATTGCCACGAACCTAAAACTGCTCTCAAAAAATAACATCTTAATAATAAAACAAGAGAAAAAGCCCCACCGAAGCAAAGTATTTTAATAAAACATACATGGAAACATCATACATTCGTTAAAGAGAAAGATTTCGTGAGAGAACGAGGTGTACCAAGAGAAACAAGCTTTGGGTAAGAAAGCCCTCATTCCAGTCCAATCTGCTTTTCACCCCTGTGAGACTGCTAGCAACTTGTGTCTTTTCTGGATCATTGGTTAATATTCTCTCTGGGGGTTCAAGCCCCCTCACTATGTTTTCTGGGAGACACCAGGGACACAGGCCACCTGCGAGATGCTGTCTTGGTCATAGCCTACAACACCAGTACTATGGAAACAATTCTGATATCTTAACCATTGATCACTGATTAAACTCCAATTGTAAATCTCAACTTTACTCTGTCATTAGTATTATTAGTAGTATTATTAAATACTAAAGTAGTAATTAAAGTAGTATTATTAGTATTATTTGTAGTATTATTATTATTATTATTATTAAACTAGGAGTCACATACAAGTAAACTTACTGGTATTAATTAGATATTCGGTGAGAGGTCTTGCAATAAAGAGTAAGTCCAAATAAAGCTGTGAGAAGGCCCTTGGGTAAGTCACCTGAGGCAGGAGACTCTGGCTGGCATTGTCACCCTGGGTAGGAGAGGGAGAGACCACAGGGCTGGCTGGGGCAGAGAATATACCTCCCAGTACACAGGAGGGCTGGCGGATCACTCCCGCACTGCAGAGGAGAGGGGGAGGGTGGCATGATTTGTCGGAGAGGATGAAGAAAGGGCAGCGGCCACCCTGCAGTCAAAAGTTCTAGGAACATCACTCCTGGGCCCCAGGTGACATGGAGAACTCTGACTGGGGGCAGGTGAAGAGGTCGGAGTCTCTGAGGTAACTCGGGGTTAAAGGTAAAGCAGAAAACTGCACTACTCTTTTTCTACTTCATTGTTCTGGTCGTTATTACTCTTGGCATCATCTAGAAAATATTGTTAGGAGTTCTCTCAGACCATGGAAGTAAACGTATGGTGTGTTCAGACACCGGCAACCCAGTGAACCTTTCTTTTTTTCACTGATCTGTAAAATTTTACTTCTTCAACCAGAATAAATTTTGATAATGGAAAACAACTTAAGAACCAATAAACAGACAAAAAGAAACAGATATGTGTCTGTCTTTTATTATTTTAACATATGACTCAAGAATTAGATTTTTTAGAAAATGGAATTTCTCTGGAGAGAGCAGAGAGCTCTGGTGTCCCCACGCTGAGCCTGCCAGTCCCTCCGTGCGCCACACCCTTCCCCATCCACACAAACGCCACCTTTAATGGAAGTGAGTTCTGTGATCTGTTCCCTCTTCACCAGTGATCTGTTCCCTCTTCACCAGTGGGCTCCCAAGTCTTATTTCCCATTTCACGCTGCCCCCTGAAACCCACGTACAAAGAGCAATAGGGAAGTTTGGCTAGCAGGTCTTCTCAGATTTTTCTAGTAACCCTGCGAACCTGAGCTGGTTTTCTTCCAAAATCTACTAAATCCTCAGACTTGAAGGCTTTCTCTTCTCTTCGTCTATCTTGTTACAATTATATGCTGAAGAGAAGATAGAGATTTCATTTTCTTCTCATACAGTTTAGTAAAAGCCAGACCAGTTATGGAAAAAAGTAGATAAAACCTTTATATTCTCTGGAGCACTTTACAAGAATCCCTTACAACAGGACACTGAAGGAGGATGCCTGCTGTTTGTATTAACACGTTTCCTTCCTCAACACTCTAAAACAATCGGGGAAGGAGTTTGCTAAAGAAACCTATTTTGGAAAAACACAAACTGACCTACAGTATTTCTTAAGTGTTTCTAGAAGTACATTCTATTGAGATTTTAGTGTCATTGTAGATTTGTGTTTCCTTCTATGTAGGTCTTTTTTTTTTTCAATTTATTTATTTTCAGAAAAACATTATTCATTATTTTTTCACCACACCCAGTGCTCCATGCAAGCCGTGCCCTCTATAATACCCACCACCTGGTACCCCTACCTCCCACCCCCCTGCCACTTCAAACCCCTCAGACTATGTAGGTCTTTTCAATCAAATACGGAGAGCACGTGAATACACACAAGGAGGAAACCCTACTTGCTTTCAGACAATCTTCCCACCAGGCTTATTGCTAGGAAAACAGAAGCAAACTCACTAAATTTTACACACACACACACACACACATCCTAGCATGTAAGTCTGATTACCAAATAAGATTTACCTTGCAATTCTTACCACACACATTTTCTGATTGGCCAAGACAGAGCACATTACAAGAAACAAAATGAGGATAACCAGGACGGATATGAAAGAAACAGGTACATACCAGGAGAAGGATCTCTGGAAACTGGGCATCCACAGTGGCCGCAGGGGCACAGCTGTGTTGGGTAACAACCAATGAAACTATGCAGGATTGTGTGACAGTCCATTCAAGGCAAGATGATGTTTTAGGAAGATGTTAGAATTTTCAGAGAGAAAGACATAGCTTTGAGTATTAACTCTATCTCTTCGAGCTTTATGACTCAAATCTCGTTATTTGGTTCTCTAAGGCTCTTTGCTCAAGCGTGATGCATGAACAAGTGTGCTTAGTTTACCAGCCTCGAGGATTCTCTGACATCGTAAGTGTGTGTAGAGAGACTGCGACGTGGAAGGTGCTCGATCTACGGTAACATCCTTGTTTTATTATCACCATCATTATTATGCTCCACATTATCTTTGGAAGGACTCGCGGGAGTGAACGACAGAGGGTTTCCTTGCAGATATTCAAAATTAAATGCTCATGCTTGAAATATTAAGGTTCAATGATCTGAAAAATTCACTTACGTGATAAACAACGTTCTTCAGAGCTTTTGGATAAATGATGTGTGAATACATATAATTGTGTTTTTATAGAACTTGCTCTTGTGTGTACGATATAAATTGTGAAGCATGCATGTGCCTATCTGTGTAAGCATGATGTTGCATTCAAACATGCTTGTATTAATTTAATAAGCATCATGTATTTAAAATAGTCCCAAATATACATGAATTTGCCCAAGTGCACAAGTAATTATAAATAAGTTAGAAGATATAAAAGCAGTTATAAATAATTAGCATATATTGCACATATGTTTACCGCACACATGAACACATGGATAGCCAATGTTTAACAAATCTTTATCCATCCTGTATCTTACAAGGCAGATTTATAACATTCTCCCATCACACATTTTACCTCCTATCTCCAAAATTATGTACTAGATCACATCCTAGTAAATGAGGATGTTGGGATAGAGGTTTTTACACAGCGGTCTTCGTTTTGTAGACTTCTCTGAGTGGCTTCTAATAAGAACAGGAAACGTACATTCAGATTCTCATATGAGGATGTGTGTTCACGTGTGTTCACAGACACAGATCATCACACACACACACACACACACACACACCACGGGTAAGGTCACAGGGATGAATCCAAGTGGAGGCTCTGTGCCTCCTGCTGGGGCCCCAGGTCTAAAGCTCGGGTTCAGGGGATGCTTCCCGTGGGGTCAGGCAGTGAACTTCGGGCAGCCCCTGCTGCCTCTCTCCGCTCCCTGAGAACTCTTGGTCTCGGCACAGAGCACAGTGAGAGTGAAAACCTTAGGAAACTGTTATCAGTCATCCGTGTGACTGTGAAAACCTAAGGTTTTAAATCAACATCCTCTTTTAATTTGTGAATGGAATCTGAGACATGCACGTTTCCCCGTAAAGTCTCAAATCTGAGGGTTTTTTATCTGTGTTTCATAAGCCCAGGTAGGGCAGGAAGGTACAGCGTGGGCCTGTCCTTCTGCCTGAGAGAAGACGCTCACTCTGCATCCCGGGGCTGCAACAGGAGCGGCCACAGAAGCAGCGGTTCTGTCACTTGTCCTTGAGACCACGGAGATGCTCCTGATGGATCCTCAGCATCATTCTCCGAGGTGCGCCAAAGACGGAGTTTCTGCAGTGTGGACACGTCCCTTCCTGGCCCCGCCCCTGGGCGTCCAGCATGCAGCCGGAGCTCTGGGCAGGACGGGCTCCCCCAGGGAGCAGGCGCTTCAGGAAAGGACCGTGGAGACCCGAGGAGGGGGATGAGGTCGAGGTCCACGTTTGCTGAGTACGGCTGCGGTTTCTCTATGTCAAGTCCAACCGGCCACCAGGAGGGACCAACTGTCTTGGTGTTCAGTGGCAGCGGGACACAGATCGGAGTTACCAAGCGAACTGATTCTTACTGAAGGCTCACTCTGTGCCAGCAGCAGGTATACAAGGTAGTCCATGCCCAGCAGAGTCCTGTCTCCAAACTTGACCCCACGGGATCTGAAGTCTAGAGCCCTCCGTGAGGGGCCTAGTGGACTCCCGGGCACCCCTCCTTTGCTCTCAGTGGAAGTGGGCCTCAGGTCTGCTGGACAGTTCTGGTTTATGGACAGACTCCACGACCCCAGACGGTCTTCCTGGTGAGTCTTTGTGGAAGGCAGGGCAAGTATTATCCCCTTTTCGTTGATGAGAAAACTGAGTCTCCAGATCCACTGGGACCCATGCTCTGTCTCAAGGATGTGGGATGGTCGAGTCAGGGCCAGAATCTGGTTCTCTGCGTTCAAAATCCCAAACCAAGACATTTTCTAATCAGTCATTGAAAAATAATGAGATATTTGCCTTTGGGTTGCATTGATTCACAGCTTCGTTTCAGGATTTCCCTCTTCAGTGAGAAGGTCATGAGTCCTCTGGTGGCTCAAGTGCTACCAGGCTGTCCGCTCAGGTCTGTGAGCCGGAGCATGGATCCGCCGTGGTTGTCCAGAGCACTCCCAGGTGTAGAAGCGAGGCCACACTTGACGCAGTTTTGCAGAGTTCACAACCTGAGCACATAACGGCTATTTCTCAAGTGAGCAAGTGAGCTACGTAATTGCGGATGGGTGCTGAGAGATCAGCCCGCCTCAGCCCATCACACAGAACAGTCCATCCCAAGCTGGGGGAACGCGAACGCGGACTCTGCTCTAGGAAGGCCAAGCCCCCGTTGCATCAGCTGCGTTCTGAGGAAGAATGTGAGGCTCTTTCCCTGCAGTGGATCTCAGAGCGAGAAAACCTTGTCCTGCAGCACAGCGACATCGACCGTCTCGGCTCAAGAACCGGGGGACCCAACACTTCCCACCAGCAAAACCTGGGGCTGGAAACTGGCATCTTGGCAGTGCGGGCTCTGCTCTCAGTCTGAAATCCTTCAACTCAGAGGCGCAAAGTTATTCCAAAAATCAACACCGAAAAGACGTTTGCCTTTAAAAGCTCTTGGCCAAATGCAAACTGACCACGAGTCATTAACCACACACCCACACACCCTTGGGAATATTCAGGATGTGCTGGTGTGGCATGCTCCATTGTTCTTCTCAGCCCTCAGGCACCTTAGAATAGCCTTCCTCTGCCAGACACTTTCCTAATGACCTCATACAGCACTGGCTTTCTGGAAAACTGAATCTTGCCTAACGTCAATGCCATCAGGGTGTCTCAGGGAAGTGTTGGGCGTCTCCAGGAGGTCCTGGAGATGGGGGCTGAACATTGCCGGAAGTCTCCCGAGAAAGGCCCGAGTCTATCCTTAAATTAATTATTCCTCAATGCACCAGACTGAGATGAAAGGCTAGCTATCCTTCTTTCTGTCCTATTTTGTGTAACTGCATATAACCAAGGACATGAAATCTGCGTAATTCTTTATAATCTTTGGACATGATTTGACCAATTACAACTTCTTCTGAATTTTACATGATCTCAAGGAGGTCTGTGCGTGTGTTGCTTGTGTACTGTGTTACGTGCATGATCATGTGTGTATAATTGTGCATAAATACACAGACACATACACATGTAATTTAAACATGAGTCAGATCTGACTTGAGAAGTCTTTCTGCTACATAAAGCCATTTAGTTGTTTACTCAATAAATACACAAGGAACAATAATTGAATACAATACCTTACCAGGTATACTTGAGTGGAAGAGAAAGTTTGCCCGCAGATTGTGAATTCAGAACACAACACCACAATGGGCATGTTAATACTAAGAATTACATCCTTACGAATTCACTACTCTTCTCGACTTCTACTTATATATTTGTATTGACTCGAGACGTTTGGAATGAGCGTCAGATAATTAAAAAAACAAACAGAACAGCCCTTTGTTGTCTGTTTCTTCCATTTCTCCTTGTTTGCTGGTGTGTGCCCCATTCCCGTCCTGACCCTGCTGCTCTTACGTATGGGTCTTCCAGACCCATCCATCAAAGCCTAAAAGACATCCATATTCCTAACAAGATCAAACTCTGGAGAGACTAGACCATAACCTAATGAGATGCAGGGCTCTATTGCATTGGCTTCTGCCAGTCCCGTTAACTCAATTTGTCTGTCAGTTATTTTCTAGTCTTGTTGCTCCGAGCAGTCCTTTTCCAAATTCTGTAGATGTCCGACCCCGTCCTCTACCTGAGCAAGCCAACCTCAAGAACTCCAAGCTCTTTTCTTCCCAAGGAAGTTCTCTTCCTTCTGTCTGTGCCGCCAGCGGTGCAGCTGTCCAGGATTCCTAGGACTCCTCTTCCTTCTCCCATGTCTGCCCCTTGGTCAGCTGTCAGCCCCCCCCCACCCAAGGAAGCCTCCTGTTTTGGTCCCCTACCCCCTCACCACCATGGTTGAAACTTGTCCATGGCCAGCCTGAGCTGGTCAACCCATTGTCTTTGGCTCCTATTCCTCTTGTTTTGCCTTTTTAGCTCTCTTCTGTATGAGCTCTGTAGAGAAGCTTCCTCAAACACATATTTTTTCATGCTAACTCCCTGCTTGAAGCTGTTCAGTCTGCTTCCCTGGCCTTCAAAAGTCAAGGACACAGATTTCGGCACAGCAGCGATACCCTGCGAGACGCAGCTCTGTGCCGTCTGTCTGCTCAGTGCGCCTCACCCTCCTAAGCAACATCTGGTCATCGTGACTTTCGTGTCTTAGCGGTCAGTGGTTATTTGTTTCCCTGTGTGACCTTATACAGCGTAAGTGTATTAAAGATGACGTTTGCTTCATCTTAGACCCTCTAACACACGGCATATGCCCGGTTTAGTAGTGTCTGTTTTAAATGAGAAGTGAATGATCCAAAGAAGGTACATGAAGCATTCTTTTATGAAACATATTTTCTTGATGAGCAATTAGGATTTAAGGATGATTAAGAGATGACGGTTACGGTGACACACCTGGCTCCACATGCCTAGATCCACAGCCGGCAACTAAATGGCATTCACGAACCTCATCACTACTGATGTCATGGGCCAGACCATTTTTTGTTGTGGGGGTTGTCCTGGAAGAGATTTAGCACCATCAGCCCACCAGCTGCCAGCAGCAGCCCATCCCACTGGCTGTGACCACCAGAAATGATCCAGGGATCCTCCCATGTATAAGAACAACCCCGCTGAGAGCCCCGACAACCCACACGCCCGTTCACCTCGACACCGTTACCCGAGGATCGTCATCATCGTCGTCATGACCACAGCAGCTTGGAAGGAAAGGCAGGTGCTGTGTTCAGATTTTCACATTATTTTTTCTCAATGTCGTAATATTCGCAACAGCTCCATAAGCTAGCTTTTGTTATTCTCCCTGCTTTACAGACAAGTAGGCTAACGGACAGGGAAGTGGAGGAAGGATACTAACGTGGCGAGGGATGGCAGGTCTTGGCCTGCGGACCCTGTGCTCCTGGTGAGGTGTGGTCTATGGCCACGCAGCAGAGTCCCACAGTATTTGCATGGTAGAGTAACAAAGCTGCAGCCAGACAGAATCCCCCTCTTCCCTTTCAGTTCATTTCACATGCGGCATCAGTCCCAGGACTAAAATCCATCGTATTTTTATTCTTTTAAGATTTTATGTATGTATTTGACAGAGAGAGAGAGCACAAGTGGGGGGAGCAGGAGAGGGACAGTCAGGCTCCCCACTAAGCAGGGAGCCCAACAGAGCTGAAAGCAGATGCTTTAACCGACTGAGCCATCCAGGTGCCCTAAAATTCATTTTAAAGCAAGAAATATGTGGCCTCAGTTATGGATGCCTGGAGACGGATACCTGTTAAAGTGGATGGATAGACAATAGAATTCTGGCTTAATACATAAGATTGGGACTAGAAACTAGTTATATTTTTCTCTTTGGTAAGGTTTTACCAACATTCCCATGCTGGAGGTCAGAGTGTAGATGAGGGACCAGGGCTATGGAGTTCTGGAGTCCTTAGATATTTACCTCAAACTGTTCCTGCTCTTCTGTTCCATGGTGTCTCCTTTTATTAAGGCACTGATGATGTCTGTGAGCCAATGACAATAGTTCTAGTAAGGGAAGAGTATAGGAAGCCATCCATACGTTTTCCCTGAAGATCATATCAATGCAGCTTCCGGAACTTGTGCTCATGATACCCATCGGGTTAGAAATCTGATCTGGAGCAAAAACAATAGCGATACTTATCCCAGTTTCCCTTCAGAAGCTCAACTCTACATAAACACGTATCTAAATACGAATCAGTCCAATGTCTTAGTTCATCTGAGGGCAACAGATTAGTCTTTTTTTTTTTTTTTAATCCAGTTTGGGGATTTTAGAAAAATAAATAACTTTAAAATTCTTCATGCATATGGTATTAAGTAATATCACATTCTCAGTGTCTTTTAAATAAGAACGTTTTGATTACAAACAAACTGCACTCCCAGTTTTATACAAAGTGGAAGACACGTCAGTCGGAGTTGGTCACCAAGTCGGTCACCTGATGTCTGGCTGTAGAGTCCAGGACTCACACAAAAGACCTTCTCAGAATTTACAGTGTAGGTTGGAAAAGTCCATTTCATCTTTTTTAGTCTCAGTTTAGCATCCATATTTATAAGAACACAGGCTTTCTAAAACTGAGATTTGATACAGTAAAGCAGGTTATATCAAATCCTTCTGAACTCCAGCGCCTGGCCTTTGGACGCTCAATGATGTATGGCTTTCTGGTGCTTGCCATCAACCCCTGCTCCCACCCCTGTCTTCCTTACTCCAGTGTGTCTTAAGTAAATAAATAAATAATAAAATTAAAGAAAAACTTTTTTAAAAAATTCATAGAACACTGACATGCCATTTAATGATTCCATATCTTTGTTAAGTTCTTTCTAGAATGTTCTCTGACATACTGCCAAACCTCTCTCCTGAATATGTTGAACTCCTGTTCTATCTCTGAAGATTTAGTTCATGTGTTGTCTCTACTGTCTTTGCAGGCTGTCCCTACCTCTATTTCAGCATCCAGAGAGAGGTTGAAAATGCTTATCAGTAAACTCATCTTCTGGGGCTTCCTGAGATTGGAGAGTTTTCACCCATCCCTTCATTCCCAACATGATGTGTCACACCTAACACCTGGTTGTTGCTAGTTAGATAGTGGTGCTCTGAGTAGAACTGAATTTAGTGGAATTACAATGACGCACTTTCACTGAGTGCGGCTTTCACAGAGCCCTTGGGAGGATAAAATGAGGGAATGGAGGGGAATTTAAATATGGAGCCCATTTCATACACTCTGTGGACTCAGTCAAAATATTCACTTATCTTGGTTTTAACATCTATACAAATAATGTCATCATGACCACGAAGCATGCATTCTCAAGGATCATATGAGAATAAGCTTAATAAATACTGAGCTCTTGGAACATAGAGGATTCTCAATATTTAAGGAGCTAAAGCCTGACTCTCTTAGCAGAGAGATGGGCAGAGCTTGCTTGGAATTGGTTTTATCTCCCTGTATTATCACTAAGGCTTTACCGTTTTATGAAATGGCAATTTTGTGCAATCGACATTCATCATCTGTCATAAAATGTATCTTCTTAAATCAGAGCTTGGGATTTAGCCCAGCACCATTAATAACCACTAGTAAATATATGTTAAATTAATGCCATTTGGTGTGGGAAATTGTTTGTAAGCTGTCAATTCTTTACTGTTGTCACAATTGTTTTATTTAATAAATTAAAAATAAAATTTTCTGACAAATGTAGGGGAAGGGTAAAATGGTTAAAACACAGTGGGGCACACACCCTGTTCCACCTCCAACATGGAAGGAGGTTATAAGTCATCCCTCCATCCTTAAAATAAGAAAAAAAAGTGACCAAACTAAAAATCCGCTTTTCCTAGACCCCTCAGAGAACCGACGGTAGAGTGTATGGACCGGCTCCAAGATCTAGATGGAAAGGTAAACATGGATGATTCCCAGCCCAGAGGAGCTCACCTGGAGGAAATGGTGTTGCAATTGTAAGCTGAGAAAATATGGACTAAATATGGACTGACGGTTTGAGTTAACTTCTGGAGGTGAAAAGGGAAAAACTGCCAGGGGTCACTATCTTAGGGCTTCACCAACATTTCATGGGCTTTGTCTACAGAAGCCCGTGTGGGATCAGGGTGGGATCAGAGAATGACTCAGGTCTTGCTCCAGAGGGGAGAGGAGGAGTAACCACTGTGGAGGATGGCCGGAGTAGTCTTCACTACTAAAGCTGACTGTCCAGCAAAAAGCCTTCATCAGAGCAGGCTTCTCACCCTCCAGGCTCCTGTAGCCATCCTGTCTCCCCTCTCTGGGTGAAGAGGAACCTATGATGAGGTGATGAGGACCACATCCCAGGGACTCAATGACACTAAAAGCCTGAGACTCAGCCACGAGGTTGTTGATTGTATAATTCCCCTCTCTGGAACCTCAAGGCCATGCCAGCTGAGCTCTTGGAGGACAGAAGTGGTTATTGAAGAAGAAGCTGGCTCAGGACAAGTCTTAAGGAAGACCCGCTTCAACAAGGGATCAGGAACAAGAACACTGGGGGAGCTCAGAGCCTCTGCAACATAGCAAGCTTTAAACACAGCTTCACCCCAACCTAATTACCATCAAACTTCCCAGGAGAAGTCTGTTTACTTTGGGTTGTGTTACTTGTTATATCATACTGCTTTTGAATGACAATGACAACAAAATGCAAGTCATGAGTAAATGCAGGGAGAGACACCATCTGAAGAAACAGGACAAGCACCAGCACCTGACTCAGATTTCAGAATTAACAAATAGTGAATTTACAATAACTAGCATTCACATGCTAGGGGTTCCCTTGTAGAAAGTAGACAACATGCAGGAACAGAAGGTGATGTAAATAGAGACAGAAATCCCAAGAAGCACCAACAGGAAAGGATAGAAATGAAACACACTGTGATGGAAATGAAGAACAGCTTAGTTGGGTTCACCAGTAGATTGGACACATCTGAGGGGGAAGAAAAACCAATGAAATTGAAGATGAGTCAATAGAAATGTTCCAAACTGAAAGGCAAAGAAAAAATGAATTAAAAATGGCAGATATTTCCTTTACTTTGTTGTTGTTGTTGCTCTGGTTGTATTGAGCATTTTATATAATTTTATTTTATTTATTCTTTCCACAACAGAAGCAAAGAGAAAACTACTTAACTCAGTCTATGAGCCCAGCATTGCCCTAATACCCAAACCTGATAACACATTTCAAGAAAGGAAAGCTACAGACCAATATATCTTATGAAATGGTTACAAAAATCTTCAGCACAATGTGGTTTAATTTAATTTAACAAATTACGAAAAAGAGTTGTATGCCATGACCAAGTGGGATTTATATCAGATATGCAAAGTTGGTTCAACATTCAAAAACCATTCGTATAATCTATCACAACAGTTTAATGAAGAAAATCATATAATCATGTTAATTAATGCAGAAATGTAGAACAAACATTTGATAAAACAATATCCATTTATGATTTTTAAAAAATTCAGCAATATAAGAATAGAAGAAGCCTATTCAATTTGTCAAAGAACACTTACCAAAGCCTATATAACCTCACAGTTACTGGTGAGAAAATGGACATTTTACCCCAAGGATTAGGAGGACAGCAAGGAGCTCATCACTTCTATTCAACATTGCACTGCGAGTCTTAGCTAGAAAAGAAGGCACGGTAAGAAACCAAAAGCTATACAGATTGAGAAAAAAGGAATAAAACTCCCTGCATTTGAAGGTGATATAGTTGTCTCTACATAAGTCACAAAGAATCAATGAAAAGAATCAATGAAGAAACTTCTGAAACTAATAAACTAATATGGCACGGGTGCAGGACATGAGGTCAATGTATTAAAACGGCTTTGATACATGAAAAAGTGAACAATTTAGATTTAAATTAAAAATGAAATTGCCATTTGCAATAATATCAAATAAATGGAACACGGCTGTGAGTCTAAAAAAATAAATGCAGAATATACAGGTACAAAACTGAAAGGAATCAAAAAGCTAAATAAATGGAGATCTATCCCATGTTTATAGATTGGATGATTCAATATTGTTAAGAAATCAATTTTTGCCAATTTGATCTCTAAATTCAATTGTCAATAAAAATCTCAGCAAATCGTTTTGTAGATATTTACAAACAGATCCTAAAGCTTACATTGAAAGACAAAAGATTTTAGATAGCCAAAGTGCTCAGCCACTGGGTGGCTCAGTTAGTTAAGCGTCTGACTCCTGATTTTGGCTCAGGTCACAGTCTCAGGGTCTGAGCTCCACGCTCAGCACAGCCTGCTTGAGGATTCGCTCTCTCCCTCCCTCTCCTCTACCCCTCCCCCTACGGGTGTGAGCTCTCGCTTGCTCTCTCCATCTCTGAAATAAATAAATAAATCTTAAAAAAAAATAAAAAAAGAAAGAAAGGATGCTTAGGTGGCTTAGCTGTTTAAGGGTCTGCCTTCGGGCCATGTCATGATCCCAGGGTCCTGGGATGGAGTGTGCATGGGGCTCTCTGCTCAGTGGGGAGTCTGCTTCTCCCTCTCCGTCTGCTGCTCCCCCTGCTTGTGCTCTCACTTGCTCTCTCTCTCTCTCTCTCTCTCTCTGACAAATAAATAAATAAATAAATAAATAAAATCTTTAAGAGTTTAAAATAATAAATTAATTTTTAAAAAGATCCTAGATATCCCACACAATAACAACACAAAATTATAGGACTAACAACCTGATTTCCAGAGTTATCAAATGCTACCACAATCAAGGAAGTGCAGGGAGTAAAAAAAAGTACACGTGTGGATTCAATCCAATAGAATAGAGAGCTCAGAACTAGATACGTAAGCACAGTCACTGATCTTTGACCAAGGAGCAATGGAAGTTCAGTGGAGGAAAGGTAACCTCAACAAGTAATGCTGGAAAAACTGGATGTCTGTATCCATCCTCACCACAATCATCATTCAGGAATAGACCTTACACCTTTCACAAAAATTATCTCAAAATTGGTCATAAGCCTAAATACTAAACATGAAACTGTAAAGTGTCCAGAATAAAGCAGAGGAGAAAAACCTGTATTGTACTGAATTGATGATCAAAACCACAAAATGATCCATGAAAGAATAAAAAATGGTAAGTAATTTTAATTTCTGCTTTGTGGGAGATACGGTGCAAGAAATCAAAAGGCCAGATACAGGCTGGGGGAAAATATTTGGAAAACATATATATGATGAAGAACTTGTCTCTGAAATACAGAAAAGACACTTAATACTCAATAGTAATAATAGTAATAATAATAATGATAATTTAAAATTGTGGAAAATCTATGAACTGACACATCAGTAAAGAAGATACATAGAAGGAAAACAAACATCTGGAAGGACGTTCAACATCGTTTGTCATTATGGAATTCAAAATCAAAACAGATTCTACCACACCGATAAGAATGGCAAAAATGAAAAAAAAATAAATAAAGAAAGAAAGATGCCAATTGCTGGTGACTATTCAGAGCAACAGGGACTATCATTCCTTGCTGGTTGGGGTATAGAACAACACAGTCACTTTAAGGACGGGTTGTAGGTTTTTTACAAAATTAAACGTAATCTGATTAACCCACCAATAAGGATCTCAGATATTTATCCAAACTGATTTTAAATTGCCTCCCCTTATAAAACCTGCACCTGAATGCTTACAGCTGTTTTATTCTAATTACAAAATACTAGAAGGAACTGAGATAGTTTCCATAGGCAAATTGATACACAAACTATAGCAAGTCCATACAAAGGAATATTATCCAGCAATAAAAAGAAATGAGCTCCCAAGCAAAGGACACCGATGAATTTTTTTTTTCCAATTTATTTATTTTCAGAAAAACAGTATTCATTATTTTTTCACCACACCCAGTGCTCCATGCAAGCTGTGCCCTCTATAATACCCACCACCTGGTACCCCAACCTCCCACCCCCCCACCACTTCAAACCCCTCAGATTGTTTTTCAGAGTCCATAGTCTCTCATGGTTCATCTCCTCTTCCAATTTACCCCAAAGCACATACCCTCCCCAATGTCCATAACCCTACCCCCCTTCTCCCAACCCCCTCCCCCCAGCAACCCACAGTTTGTTTCGTGAGATTAAGAGTCACTTATGGTTTGTCTCCCTCCCTATCCCATCTTGTTTCATGGATTCTTCTCCTACCCACTTAAGCCCCCATGTTGCATCACCACTCCCTCATATTAGGGAGATCATATGATAGTTGTCTTTCTCCGCTTGACTTATTTCGCTAAGCATGATACGCTCTAGTTCCATCCATGTTGTCGCAAATGGCAAGATTTCGTTTCTTTTGATGGCTGCATAGTATTCCATTGTGTATATATACCACATCTTCTTGATCCATTCATCTGTTGATGGACATCTAGGTTCTTTCCATAGTTTGGCTATTGTGGACATTGCTGCTATAAACATTCGGGTGCACGTGCCCCTTTGGATCACTACGTTTGTATCTTTAGGGTAAATTCCCAGTAGTGCAATTGCTGGGTCATAGGGCAGTTCTATTTTCAACATTTTGAGGAACCTCCATGCTGTTTTCCAGAGGGGTTGCACCAGCTTGCATTCCCACCAACAGTGTAGGAGGGTTCCCCTTTCTCCGCATCCTCGCCAGCATCTGTCATTTCCTGACTTGTTAATTTTAGCCATTCTGACTGGCGTGAGGTGGTATCTCATTGTGGTTTTGATTTGTATTTCTCTGATGCCGAGTCATGTGGAGCACTTTTTCATGTGTCTGTTGGCCATCTGGATGTCTTCTTTGCAGAAATGTCTGTTCATGTCCTCTGCCCATTTCTTGATTGGATTATTTGTTCTTTGGGTGTTGAGTTTGTTAAGTTCTTTATAGATTTTGGACACTAGTCCTTTATCTGATATGTCATTTGCAAATATCTTCTCCCATTCTGTCAGTTGTCTTTTGGTTTTGTTAACTGTTTCCTTTGCTGTGCAAAAGCTTTTGATTTTGATGAAATCCCAAAAGTTCATTTTTGCCCTTGCTTCCCTTGCCTTTGGCGATGTTCCTAGGAAGATGTTGCTGCGGCTGAGGTCGAAGAGGTTGCTGCCTGTGTTCTCCTCAAGGATTTTGATGGATTCCTTTCTCACATTGAGGTCCTTAATCCATTTTGAATCTATTTTTGTGTGTGGTGTAAGGAAATGGTCCAATTTCATTTTTCTGCACGTGGCTGTCCAATTTTCCCAACACCATTTATTGAAGAGGCTGTCTTTTTTCCATTGGACATTCTTTCCTGCTTTGTCGAAGATTAGTTGACCATAGAGTTGAGGGTCTATTTCTGGGCTCTCTATTCTGTTCCATTGGTCTATGTGTCTGTTTTTGTGCCAGTACCATGCTGTCTTGATGATGACAGCTTTGTAATAAAGCTTGAAGTCTGGAATTGTGATGCCACCAACTTTGGCTTTCTTTTTCAATATCCCTTTGGTTATTCGAGGTCTTTTCTGGTTCCATATAAATTTTAAAATTATTTGTTCCATTTCTTTGAAAAAGATGGATGGTACTTTGATAGGAATTGCATTAAATGTGTAGATTGCTTTAGGTAGCATAGACATTTTCACAATATTTATTCTTCCAATCCAGGAGCATGGAACATTTTTCCATTTCTTTGTGTCTTCCTCAATTTCTTTCATGAGTACTTTATAGTTTTCTGAGTATAGATTCTTAGCCTCTTTGGTTAGGTTTATTCCTAGGTATCTTATGGTTTGGGGTGCAATTGTAAATGGGATTGACTCCTTAATTTCTCTTTCTTCTGTCTTGTTGTTGGTGTAGAGAAATGCAACTGATTTCTGTGCATTGATCTTATATCCTGACACTTTACTGAATTCCTGTATAAGTTCTAGCAGTTTTGGAGTGGAGTCTTTTGGGTTTTCCACATAGAGTATCATATCATCTGCGAAGAGTGATAATTTGACTTCTTCTTTGCCGATTTGGATGCCTTTAATTTCCTTTTGTTGTCTGATTGCTGAGGCTAGGACTTCTAGTACTATGTTGAATAGCAGTGGTGATAATGGACATCCCTGCCGTGTTCCTGACCTTGGTGGAGGACACCGATGAATTTTAAATGCAATATTACAGAGTGGAATGCCCATCTAAAGGACGGCATATGCGACTCTAATTGTATGCTACTCTGAAATAGGCAAAACTATAGCAATGGTTAAAAAAGTAATCCCTAGTTGCCAAGGATCCTGGGGACAGCTGTGGGTTGAAGAGATTAAAGCACATGAGATGATCCTGGTAGTGAAAATATTCTGCATGACATTGGTGGATACATGACACTGCGTTTGTTAAAATGCATGGAACGTTACAGCCCAAAAGTGGCCCTTAATGTATGCAAATTAAAAATCATTTATGAGGTCAGGGGGACCTCTGGATGGAATGCAGAATGTGACAAAACAATTTAACTGCCCTATCAATGTGTAAAACAAGCTCACTGAAGAGAATGGGGAAGATGCTGGCCTCTGGAACTGGGGGAATGAGAAGTGTCTGTAATACTGAAGGCAAACGACACGACATAAACATGGCACTCTGCATGTTACCGATGTTTCCCACGGGTTACGTGTTAACAATTCTGAAACTGCCACCACTATACGCTGGAACTGAACAATTAGGTAAATGGACGGCAGGTGCTGGGAACCAGGCTTCTCACTGATGAAATGTGAATTTACAGATAAGCAAGGCAGAGGGAGCTAGAATAATCCATTTAGTAATGGATTAAGTTGGAGACCTAAGTATAGACAAATGTTTTTAGTTTAATAGAGATACATATGGCTACAAACTGTACTCTGCGTGTGTGTATGTAATTACATGGTTTATGAGACATACATACATTTTCCTGTTTTGTCCACTAAGAAGCTCTAGAAACAATATCTTAGTAGCAGTATGTGCGCCCAAACCCCAGATCTTGATGCCTACTATCTTCTCTAGTAGAAAGAACTAGGGTTTCTTATAGAAATGACTGATCTTGGGGCTGGGGCAGCAAATAAACACAATGATCCTAGACTTCCTGTAGTAAGTAAGGAAGTGTCAAACAAGAACAAAACCAGAAGCAGAACAAACACACACATAATTATGGGGGTATGACACAGATGTTCCACTAAGAAGGCCCCCAATGGCCGAAGCTGGGACAATTTGATCAACCAAACAGTCTTGGCCTATAAACTCAAATAAAAAGCAGATACCCAGGGGTCTATCCTGATAGGGGTAAATTATGGAGAGGGGAAATGAGGAACAATAAAAATTCTTTTATGTAGACTTTTAAGGATGGGGAACTCAGCTCCCCACGCCCCCCATGTGACTTGTGCATGGCACCATCCTTATGAAGAGTGCCATGAGAAAACGGGCAATCCAACCCACACAGCCCCGGGCCAGCAATCAATGTCAGCCTCCCCAGCGATAAGTCATGTTGATGGCAGTGTACCCTCTATAGGACATTAGGAAAACAATGCTCTATCTCTGTAGTCTTTCTGCCCCAAATCCATAAGGCCTGTCTAATTATGAGAAAAACATCAGGCAAATCCCATGTGAGGGATGGTCTACAGAATGCCTGAGCAGCCCTCTTCAAAACTATCAAGTTCTTCAAAAACAAGGGAAGTCTGTGAAGCTATCCCAGCCTGATATGCTTCAAGGAACGTGGGGCTGAACACATGGCTGTGTCCTGGATAGGAACCTGGAGCTGAAAAAGCCTTCAGGTAAAAACAAAATAAACCCAAAGAAAACATGGAGTTCAGTTTATAATAATGTGTTAGGAGCAATTTATTAACTGTAAAAGCTGTATTATGCAAGTATACAGAGTCGTAATAGGAAAAAATTGAACGTGGAACTTACCAGAACTCTATTTTCACAATTTTTCTGCAAGTCAAAATTAGTGCTAAAATAAAAAAGAAAAATTATGAAAAGATCAAGCAGTGAGAATGCTCCAGTTTCTGGACAGTTAAATGGATGCATATTCCAATGAAACCATGAAATGCACTGCATTCACACGTAGAAACGGACTCTCAGGGCTGGGCTTCGTCTTAGAAGGCGTGTAGCCCACACAGTCTTGATTTAAGATGTAGGAGCAGAATCTCCGAGACGGCGAGAGATTTACAAAACTCACCGAAGGATTCCGAATTTAGACCTGACCTGTCTTGTTTCAATTCTTCGCACCCTTTCAACAGTGTGGTCTTCCAGAAGCTTCCATTCACGACAAATGCAGTGACAGCATTCAAGGTCTACAGAGCTTCGATCTTCCAAAGTCCTTATGAAGAGCCTTTTGTCTGTCTGTAAGACTCCTGGACCTTCCAGTGGGGGCTGTGCGTGGGAGTGTGTGACATGTGCATGTATGCGTGACGAGTGTTCCTTAGGATTCTAAATAAATGCTTATGTCTGCGTTTTTTACTTGAATTTGGAGGATTCTTCCAGAGCCTGCCAGGGAGGTTCCCAGCAGCTGGTACCTTGCCTTGCCCCACACATTTTGCCAGAAGTTCCAGGAGCCTCGGGTTCAGATGCTCTGAGTCGGGCCAGAGAGACCCCCGACATCCTAGCACACCCCAGTCCCCAGCCCCAGGGGAAAGGCTGTGCCATTTAAAGAACTGAGGCTGTACACAGCTCAATCACCAACAAGAAAATCAGTTCAGTTTATCATGAACATTTGCCATTTGGTCGAACATTTTCAAGAGTTTCCTGTAGCCTGATTTTACTATTTTCTTACGTCTTCAGAGGCTTAAAGGTCATTTTTATAAACATAAAGACACACAAAAACAATTGGTCAGTCGATGGACACCGTGAACTATGTAAGGAATATTGTCTTAGAGCCTGGATATCTGACTGCAGTTTCCCCTGAGAATGAGATGATGGAGAAGGGGTCCACACCACAGGGTTAGAAAAGGCTCTGAACCTCGCAGATTGAGGAGGATAAAGGGGTGGGGACTTGGAGTGAAACCAGAAATCATCATTCGTAGGATGACAATACTCGACAGAAGGTGCATTCAAGAACAGAGTGTAGGAAAAGAGGAATTCTGGGAAGGAATTCTGTGCTTTAGTGGAATCAGCTGGAAGAGCCCCAGGTGGCTGACGGCCCGGACGTGGGGCGGTGAGACCATCTCTGCTTCTGTCGGCCGCGTCCACCCCCGAGCATGGCGCCCGGGTTCGCTCGGGGACGCAGGCCTCAAGGAGGGCCCGTTTGTGCTCGTGGACTCAGCAGACCCCTTCCGCTGTTCCCCTGTCTAAACCCTCGCCCCCTTTCCTTCATCTTCCCTCGGAGCCGGACCCAAGCATTCTGCACCGGAGTCCTCCACTGCCTCAACACGCTTAAGAGCAGGGTCCGTCCAGCTGTCCGGAGGCGTTGCCTTAGATCACCCCTTCTCCTGGTGTTCCAAGTTCGTTTCTCAAGCCCACGGCATGTCAAACCCCCCAATCTAGTTCTTGCTTTTCGAGATCACCTCATGGAAACTTGGACTTGGTCTTATTTTTTCCTGATATTCTGGTATGCTGACTTTTTGTGACCCTCCACATTCCTCATGGGACTCAGTGCCTGGGGTTCCCAGCGTGAATTCCTCCCCAGGAATTCCTCACATCCCCGTGGGTGTGAGTCTGAGTCAGTCTCCGATCTGCCACCCCCAACTCTCAGCCTTGACTCTGCCATTGTCAGACCTAACATGGCTCTTCTTTAGGTCTTATGTGTTTACTGATGTCTTATTACTAAGGATTTACATACATTTCTGGCACATCGTTCTAGAACTTCCTCACAGATATCGATTCAAAATTTAATTGTCTTCGATAGTGATGAGTAAGTGTGTTATAATAGCCATCCTTTCCGTCCCCAAAGAACGAGATGTATGACTATGCCAGCCTCCTGAGCATTGGTAAAGAGACCTGCTGTTAACTGCATAAATCTTGATTGTTTGTCCCCTTGAAGCACACCCTAATAGTATGGCCTGTGTGAGAAGGAGCTTGAGGAAAACAGCCCTTGGAATATTTAGGGCCAATCCTTGCGATGCTGGGTGTGGTGCGTAGGGCATACCACCACCTATTTCTTCAGGCTCTTCGCTTCACAAATCTCTTCCAAGCACAGGCACACGGTCCTGTGGGAGAAACTCACTCCAGAGCGCTGTTGAAACGTCACCACTGTCTTTGTGGTGGTTCCAGTCCTTGTAAAAATGAATTTAGCATATGTCCCTAATCTGTATTTTGTCACAACATCTAAAAATACCACATTTCTCTAAAGTTAGCATGATTGTTCTTATATGATGTGATAATAGAAGCTGCATGGGCTGCTACTTGGCCAAAGTGACTGAAATTTAGAACTACTTCAGCACACTGAAGTGTACAGAAACCCAGCCTGCGAGAGTCGACACTCTGCTTTCCCCTAGAGGGTGCTTCATGACTCCAAATGCAAAACCCACATATCTTTACCGCGGGCGCACTTTACGATGCCCCTAGGAAGCACGGTTGAATTTCTTCATAACATTTGAGCTGGGACATGAGAGATGGGACTAACTTACTATTAATTCTGTAGTGACCCCTGAAGACTCAGTGCAGTCTTCCATCTCGTCTTGGTTGAGCAACACCTGTGAATCCTGAATATCAGGGAAAAGGTAGTGACAAGGTACAGGTTTCCAATCTCTGGCTGGACCCTATCAGGGTTCTGGGTCATATGAGGTTTGGTTTGGGGAGCTAGAGGGATCCTGATGTTTTGGTTATCTCTCTTCTGAAGCAACACTATCGATATTATAGCATGTCAATGCGGTCTGGTGACTCTTCTAGAAAAAAAAAATGTTGCAGTATGAAGATAAAAAACAAAATTAAACATAAGCTAAAGACATGTTTTAACCATTCTATATTTTCTTTCCCTCCCCAGGGAAGGGGCTTCAGGTCCTTGCCGGCGCCATGGATTTGTAGGGTTCTACTGTCAAAGGACGTATGTACAGAAGGTAGGTCAACAGGGTGCTTGCAAGCTGTGACTGTCCAGCCAAGAAGGAATATCAGAAAGTCAGGGGCAAGTCAGTGACTCAGAAACCAAGCAGTGAAGTGGAAAAGAGTACAAGTCCATTGAAGTTGGGCGTGGCTTCCAAACCAGGCAGGCCGCTGGAGCAGTAGGTGGTCATAAGTCAAAGGAGAAGAAGATCATTGAGAGGGAAGAACCCCCTAACTTAGAGAATAGTATTATCGAAGTTGGCAAGAAGAATATGAAGATTTGAGAGGAGAAGCAAACACCCGGGATCACACAGATCCTCAGAGGGAAAGAAAGCACAGTTCGGAGGGTCATGAAGATGGACGGAACCGAAGAGGCAAATGCAAGACAAGGAGACCCACACACATCTCCATCGTAAAGTACGTTCTCTCTCTGTCAGGGAGCTTCTGTGCTTCCTGGGTCTGAATACAAGATTGGAGACACATGACTGCAGAAGAAGAGTGTGGGCAGGAACAACTGTGGACTCTGGCCCCCGTTCTCAGCCAGAGGAGACGGTACCACGAACTCACAGGGGAAAATGCGTTCCAGGCGGCTCAGGTCGTGCACTGAGCCTGCACACCCCACGTGCATGTTGCATGTTAGTCTACCTTGTACAGTCCTTGATAGCACTCTTACTGACACTAGAGTAATCTTGTTCCAAATCCTGTCTGTTTTCTACTACATCTTCTAAATGTCTACCAGAAACATTCCTTTGAATTTTCCTCTAATGCCGTTCTTACAGGTTGTGACTTACCAAACTCAAGGCAGACAGCTGAAACAGACCAACAACTAAAGCCAAAAGGTGTTACCTCCTTGCAATTTTCTCAGGAACATCCGTGTTTCTCAGAAGTCTTTCGGTATCCATGCTTTATTGCCTATTTCTCTGAACTTTGAAAACAACAACAGAAAAACCTACAGCAATCTCATAAATGTACACTTATTTTTCCACAGTCGAATCAAAGCCAAAGCTGCTAAATTCCCCTGGCTATCCTTTTAGACATGTCGTCTGGAATATTAGACGAGAGATTGAGAGAACAACGAAATCTCATCTTCCGATACACTGTGCCCAAATCTATGTTTCATGGCTTTGTGATTGTTATATTTTCCATAAAATTGATCTTCCTACAGGCTGCTATGGTGACGTTCACAACAACTGATACAATCACCCCCAAATGGAGAAAGCGAGGGACTTGTCCACCTCGCTGTGAGGAACTGTGATCTTAGCATGTAAACAGTTACTGGGGGGACCGTACCAGGTTCAGTTTGATCAGGGAGTTTGGAGTCAACCCGTGCTGGAGGTGAGAATTGTATTGAGTATTCGTAATTAACAGTTGTGTTTGATCAGGGATTTAGAAGTTAACACCTGTGAGAAAGTGAGAATTGAATTCAGAATGGGCTCCTAAAGGAAAAGCTGTCCTGGTATTGGGTGAAGCTCAAACCATCCGCTAAGACGTGTGTAAGGAAGCCAGAGGGAGTGATGTCAGTTGGAGGCACGTGGTTACTTGTTTCACACACACAGACGCACCTTGAATAATGTACTTTTTTCTTTTCTTTTTTCAAGTTTGGAAGCCTTTAGAATCTGAGCACATGACCGGTATCCAATTTTTGCCTGAAATTTGTCATTTACCTCCATCGAGGCAATGTGACCCACTAGAGGGGCTTTACTTGTAGTTGGATAGACCTACGTGTATCTGGATGTCACTTTCTGTTGCATAAACATGGGCATGGTGCTTGAGCTCTCTGAAGCTCAGTGTTCTCATTAGTAAAAGAGCAGTGTTTTCTTTTGTTTTGTTTTGTATGGAGAGAAAGAGAGTGTGGAGGGCGGAGGGAGAGAGATTGTGAAGTTGGCTCCACATCCCGTTCAAAGACTGCCACAGAGCTCAATACCACGACCCCGAGATCACGACCTGAGCCGAAATCAAGAGTTGGACGCTTAACTGACTGAGCCACCCAGGTGCCCCAGAATGGGAGTCATAATACTGACCCAGCAAAAATAAAGAACAGCCAATGGGATAAGAATATAATGCATCTAACATAGAATTTATGCGTAGAAAAAGTATGCTCATCTACTCTCTTTGTCTAAGATCTAGCACTTTCTACTTTAGATAAAGTAATCATCTTCACCATTTCCTAAATATGTGTCCTGTTAACTCGGCCTCTGTGCTCACTTAGTTCACTTCACTTTTTCTTACCCATCAGTTCAAATCGGCCCTTCGCTGGGACATACGTGTCATAAAACCTCTGCATTATTTATTTTGAATTTAAAAGTAAGCGGACACCCTACACGTGTAGTTGTTAAATCGCAAGCCTGCTCTCAGAGGTCTTGGGTTTCTTCACTGCAGGATTCCCGCAGGGATGCTGTCCGTGGCTGCGAGTGGGACAGTCACCGTGGGGAGAGCCCGACTCTCTCACGGACCCGTCTGCCTTCAGGAACAGATGCCTGTGGTCCCTTCTCTGACTCCTGCTTCCCTGGTTCATTCAGGATCTCCACGGGACCGCCCACCTTCCGGATACACTCATCTTTGGCTTGCGAAGTATCTTGTAAACTAATTTCTCCTAGATTGTCTCTGTGACCCTCTAATAATATTTTGCTACCAATTCTGACTATCAGCCTCCCTCACCGGATGAGTTTTGAGTAACTTCTGTACCTGTTTCTTTTCCCAACTCTGTCCTGCATATATATATTCAATTTTTCTCAGAAGTATTCTTTTTTTTTTTTTAAATGTTTGATTTCTTTATTTGAGAGAGAGAACGAGAGTGAGGGAAGGGGCAGGGGGAGAGAGACAATCTCAAGCAGTCTCCCTACTGAGCCTGGAACCTGACGCAGGGCTTGACCTCATGACCCTGAGATCACGACCTGAGCCTAAATCAAGAGTCTGATGCTGAGAACACCCAGGCGCCAGTCAGAAGCATCCTTGTCTTCCCCTCCGACTCCATGCTTACAGGAACCCACCCAGAGTCTCTGCCGGCTCTTCATACTGCCTGTCTTTGGAGTGCGGGTCCGACACTCTTCAGGTGAGTCTCCGGACTATCTCAGCTCACAGTCATCAGTCACTTCTTGAAACATAAAGAGCACTTGAAAGTTATTCCAGAAACTATGCCATTATTCCTCTAATGAATATTATTTTTTTAAAAAAACAGACTTTATTGAGACTTTCCAGCAGTGTAAGTGTGAATATTACACACTTATAAAGAATCACCTGATGGAGATGGCCACTGTCATCATAACCATTCCACATACAGAAAAAATAAACACTTAAAAGTCATATAATAGCAAATAGTCAAGCTGGTACTGATGGCAGGGAAGAGCCTAGCACTCCGCCAACTCTCAGTAAGTACTTTTCACATGTATTTTTAAAAGATTTTATCTACTCATTCGAGAAAGAGAGAGAGTGAGCAGGGAAGGAGAGGGACCACACTGAGCGTGGAGCCTGATGTGGGATTCGATCTCAGGACACCGAGATCATGACCTGAGCTGAAACCAAGACCCAGACGCTTTGCTGACTGAGCCACTCTGGTGCTTTGATAAGTACTTCTTAATAAAAGAGTAAAAATCCTTAACAATTACGTTCATTCTCCATGTTCACACTTGCTTTATTTTTACTGATATAAATAATTCTATTTATACAGATATTTAAACATGTTTAAACTAGATTAAAAATCTCTGAGTTCTTGGATTGTTCATGAGAGCTAAAATTCATGAATTTCACAATGACATGTAACGTCTCCCAGAAGAAGGCATGCTTATCCCAATATTTTTACTCAGTAGTAGGTTTCAACGTCTAGAATCAAACTAAGGAATGATTATTCTTTGCAATGGGACCTATATGGCCCTGGTTTTGCTAATAATTGTGTTTTTTTTAAATATATATGCACTAATTTACAGGTACTAACTTTATCATTTAGGCATAAATGTCCATTCAATACAAACTACATTGTCAGAAAGAATCTCTTTATTTCTTCAACATGTTTCCCTAGAATTTATTTAGCTATCCACTCAGGTGTAGAGTTATTAATTAGTTCATCAGGAAGGTAATCAGCGAGTCAAAATAGATTTAATGAGCGTCTCCTCTGTAAAGAGTTTGTGATAAGGGAGAGTTTCAGGTGACTACTGAGTGTGCAGAACACGGTCCTTGTGCCACTGGAGCTGTTCGAAGGACAGCGAAATCAGGAAACAGACCAAACAAAAGGGTACGTATATGGCAGGTGTATATGTGCAAACACATTTAAGTACTCTAGGGAAGAAATAAAAGTAAAAAAATATATATATATCATAGGCTCAGTCTTCTTATTCCTGTATTTTTTGTTTGTTTGTTTGTTTGTTTGTTTGTTTTTTAAGATTTTATTTATCTATTTGACAGAGAGAGAGACAGTGAGAGGGATCACAACCAGGAGGAGTGGGAAGGGGAAGCAGGCTTCCCGCTGAGCAGGGAGCCCGATGCGGGGCTTGATCCCAGGACTCTGGAATCATGACCTGAGCCAAAGGCAGACACTTAAAGACTGCACCTCCCAGGCTCCCGTATTCCTGTGCTTTTTTAAAGAATACAGTGGCTCACATTTTCTCAGGAAGATAAGAAAAAGAAGTTAAATTCCTATAACACAGTGTTTGAATCAGATGCTATTTATTTCCGTCTACCTTACGTAATTGTTACTTGAATCTGTGCATTGAATGGCTAAGGACCAAGATATGAGTGAGTAGAGCGTAGGGTCATGAATATAAAAGCATTTCCAGCCTCCTTTTATTTCTAAGCAGGTCACATTTCAAAGTTCTACCATGCTTAGAGAACAAGCTTTGATCACCATACCTGATCCAAATTAGTCAGCTGCTGTTTCTGCTCATTCTCGTCAGAAGTAAGGATGCCGGGACTTGCTCTGAAAATATAAATTCCCACAAACAACCACAGTTTGCCCCATAGGCCATTTCCTTGCTCACGACCCAGGAGCAAAGACTCTATGAATCTAAAAACTGAAAAGACTCTTCAGTTCATTTAATATTAATGTGGTATTGCTGTTGGATTAAGAAATAAATACTAAAACAGTAGAGTTGGATGACTTGTGTCTGAAGTGCAGTAAGTTGAGAAGTATCTACCTTATATCCATAAACTCATCAACAACAAACTCATTTATTTTAAGGTGAAGATTAATCAAGTGAAATGTGACTCTGGTGTTTAATGATTTCAACTTGTTTTGTGAATGCAGGCAAGTTAATTAACCATTAATATTGATAAATATAATAATCTTTTAAAACAGAAAAAAAACCACATAGCTTAACAAACCCAATAAATTCCTGCTCCATAAAACACACGCCTTGCCTTTGTTTCTCTCCAAGGAAACAAGAGAGGCCCATGACTGTTCACAAACAGCTTTGAGATCAGACTCAGGGTGACTGGAGCATGGATGGACCCCAGAGTGTGTTGGAGGGACATGGACCCCATGTCCCGTTCCTGTCCGCCCCTCCCCATGCAGTTTTGAATGCCAGCGTGGGCCCCGCTAGTCCCAACATCTCAAAGTCCTCCTTACGTATGAAATAACATTTTGAGGACTTAAACCATCAAAATGGAGCCATCCAATCAGGAAGAAGCTGTTGTGGCTGAATAATGATCAAAACCAAAAAATGTGAGAAGATACGGATGATTTGAATCTAAATATAGTTAATATGCATCATTTTGCCAAGAGAAGGCGAGAGCAACACATTCCCAACCTTTTCCACAAAGTACACACTTTCTAGACGTGAGCCAAAGGCACTGCCACCTTTAGTCTTGACGCGTTTGTGACAAGGGGGGAGAGACGGCGCAGAGGAGGAGCCGAGCTGGTCGGACGCGGCCCTGGGAGAAGCTGGACGTGCCATCCGTGGCTACGCGCCGTCTTCCCGGATCCGTCCCTTGCGCTGGTGTCCGGCCCGTCTGCTTCTCCAGAACTTCTCACCACAACCGGTCCCCCGACTTTCCAGAGTCGCCCAGCACGTCCTCAAGGCCATCTCTCCGTCTTGTGGGAAAATGGTGGAGGCCGGTGGCCGCCTGGTGGATGCTGAGCTACCAGCGATCTGGAAGGAACAGAGTCACGACGTGTGGTCTTGGCCGGCGTCTGTGGTGTCGCGGCTCCCACCCGGGCTGAACACAGGGCTCGGGCTTGACTGAACTTGGCGCTGGGAAGAAGCGCACCGGCACGAGCTGGTGGCCCCTGTCCCTGGCCGCACCCGTGGGCCGGGGGAGCTCGGGAAATGTGAAGACCCGCGGAGGAGCAGGGAATGTCCCCCAGGGGCCCGGAGGTGAGTGGAGGAGAGGGGGGCGCTGCGTAAGGAAGCGCATGGCTTGTGACCGGCCGCGGAGCCGCTGGGGGAAGCTCCTGGGACTGGTGCCACGTGAGGGAGGTCGTTCTGAGCGCGCTTAGCAGGGGAGGCGATTTTGAAGTTTTAAGTATGTTTCTCAGTTATTTTTAAATTTTTTCTTGCCATAAGAATCATGCAGAAGTTTTTCTTTAAAGTGCACATTTCTTTGGTTTTGAACCAAACTGACTGAATCAGTCCTTCCAGGGAGAACCTTGAGAAATCCTATGTCAGCAAGTGGTTCGATGATTCTATCGATCAGATCGGGCCGACGGAGCAGCGCAGAAATCGAAGCCTTGACTCGGGGCCCAGTTTTGTCAGGGGGAGGAAGCAGAACGGTGTATTTCAACCCTTACCGAGCACCGGATCGCCTCCGGGAAGTTCACAAATGCTGTGGCTTCGTACCGTCCTGGAGATTCGATTTCTTCTGCCTCGGGTGGGGAAGACTGGACACCCGCGGGTTTCGGGAGTGCCTGGGGGACCTGAAGACACAGCCTGGCCTGCGCAGCGCGGCCGTGTGTGCTGGCAGTGAGGACAGACCACGGAGCCGGAGGCGAATCCACAGTGTGAGCGAAAGGGTGTGAGGTCACAGCTGCCGCAGGCGGGGATGGGGGTCGGGGTGAGGAGGAGAAGTCTGTCCACCCTCCGTCCTCCCTCGGACAGAGGCTCTTGCCTGGCTGCTCCTGCGTCCCCGGCGCTTACCAGTGCTCGGCATACGGTAGTCCTGCAATGAATGTTGAGTGAGTGAGTGTCCTAACTGGCTGACTTCGTTAATAACCTGGTGATAATGTGGTGATTGATGCGTTCTCTTGTTCTGAGGAACATATTTGCTTTTCCGCAGGACTGTCTGCACACAGTGGCTTAACCCAAGGAATTGCCTCCCCTGCTGGAGTAGCCGGGTGGGAAGACATTTTCTGAGCTTTCTGTTTCATACAGATTGTAGCATATGGGTAGCTCGTTTCCATTACTTGCGGTCCAGTGTCCTGTTACATTTTGTTATTTTTTTTTTTTTAAGAGTATGTGAGATACCGACCTCTCAGAGGGAAGATACAGGCAAGTCTTTCAGAATGGTTATTTTAGAAGGAGAGAGAACGTAGATATTATCTGCATATTTAATAGCAGTTAAAGACATTTTAAGGCCAGGTAATGTAAAACCTTTCAAATGTCTAAGTTAGGTAGACAGAACTGATGTCTGTTATATTTTCCTCATATTAAAAAAAATGACCTATCCCTCATACACACAAAAGATTATTCCACAATTATAAAAATGAATCTATTCCAAAAGCATGCTTTTCATTCTCAAGGTACAACTGCATTTGAGTATGACCACAGCAAATGCTCAAAGAAGCACCCGGCGGCCGTGGTGTCCTCGGCAAATACCGTGTATCTTACTGTTCCCATCACTCCCAATTACGGAGTCAGTGTCTGTTTTCTCTCTGTCTGCTTTTCCCACGTGTCTCACCTCTTACTATTCTGTTCTCTTGATTTTCTCAATGACATTAGAGTTGGATCCAGTAAAAGAGAAGGGCTTCTTGCTTGCTCCCTGTGTTCTGCTTTGGTTACTGTAACATGAAGAGTCCTTTCACTCGCCCCGTGCACTGGGAGACGTGTGCTTCCTGGGGCCACAGAGAAGAGCCCCTCCCTGACTGCCACCCAGGTGCAGAGAAAACACTGGCTGGTCACAGCCGCTGGATGGCTATCTGTTGTGTAGACCTGTCTACACAGCATCTAGATTGAGATCACTTCTGTCCGGTTTTTGACCTGCAGGATTTTGCCCCTCGCCTACTCTGGGAGTATTTGGCACCATCAGGAGAGAATGTCAGGTGGGGAGGAGGGTGAGAAGGTGCTCCTGGCATCTCGCAGTGGAATCCAGGGATCCTGACAACGTCCCGCATGCCCAGGACAGCCCCTAAAACAGGTAACCACCAGCCCCAAATGCTAACAGTGCCAAGACGGAGAAACACGCATGTTCACATGTCTTTCTGTGTGCCTCGTGGTTCCGTGGCCCCGGACAAGATGCGCACTTAGTGCCCTACTTCCCTATTCTCTCTCTCTTTGGCTCTAGTAAATTCCTCCAGGACTGAGATGCAGAGACACATCATGGCATCTCTACAGCGAGCACGACCCCTTAGACAGAGATGCTGGTGAATGTTGTCTGCAGTGACCCGGGCGGCTCAGGGGAAGGCTTCTGGCCTGAGGACCCCACCCCAACCCTAGCATGATGTGGACCATAGTCTCTTCTGTTGGGCCCCTTGAAGGCCCCTGCAAGAGCGGCAGTGAATCCTCAGGGAAGGAGCACAGTGGCTCCTGACCAGCCCCTAAGGGGAAATGAGCATGCTGACTGATTATAAGACGCACCCCAAATCGATCGGTGTTCTCCCAGCACAGCACCCCGACCTCATAGGTGTCCTTGACTTCCTTCCTCCCTTCCTGCATTCGGTCTGTGCAAGGCTTGGCAGGGTGTGAGGCTTGCCCCCCATATCCCCTGCCCCCCACTGCCAGCAGCTGAAAAGTGCTCAGTAACACAGCAGATGCTCAGTCTGTGCTCAGCCCTCGGCCACGGACGCCTGCAGGTGCTCACTGCTGGCCCAGGATGCCAGGGGCTTGCATGCCACTGGACTCGGCCCAGGCGCCTTCTCCTGGCCACGTCCTTCCCCTCAGTTGTTTCCTGTCCCAGGCAGCCTTGTCTATGTGGACTCCACTCTGGTTTTACCTCTTGGAAAGACAGGCTGTGCGGTCCTGGTCCCAGGGTGGCGCCTTGGCCAGCCTCAGAGCGGTAATCACTCCATCAGCGTCTGCCCGCTGAACCCACTGAGGAGGGGACGGGGAGGTCTGGTGTGACATCTGTCACCTCGGTGATGGTGCCAGCAGATGTGGCCGGGCCCGTTAGGTGTCCATAGACACTATGAACAAAAGTGCCTGGTTTCCGAAGGACCGGCCACACCATCAGAAAAATGAACGCACTAGATGAATTATATGCAGCTTTTCTGTGAAACCTGCGTGGCTGTCTAAGAGAACAGCCATCTTTTATGTATCTACTTACAGTTCCTCTCAGAACTTGTATCTGCCAATCAACAAGGCAGAGGTAGGAGAGACAGGGAGCATCTTGCAAGCTTTCAGGTTTTAAAGCAGGAGTAGGAATTTTACCTTCCTCCTAGCTGATGCTCTGGAAACCAGGCAGAACCCCCAGCCTTGGCACGGAGGCTTCGATCAGACTCGCATTCAGTTATCCCGTCGACAGCACTGATAACCATGGGTCAGGTGGGAACACACACGAACCGGAGAGTCTGTGGTCCGTCGCGCCCTCCAGTGATGTGCTTTTTTATAGGGAAACTTGGAATCTCAATGGCGGTCCAGGGACTTGACAGATGGTCATGGAGAGGATGACACAGGTCACACGCCGTGCGGGCTTGAAGAGGCGCAGGACAGTCCCAGTGAGTGATCGGAGCCAACGTGGGGCTTCAGGGGTGTGTGGGTCTGCCATGCAGCAAAGCAGGCTCCTGGAACCTTCAGATACAGGGTGTTGGCAAGTCGCTGTTCCTTCTGGGGAGATCTGTGTTTCTGTGAAAGAGGAGCTGTAGAGAAACAGTGCAGGGAGGGAGAGAAAGGCTGCCTCACGCCGGCGCAGCACAGCAGACACACACGGAAACCACGCAGTGCACACACCGCTCGGCGTAGTTCCGGGTTATAGAGATGAGATGGAGAGTTCTCGTTCCTACAGAGCAGCAACAGCACTCAGTAGAAAGGGCCTGGGTTTGGGGTCAAACAACTCCCCACCTGTGTAGACCAGAGCATGCCTCTCACCCCCAGAGAGCCCAGGACTGCCCTGAGGCTGGATAGAGTAGGAGTGAAGTATTGGGGACCCTGATGCCCTTGTCTTCCCCTCCCCCTCGGGATCATCAGCCAAAAGCAGGAATAAGTAAGTCAAGAGGGATCATAACACCTACCGGAATGAAATAAGGGGCATAAGGAAAGCCTTCTTGAAGACGTGGGCCAAGACACCATCCGGGGAGCCCCTCAAGCCTGTGTAGGGGAACCAGCTTGAGTCGGGGTCAGCGGCTAATGCAGAGTCCTGCCTGGCCCTGCCCTAGGGACCATCTCACCTCCCATCCCTGAGCTGCGTCACACACCCTGGGGCAGCACGGCCCCACGTGCGCGGACACTTTCAGAATGCTGCCTGCTGTGCTCAGTGCCATGACGGATACAAGTCCTAAGGCAGAAATCGGGGAGAGGATGCGTAAGCCACCGGGTGGCAGTGAGGAGGAAATCCGAACCCGGGTGCAGCAGGCCTTGGCCAGGCGATTTTGCCCCCTGCCCCCTGAGGACTTCAGCTACATCTGGGGACATTTTCTCTGCTGTCATAGTTACTGGGTGTTCCTGGCTTCAGGCCTGTGGGGGCAGGGGATGCTGCCAAGCCTCCTACATTCGTTCATGCAGGATGGCCCCACAGTGCAGAATGGCTGAGTCCCAGATGTCAGTGGTGCCCAGGTGGAGAAACACCGATTTGGGGTTTCTCGGTGCCTGACCCATAGTGTGGGGTGAGTGGGGGCAGCCCGGCCTTCACCCCATTGACCCCGGATCACACTCATCCTGACCACCCTCCTGCCCTGAGCGCCCCTCTGTTTCCAACCTTGGGATGACTTTCGGGGGGAGAAAGGCAACAAAAGCCATTTTGATGCCGTCAGCCTGCTTTCATGGGAAGGCTCCTGGTGCCTGGGAGTTGGGCACGTCTTTCTCTTCCTCCTCCTGCCGCAGCAGCTGGAGAAGCCTGGCCCTCCTGCGAGCAGGCGGGACTGGGGACCCGGCCTCGTTGGCGCCAGGAGCCAGCAGACCTCAGTCCCTTGTGGGCCAGCAGCCGTGGCCCAGGGCCCGCTGAGGGCAAACAACCTCTAGCAAGTCTGCTCTGCAAGAAATCCCGCCGTTCCGCTCCCACTGGGACCAGGGGGCAGAGCACCCAGGAGCCAGCTGTCACCTCCTCACCTGGTCTCCTTCCCGGGGGACCGAGGACAGCTCTGATGCGGAGAGGAAGTAGAATCAGTAAATGAGCAGGGGGATAACTCCAAACTCTCCAGGGTCTCCCATCCGGGGAAGTGGCAGATGCGTTTCTTCCCAGAGAACCTGAGCTCGGATGGTGCCAACCAGTGCAGCTGCCCAACCCCTCCTCCCCCCGCAGCTCCCAGGCAGGATTTGCTGCCATGGAGAGCACCCCGGGAGACAGTGGGAGTGCCTGATTGTTTCAGGGGACAGGCGAGAACCTGCTAGCCTCTCACAACCTTCAGTCACAAAAGAGGGCACTTCCCCAGGAGAACCCTGTGAGGTAGGCATCCCACCCCCTTTCAGAGATCGGCAACAACAGGGGCTGAAACCTAGCATGTGCCTAGAACATTCTGGAAGGTGTTACACAGATGCACCATTTCCTCCAGGTGTTACTGGGCCTCCAGAGGCTGGAACTGAGTGGACCCCAGTGGGTCAGAGAGTGTGACGAACACACTGACACTCCACAAACAAACGGAATGAGTTGAAATCCCCAGTTATACATCCCTTAAATGGTCGTCCGAGTTTAAAACAAATGAGGAAACTTTAGGAACGTGCAATCAAGACTGAGTTCACCAGAACCTTTAAAAATTCAGCTGAGAAAAGCCGTATTCTAACAGTCGGCCTGGGCTCCAGAGTTTGGATCTCCTGGGTGAACACATGGACGGCTCTGAGCCATGGTTTCCTGTGGCTGGTCGGGCGGGAGCAAGCTGAAAGCAGAAGTCCAAACCACGTAATTTTTGGACAACTATGCTGCCCCTTCCGAGAGTTTCAAGTGCCTGACTTTGTGCCGCTGAATTTTGAAAAGGTGAGAATAATTTATAAGGAGCCTGATGAAAAGAAGTCTCATGTTATTTCTCATAAATGCTACTTCTTGGATCTTCAAAGACAGTTTTGTAAAGGAGACAAATGATTTTCTTCAGCATTTGCCCTGATATATCCTAATTTTGTGAATGTCTTTTTGTGGGATTTAGGATGAGAACAAAGGATCTAATGAGCTCCTCAAAGTGTTTCCCCATTCTTTCTGGGCCCTTCTTATCTTTGTTCCCATGTCGGCCTGAGTCACTATTGAAGCAGGGCTTTGCTCTTCATGTCCCAGAGAAAGGAGGACTCCCAAAACAGTGACAAGTGGACAAGCGACAGTCAAAACCCCTGCCCTGACTGAAGAAACAGATGGTTGATGGCAGAGAGTTTAGGAGCCCTAACTGGGGCTTAGAAATTTTGCTAAAAAGTCATAGCTGCTCATTAAGAAGAAAATGTAGCACTAGAATTTAGGAATTCAGTTTATATCATGTGCATGAGTTGACTTTTCCTCCATACATTCAAGTACTGTGGGCATTTACCTGCTAAACAGTAGAAATCCAGTAAATGCTTATTTCGAATGAAGAACGTTCAGGTGCTTGTGAATCCTGAATGTGGTGACATGGAAATAAGCTTTTCTTTGGAGAATTAAAATATGAACCTACTTATGAATGGCCAGTCATTTTAGTGATAGTGCCTTGACTGACAGATGCTGTATATAATGGCATGTTATGACTAAGAAATTTCTTCTTGACCTTTCTGAAATGAAATAATGATACATGTCAACATCTGATGAGTCACAGTTATGGCCAGGACTCTTTTCTCACTGGGTAATTGCCACCTTTCTAATTTCAAGAGATTTCTTTGATTTTCTAACAAAAATTCAATATACTTGCAGGGTCTTTGGGGAGAGGAAAATGTAGAGTGCAGAGAAGACAGAGAATGAGATATTGTGATCAACTGTAAAAGGACTGCACAGATTTCTTCTAAGTTTCTTGGGTTACAGAGTAGTCTGTTAATCCATCTCACAAGAAGCATGTCCTGAATTTAGGCACTGAAGTGTGATACCGAGACCAAACTTAGAAATGCAAAAACAATCAGAAGTCATAAAGCCATCACAGAGTTCATACAGGACACCACAATCAGATGTGGGGGAAGTGAGCCTATTCCATGCATTCTGGGGCTAAAGCAGCAGCAAGATATCCAAAGCTCAGGGGAAATACTTAGGCACAAATTAAGCTTCAAGCAACTATAGCTGTATTGCATCATTTAGCCCTCAATTAGGCTGGGACACACAACACTGAAACGACCACAGAAGCAGATTACAATAATGAGAGAGGGATACTTTGGGCACCTGCAGACTATCACATCTGGGAACCTGAGCCCATTGCCATAGGAGGAAGCGATGTAGACCATGGTGGGGTGGGGGGTGGGCAGGAGTAGAGCGGTTACTGGAAAGCCTGGGCTGGGACCTGGTATCCCAGACGAGGTCACCGCACATCCCTCATCTGTAAACAAGGAGATGGGTCAGATCATCACTTAGAGACCATCCATGCTCTCCTAAACCAGGTTGAGTCTGTGGTGCGACATTCAATCAGTGAGTGTGGGTGAAGCTGAGCAGCCACTGGCCTTTTTGGCTCTGTGTGGGTATAGCTGCGGACTATTTCCCAATCCGTTCCTCTGTACGATGGGAAGACAAAGTCAGGATCCTATTGATTAACAGTGACAATGATGGCAACACGTTGAATCTTCCTGAACAGTAGTCTGTGATCCACTATCTGCACATGCAACATCAGATTGAGTCCTTGCAGATTCTGGCATTCAATCTTAACCAAAATATAAGGGTGTATACGAAGTATATTTTCCTTATCCATTCATCTGTTGAAGGGCATCTTGGTTCTTTCCATAGTTTGGCGACCGTGGCCATTGCTGCTATAAACATTGGGGTACAAATGGCCCTTCTTTTCACTACGTCTGTATCTTTGGGGTAAATACCCAGGAGTGCAATTGCAGGGTCATAGGGAAGTTCTTTTTAATTTCTTGAGGAATCTCCACACTGTTCTCCAAAGAGGCTGCACCAACTTGCATTCCCATCAACAGTGTAAGAGGGTTCCCCTTTCTCCACATCCCCTCCAACACATGTTGTTTCCTGTCTTGCTAATTTTGGCCATTCTAATTGGTGTAAGGTGGTATCTCAATGTGGTTTTAATTTGAATCTCCCTGAGGGCTAGTGATGATGAACATTTTTTCATGTGTCTGATAGCCATTTGTATGTCTTCATTGGAGAAGTCTCTGTTCATATCTTCTGCCCATTTTTTTAATATGATTGCCTGTTTTTTGTGTGTTGAGTTTGAGGAGTTCATTATAGATCCTGGATATCAACCTTTTGTCTGTACTGTCATTTGCAAATATCTTCTCCCATTCCATGGGTTGCCTCTTTGTTTTTTTGACTCTTTCCTTTGCTGTGCAGAAGCTTTTGATTTTGATGAAGTCTCAAAA
The DNA here is from genome assembly GCF_020171115.1 of Neogale vison. Classification (NCBI taxonomy): domain Eukaryota; kingdom Metazoa; phylum Chordata; class Mammalia; order Carnivora; family Mustelidae; genus Neogale; species Neogale vison. The sequence goes on along the minus strand of NC_058098.1, from coordinate 141,116,869 downwards.
GTTTATTTTCGCTTTTGTTTCCTTTGCCTTTGGAGACATATCTTGAAAGAAGTTGCTGTGGCTGGTATCGAAGAGATTATTGCCTATGTTCTCCTCTAGGATTCTGATGGATTCCTGTCTCACATTGAGGTCTTTTATCCATTTTGAGTTTATCTTTGTGTATGGTGTAAGAGAATGGTCGAATTTCATTCTTCTACATCTAGCTGTCTAGTTTTCCCAGCACCATTTATTGAAGAGACTGTCTTTTTTCCACTGTATATTTTTTCCTGTTTTGTCGAAGATTAATTGACCATAGAGTTGAGGGTCCATATCTGGGCTCTCTACTCTGTTCCACTGGTCTATGTGTCTGTTTTTATGCCAGTACCATGCTGTCTTGGTGACCACAGCTTTGTAATAGAGCTTGAAATCAGGTAACGTGATGCCCCCAGTTTTATTTTTGTTTTTCAACATTTTCTTAGTGATTCAGGGTCTCTTCTGATTCCATACAAATTTCTGGATTATTTGCTCCAGCTCTTTGAAGAATGCCGGTGGAATTTTGATTGGAATGGCATTAAAAGTATAGATTGCTCTAGGCAGTATAGACATTTTAACAAGGTTTATTCTTCCGATCCAAGAGCATGGAATGGTCTTCCATCTTTTTGTGTCTTCTTTAATTTCCTTAATGAGTGTTCTGTAGTTCCTCAAGTAAAGATCCTTTACCTCTTTGGTTAGGTTTATTCCCAGGTATCTTATGGTTCTTGGTGCTATAGTAAATGGAATCGATTCTCTAATTTCCCTCTCTGTATTTTCATTGTTAGTGTATAAGAAAGCCACTGATTTCTGTACATTGACTTTGTATCCGGCCACGTTGCTGATTTGTGGAGCATAACAAATAGCACGGAGGACATGGGGAGTTAGAGAGGAGAAGGGAGTTGGGGGAAATTGGAAGGGGAGGTGAATCATGAGAGACTAAAGACTCTGAAAAACAATCTGAGGGTTTTGAAGTGGCGGGGGAGTGTGAGGTTGGGGTACCAGGTGGTGGGTATTATTGAGGGCACGGATTGCATGGAGCACTGGGTGTGGTGAAAAAATAATGAATACTGTTATGCTGAAAATAAATAAATTTAATAAAAAAAGGAATAATAAAATAGGTGATCTAGTAAAAAAAAAAAATTAAGGGTGGACTGCAAGTCAGTTTTATGAATTACAAGACATAGCTTAGGAAGGTAAAGAGTTTACCCAAGGTCGTAGAAGTGGTATGAGGTCGATTTCCATTTACATACTTTTCTCATCTGATTCCAAATCCCTGCACCTGTGCACTGTTTAACAAATGCTAATATAATGACTGAAATTTGGAAATGTAGAGCACCTGGGGGGCTCAGATGGTGAAGCATCTGCCTTTGGCTCAGGTCATGATCCCAGAGTCTCAGGATCAAGTCCCGAGTTGGGCTCCTTGCTTACTGGGGAGCTTGCTTCTCCCTCTGCACCCTTCCTGCCTCTCATGAATAAAAAAGTAAAATCTTTGAAAAAAAAAAAAGAATTGTGGAAATGTATAAAGAGGAAAGTAAACAAGAGGAGAACATAAAGGAAGAAAAAGGGAAATTACTTTCCCCAAGGGAATGCAGATTTTTGCAGTTACTAAAGTCTTACATTTTTAACCAAAATACAAAACAAACAAAAATCCTTTTAAATGAAGTGAACTGATAGACTTCTGGACTTTTTCTAAAATACCACATATTTAGAAAATGTGGATAGAGCATTGGTTAAGATCTACCTTTTGCCTCTTCTTCCTCTTCCTCTTCCCCTTTTCCTTCCTTCCTTCCTTCCTCCTTCAATCCATATATATATATATTTTTTTTTCAGTTCTGTTAAGGGTATAGCTCATTTGGGTATTACCTATACAAAGGGAGGTAAAGGACAATAAGTTAGGGAGAGTGTGTCTGAGTTCAAGAATGATACAGTCTGGCCGGTGAGCAAACACAGTGCCATAGAACATGATTAGTACAGAAGGCATGTCTGTACTTCTGGGGGTCCGACAGAGACTGCCAGCGGATTGCTGAGTTGAGACGGACATGGGATTAAGAGCTGCCACATTGAAGATGCACTGTCCTCAAGCTACACCCATGGTATACATTGGTCATCTCCATTTTATGACTTTAAAATACACTATTCCCAATGAAAGGAACTTGGCCAGTTCACTGTCTTCCATCTGACAGTGGTGGGGACCATGGGTTCAAGGACCTTATTGACTGTTCATCACAGAGCCCCCTCATCTAGCGCAGTGCCTGGCAGAGTAGACACTAAGTACTTATTTAGAGAGCAAAGAAAATTTTTATTGATTTTCAGAAAATCTGGTCTGAAGTAAGCACATGTTCAGGATCTTTGATTCTGAGTTGGGGATAAAGGAGCAGAAAATAAAAGGGAACAGAAAGGTTAGAAGTCAAACTCCATCTTGTCAGTAACTACCTCCAGACCTGTCAGCATTGTCAGGTGTAAAGAAATTATTTGGGAGGATCAGATTGCCAAGGTCACCCTGGCTGTGAGAGACAGAGCGGTGGCTTGTGCTTGGAGCTGCGTGGTTCTCAAGTCCGTTCCCTGGACCACATCTGAAATATATGTTTGCAGACATTTCCTGAGGTCAAATCTCAAGTACATGCCTGGGTGTGGCATCACCTCAGAAATTTGCTTGAGGAGCAAAAAAACACCTCCCTTTGAAAGTACACACAAGTAGAACTCCCGAGTTTTGCTGACATCAGCGCCGTGCTTTGTCCATTTGTTAGCTCCCGGTCACCTGCATCCCGAACGCTCACCCCTGCACTCACCCAGGCAGCTGAGGTTCCACGGGCTTTTTTTGGGACCATGCACCCGCCTCTTCAATTATTTAGTGTCCTCCTGACATTCTCTGTGTCCGGATCATCCATTCACCATGCCGTCACTGGCCAGAGAGCATCCTCTGGTGCCTGTTGCTTCTCCAGCGCAAGGGAAGACAACAGCATTTTGGCTTCATGACCTCAACTCCAAAATGTCTGATGGAAGAGGAAACTGGGAGAAATATTAATGTCAGGCCTCCAAGAGAAGTGAGACTGAGAAGCATAGGGTGACGATTAACCACGGGGACTGGAGGTGACCCCTCCTTGAATCCCTCTTATGTCACTTATTCCCTGTTCAACCAGGTGCAAGTAAACTTCCCTCCCTTAGCGTCATCCTTCATAAAGAGACGGTGGGTGGTGACAGTGGTGATAAAGACAGTTTTCTTTTCATAGAATTATGTCAGCATGAAAAGGGATAACCCATTTAAAACTCCATGGTGGGGGCACCTGGGTTCCTCAGTGGGTTAAAGCCTCTGCCTTTGGCTCAGGCCCTGGTCTCAAGGTCCTGGGATGGAGCCCCACATCGGGCTCTCTGCTCAGCAGGTAGCCTGCTTCCTCCCCTCTCTCTCTGCCTGCCTCTCTGTCTGCTTGTGATCTCTGTCTGCCAAATAAATAAATAAGATCTTTAAAAAAAAACAACAACAAACCCTCCATGGTGTTGAAGGCACATTTGTTGCTACTACCTTTGATGACCTAAGCAAAGGTATATTACAATAAGTGTTTTCCACATAGTAGTGTATTGGTTAATATTCAATAAATAATTATATCATTTTATAGTGGCAGGTCTAAAAATTAAGAACAATAAATATTAGCTTCCTTTCCCCAATCCCCCACTCAGCTGGATATTATATTTCTAAATAGTGATTGGCCCCAACAGGCACTTCCTTCTGTGACAAGGTCAGTGGTGTCAGGCTCATTAACATTTCTTAAACTCAACTTTGAGAGAATAAGAAAAAAGCAAGAATATGCTGAATTACAAGGATGTCCTGTGTAGCCCTGAGAGGTCAACTCGGTACCATCTGGAGAACGTCTTAAGCTTTCTGTTTGGATCTCATTTCTGATTCTTTTCTTTAACCCTGATGACTTTGATGTATTTTTTTTATTTAAATTTATTTATTTATCTGACAGAGATCACAAGTAGGCAGAGAGGCAGGCAGAGAGAGAGAGAGAGAAGCAGGCTCCCTGTGGAGCAGAGAGCCTGATGCGAGGCTCGATCCCAGGACCCTGGAATCATGACTGGAGCTGAAGACAGAGGCTTTAACCCGCTGAGCCACCCAGGTGCCCCCTGATGTATTTTTGAACATGCGTCTCCTTTTCTTTCTTTCTGAGTGTATCTTTCCAAAGAATCTGGACCCCTCAAAGGCACCCACTACCAGCTTCATGTTTCATGCAATGGTCTGCATAGGATTTAGGAGCTTGGCTGAGACGATGGACTTGGGTGTGAAGATGATGGTGATTTACATGCACGCTGGTGACCTTCTAGAGAGAGGGACTGCTCATTCCATCACCCATGCAGCACCTGGTTTGTAGGCAGAACTCAAATAAAGGTTTGTTGAGTTGACAAGGTAAACATCAGATGGTTGTTTTGACCTTGAACATAGCAGTGCAGAATGGAAAATTAGCACGGAGACCTGAGGGAAATGACCCACCTTTATCATCCTCATGGTGCTTCTTGGTACTTAGTGTATTAAATTGGATCAATTTGTTATTTAGATGGCTGACTTTTGAAAGATTTATGACAGAAGAGGACTTTACTCCCTGTTTCATAAGCAAACAAAAAATAAACCAGTTAGAGAATAGACCCCTTGTCCAAGGTCAAATATGGAAATTTTGATGGGGCTCTACCTTTTGTTTTCCTGTAGTATATTCAAACCTTAATATTTAATTTCAAAATGTAAAACACATTCCTTTATCAAATGTGACACTCGTGTGTTATAAATATGTCTTAAACCGTGGGATAAATGAGTCTATGAGAAGGAATTATAAACTAATTTCAAACCAGTATATCTCTTTAATTGACTTTTAGATGGTGAGAAGTCACTTTGTGATCTTATTTCTGTAGAAATAGTCAAAGACATCACTTACCAGTTGGCTGTGTCAGAGAGCTCTTTGGGGTCTTGAGACTTTCAGTGGATTATCACATCTCTTGAGACTTTTGGTGGATTATCATATGTCTCATTCTTATTTTGTTCCCTAAAGTACTCATAGATTTATAAATTGTTGGGATTGAAAGGAATTTTTAAGGGAGTTGAGGGAAATTGGAAGGGAAAGTGAACCATGAGAGGCTATGGACTCTGAAAAACAATCTGAGGGGTTTGAAGGGGCGGGGAGTGGGAGGTTGGGGTAACCAGGTGGTGGGTACTAGAGAGGGCACAGATTGCATGGAGCACTGGGTGTGGTACAAAAACAATGAATAATGTTACGTTGAAAAGAAATTTTTAAAAAATCTTTTTTTAAAGATTTCATTTTTACGTATTTATTTGATAAAGAAAGAGAAGTGTCTGTTCATATCTTCTGCCCATTTTTTGATATGATTATCTGTTTTGTGTGTGTTGAGTTTCAGGAGTTCTTTATAGATCCTGGATAACAACCTTTTGTCTGTACTGTCATTTGCAAATATCTTCTCCCATTCTGTGGGTTACCTCTTTGTTTTCTTGACTGTTTCCTCTGCTGTGCAGAAGCTTTTGATTTTGATGAAGTCCCAAAAGTTTATTTTCACTCTTGTTTCCTTTGCCTTTGGAGACATATCTTGAAAGAAGTTGCTGTGGCTGATATCGAAGAGATTACTGCCTATGTTCTCCTCTAGGATTCTGATGGATTCCTGTCTCACGTTGAGGTCTTTTATCCATTTTGAGTTTATCTTTGTGTACAGTGTAAGAGAATGATAGAGTTTCATTCTTCTACATATAGCTGTCCAGTTTTCCCAGAACCATATATTGAAGAGACTGTCTTTTTTCCACTGTATATTTTTTCCTGTTTTGTCAAAGATTAATTGCCCATAGAGTTGAGGGTCCATATCTGGGCTCTCTACTCTGTTCCACTGGTCTATGTGTCTGTTTTTATGCCAGTACCATGCTGATAAAGAAAGTACCATGGCGATAAAGAAAGAGAGATCACAAGTAGGCAGAGTGACAGGCAGAGAGAGAGAAAGGAAAGCAGGCTCCCCACTGAGCAGAGAGCCCGATTTGGGTCTCAATCCCAGGACCCTGAGATCATGACCTGAGCCGAAGGCAGAGGCTTAACCCACTGAGCCACCCGGCGCCCCCCCCCCCACAAAATTTCTAAGTTTAAAAAATATATGTATTTCCTTAACCATAGTTTCTTTTTTAAAAGATTTGATACAGAGAGAGAGAGCACAAGCAGGGGGAGCAGCAGAGGGAGGGAGAGAAGCAGGTTCCCCTCTGAGCAGGAGCCCTAGGATCATGACCCAAGCTGAAGGCAAATGTTTCACCAATGGAGCCACCCAGGTGCCACAGATATCCTTAACTGTAGTTTCTGATGTGACTATCTGACCTTGTCCCCACTTCTCATATAATAAATTCTTATCTCTTGTCCTTGAGAAATTGCTCAATATTTCTGAATCTGCCCCATCTACCCATATGGTGGCTTTGATCATCATGAGTATAAATATTTATACATGTAGAATGTATTAATGCTTATATGTTATGGCAAGCTTAGTATATAGCACTCTATATAAAAATATCTTCAACTTCAATGTGTGTAATCTCCTGCCTCCTGTGCTTTATAAATAAACTGGTAATTATTGGTATTGATGATTAGTTTAGCTTGCTGGGTGAAGCATATCATTTGATTCCTTTGCTATGTCTTTCTTTGACTTATCTTGAAACCATAAAGATCTATCTTTTATTATTTAGTTGGTTTGTTTCTACAGAAATGAAACCATGCCTGGTAATTACTCTTTCTGTGGGTCTCGTGCCTCAGTGGCTAGCACTCAGTAAGTGAGTGTCTTCAACACAGACTATTTTTCCAAAAAAAAAAAAAAAAAAATAGCCTTGAGTGATAGGTGAATGGCTTTCATGCAGAGATGATGCATGAGAAGAGGTAAGCTAGTATTGATTTTCCTACTGAAATTAGCAATAACGTAAGTCACTGTTGCTCCAAGTTCTCAGACAGGTGGGAGAAGAGCAAATGCATCACGAGTGACTTTTTGGAGAACTCCACCTCCTCTGAGTCATGCTGGTCCTAAACTGCCCGTGAGTGAACTAGAGATGACGCGGCACAGTAATCCCACATGTGATGTGCTGATAATTAAATCCCTCTGACAATTACATCATGCAATAGCAGGCTCGGCCCAATCCATTACTCACGATCACTATCTTGGACAAAACAAAATGGGTACACGAGGGACCATGAGTGGAGCAGATGCTCCGATGGAAGGAGGCAGCCAAACTCTGTTTCTGTAATGTGATCTGCGGAAGGCTAAATGAGGGGCTCCTATCACCTTCACAGGGGGAAACGAGCTTCTAAAGACAATGGCACCCACACACCACCTCCCTGGCTTGGCATCTTTATCGGCCTAAGTACATGGCGATGATAAAATAGTCATCGACTGCAGCAAGGTTTTCCAAACAAACAAACAGACAAACAAACAAGCAAATAGTCTAGTAATTTTGCTGCTAGAGAGACTCAGCCATGATCCATTACTGTTGCTTCTGAGCTACAACAAGCCTGTGGAACATTACTCACATTCGTTATAATCTATTAACTTGGTGAGTGCTGTGAACTCATATTTTAAAAATTATTTCTAAGACAAACATTGGCTTAAAGTGATGTCAGAAGTCACAGAACTGGAAGGAAAATATTGCCTGAGCCCCCTTCTCCCAGTGGGGCTTGCACACACATGCATGGAAGCCATCTGTTGATATATGCAGCCCGACTCCCTGGGGAGCCCTTGCTCTTCTTCGAGTCGTGGAGACTGAGCGAGTTCCCCTCCTGAGAGAAGTTGTAGGGTGTACTGATCAAGCACTGGGCTACGGGGTCAGACTAACATAATTTCAGTGTATGTGCTGCTGAAGCAAGCAGAAGGCTAACATAATTTCAAATCCTGGCCCCGTGTTTTCCCAACTGTGTGACCTAGGATAAGTTGTCACCCTCTCCACACCAAGGCTACTTCTCTTTGTCTTACTCAGGATGGGAGAAACTTCTGCTCAGAACCCCAGCAGCCTAACATAGGTGCTGCTAGCATATTGCTCTTGTAGAGCCCAATGAGGGTCCGATTTCCCCTAGAAATCCCCTAGTCACGCGGTGACTCAGAGATCCAGGCTCCCTCCACTAAATGATGTCACCACATGTCCTGTGAAATCTTGCACTTGTACTCAACTATCTCTGGCCACAAAGGCTGCAGAGCACTTCTGCCCACATCCCAGTGGCTGGAATGATTCCAATGGCTTCAAAGTAGCTCTGTGAGAAGGTGGGAGGTCCTTCCCTGTGTCCAGGAAACACAGAGGAAGCAGGTTTGGAGAAGACTAATAATTCCACATGCTATCTCATAAGGTAAAGCTTAAAAAAGCTGCACAAACTTTTGGTATTTACAAAGAGGTTGGTATACTTCTTGATACCTAGTCATTCCAGAAACAATTATCACCATACCAGAGAATTATTATTATTTTACCTTAAAGGCATAGGAGATTCACCTGTTAGTGCCCTCTACATAGTGTTGATGATAATTTCATCGCCTTTCCAGGATCCTACTTTGACGGTTAGAACCGAGTGAAGGTGAGGACCTAGGTCAAATGTTTTCTTCTGAGGTTTTTATGATCTCTAAATAGATTCTCTCCCCCTTTTAACTCACTAGCCTAAGACAAATGTTGATATATATAGGTAATGTTTTTCTATCTCCCTTTTAAGTTTGAACCTCTGACTTTGGTGCTTAGATGACCTCATCTCAAATGTTCCAAGAACTGCCACTCATGAACACCCACTGCCTTGTCCATTCCATCTGTCTCTTCAAGGTAAATCCAACCCAGGCCCTTAGTGGGAATTTCTAACAAAAATTTGGAGAAGCAACTCATATGAATAATTTTGAATGAGAGGAAGAGAATTATTATTGAATACTATACTAGGAAAGTGATGTGGTCTTTGTGATCTAGGTTGCCTACAATCAGAGAATGAAGAGTGGATGAGTGTAAAGAAGGCAAGTTGAGAAGACCTAGGCTGGGGGTTGTAGACCATGTGATGTTAACTTATTGCCCAACAGCCCCCCCCATGCCTTCTAGTCTCCGGACAGACCGAACCTCACTCTAATAGCTTCTGATTAGAGCATTAGCAGACTTGATTATAATGGCAACCAATAGTTCCATACCCAACCCTTCTCTCATGCTGGTTGACTCACGCTCTGACGGATGGGTGCTAACACCGGGAAGCATGACAGGCTGATGGAAGAACAATCTGGCAGTGGGCTGACAAGTCTTAAAAATTCCCTGGAATGGAAAAGAAGATAAAATAAAGAAAAAGTGAAGATAAGAAGAAAAAATAAGGGGGGGATAGTGAGGGGAGGAAGGGTAGAACTCCAACTTTGCAGGCAACCCTATTCCTTTCCAGACATTTGGCTGCTTAATTTCTGGTCATAAAAGCAAGCCCAGTTGTGTAGGGAAACTATTCCCTCATTCCTTATGATGGAGCTAACAGAGAGAGCTGAGGAATCATGGATCAACACTTACTCTATAAATACCACCTTTGAAAAGATGTATACTATAGGATCCATTTTGTGGTTGCCAAATCTTGCCATTTTCCCATTTAGGGAGACTGTTTAGGGTAAGTTTTAGACAATAGAACCCATCTGCCAGGAAGGCTATCACGGACTTTACAGAATACTGAAAAAGATTTGGTACATTTCGAAGGTGAAATGGGAACAGACAATAGTATGTTAATTCACTTTGCGTCTCCTGTATCAGAGTGTTTATTCAGCAGTTTGTATGCACTAGGCACTGTGCTGAGCACCTTATGTGCACCATACCTTATGGCAGAAATCTGACTAAAGTGCTGCCTCATATTACACAGCTAGACTAATAGATGTGAAGAGTATTTATTTCAAGGTCTCCCAACACAGAAAAAAAGTTTCTAACCTAATTGCTCTCAGTATTGAACAATTCAGACACTCAATCCTTGGCCTGTGAGTTAGTGCTCAGCTCATCATAGGACATATGCAAGGCACCACCTGCTCTTTTCTGTGCCTAAGCACAGAGTGTGTGCGTAACATACAAGTAGCCTATCGCCGGGACAGTGCAGGGAGCCCAGACGCAGAGCCAGTGGCTGGCTTTAAGCCCAGGGCCAAGAGCCTTTGACATGAGATACTCTCCTACTGTATTTAAAAAACCATAGCACAGCACAGACTCTGTAATTATTTTGGTGTTGCCCTTTATTAAAGAAATACATCAGGATTTATCTCAGATAAGGATGGGAGTGTTCCTTCCAAAGTCCACAAAGGGAAATCTATTTATCTTTTCCCATTGTTTACCATAGTTCTCACACACACACACACACACACACACACACACTCATTGCTTATAGGATAAAGCATGAAGTCTTTGGCACCCAAGAGGCCTCACAGCCAGGCCTGCAGCCCTGTCATGTGCAGCTTTGTCTCCTGCCTCTTTCGCAGCCACACAAGACACTCCCTTCATGCAAGAATGATCGTGCCATATAATGAACCATGGGCCTTTATACACACATGTCTTCAGTGAGGTCTTCCTTGTTTAGTGGGAAAAACTCAGTTCAAGCACACATTCCCTGGAAATGATCTCAAATGGACCAGGAAGCATTCGGCACTGCCCCATCTGGCTTTCTTTCTTGGTTTTCCACAACAGCACTTTCCACAAGCTAGGGGTCACTGTGCATGCTGCCCTAACTTCTCTCCAGGCTATGGAGACTTCCAGGCATTATAGTCATCCTTGTGTCCTCAGTGACTACCTCAACATCAGTGGGTAGCCAATAAGCTCTCTGTACTCTGCTAAGTGAGACAGGCAGAGAAGATGCTTTGGCTGGAAGTTTGATTGAAGATCGACTCTAGTCACCGTCCCTAGACTGAGGGACACCTCTCTGGTTAATTGGCTTGTTGAAGCATTCCTCTTGATTCTCTCGAGCCCTGGGAAGGTGATGTAGATGCTGTCAAGGGAGCAGGATGCAAAAGGTGACCCTGCCCTGTATGGAGAACCCATCTGAGCTCAAGGGTGTTCTGAATGAACAGGACGGAGCTCCCTCCGAGGACAGCCTACCCCCCAGCCTCTATCAAAATCAGGGGCTCCCAAAGAGGGCATGTGCTTCCCCCAAATGAACCCCCCTTTTTGTAGCAAGTCCACCTGAAAGATTGGAGGGGATGTTAACTGGCTCCACATGGGAACTTTGCACTCGTCTTTCCTCTATCTGGGCACCAACATGCAGAACATGGAGAGCCTGCCCCCACACCTGCTGTCCCGTGAGTCCTAAAACAACGTGCCAAGATGTTGAATGGGAGCTGAGTGTGGAGGAGGCCTGGGGGTGCCTGACCTGGGGTTGGGTGGTCCTGCCATTGCAGGTGATAAAGTACAAACTAGGGAGGGAGGGCTCGAAGCTCCAAGAAACGAGCCAAAAAAAAAGCCTAAAAGAAGCCACTCGCAGCCTTCACACGTCTGTGAGAACTGACACTGAAGCCCCCTGTCTTTGAAGCAGGTCACAATCCTCTGGCTGCCCAGGTAATTAATAGCATTTGGGTTTTGGGGAAGGGAACAGCCGCAGTCTTTGGGGAGAGTCTGGCTGGTGCAGCACATTTCTGCCCATCTGCTGTCTAGCACTAGCTCCGAGCGGATTAATGGGGGAGATTCATGAGCTATACAAATGGCTGCCAGTGTTTTTAATACGACAGGACGGCATATGGGTAAGGACACAGAGGATATTCCTGTACTCATTTAGATAGAAAGAAAAGCCAGTATGAAATCTACTCCAAAAATTCCGAATCTGCATCCTATTAAGTAACATTTTAAATCAAGCAAAACTGCCATAGCCCTAAGGTTGTCATTCGGCATATTTGGGGACAGGAGAACTCCCCATAAGTGCGCTGCAGGGACTGAAGCTAGCCCTTCGTTGCTCTTTGAAACATGCCGCCCTCCTCACGTGGCCATGTGGCCAGCATGCTCTTTCCGAAGACTGAACACCCTCTACCGGCCCACCCCCAACACCGTATGTCATCGGCTAATTCCTCAGTCCTTAAGAGCTCAGGTTGAATGTCAGTCCCTTAGATGAAACATCACCAGCTCTAACGCTGACTTCTCAACCTGTCAGAGCCCTGTGTTTGCCATACAAAATCTATCCCCCACAGTTATTAAATCACGAGTCCAGTGTCCTGCCTTTTAGGTTAATATGAACTCTAGCATAAATCCCCAGACTATTCTGAACCCCTCCACCTCCCTTGGGTAGCAAAGTGCTTTGGTGAGTACTTGCTGACTGTCACTTAGGAAGAGCCTGTGTCATCTCTGTGCAGGGCTAGCCTGGGTCCCCATGTACCCCATCTTGCCATCTACGTTCTGGTAATCTGTTAAAGTATTAAAAACCACGCTGTAAATGCCGAGGGAGAGGGTCAAGGGAACACTGATGATGACTGCAAGGACAGGGCTTCTGGGCTATCTCTGGAGGAGCAGGACCTTCAGGGACTAGCAGGACTTTGGGGAGGCAAAATGAGCATGAAACATCCTAAGCAGAGGGCACACAGGCTGCCTACCTATGATGATCAACTACACCCCATTTCTGTACTCAGAGATCCCCCCAGTTTTAGTAGCTCTCACATTTAAAAGAATAAAAACAAACAAACAAACAAACAAACAAAAAGTATAACGAACTACCCTTAAGCTTAGTGGCTTCAAACAAAAGCAGCTGCTGCTTTTGTACATGAATCTACATTTGGGCAGGGCTTAATTTTTTTTAAATTAATTTATTTTTTTCAGCGTAACAGTATTCATTGTTTTTGCGCCACACCCAGTGCTCCATGCAATTCATGCCCTCTCTAATACCCACCACCTGGTACCCCGACCTCCCACCCCCCGCTCCTTCAATTTGACTCACTTAGGATCTACTCCCGTATATACTCCTCAAGTATGTCTGTGTAAATTGGTGAAATCTGGTAATTTTTTTTGTACATACTGCATTTCCTAATGAGTACCATTTTGTTCCTGTTTCCCTGGGAACACTCAGACTTGATTCTGGTTTTTGATGTGGAATTACAGTTCCCAGACTGTGTGCTAAGGTGCCTCAGGGTACCACAGCAAATTCACAAAGATGCCACAAAATATTTCAAGGAAAATACAGAGACTCAACTTCTGTGGAACACAATGTGAGCTAGTAGCTTAAAGTATGCCCCAGTTTCAACATTAGATCATGTGCAACCTTTTCAGTGATGTTTTATCTTTTTAAAACTGAGGTCAGTTCCCAGGATAAAAATCAAGTACTGTGTGAAAATCAATTTGCAACATGAAATGAGGGTATCAGCTTCCAAATCTGATTCCAAGGTTTGAGAAGTTGAGCAGTGTCCAACAGGTACACACATGCCGTTTGTAAGCCATTATGGTTACTTAAGAATAAAGTACATTTTTTGCATCATTTACTTTCAAATAGCTATGAAATGGCTGTAAATGAAGGAGTAACAATTAAAGTCCAAATGTCTTTTCTTTAAGGATTTATTTATTTGAGAGAGAGAAAGAGAGAGAGAGCACTCACATGCACAGGGGGAGGGAGGGAGAACCTGTAGCAGACTCCTAGTGGACTCCTCATTGAGTGAGGAGTCCCCCCTCATGACCCTGAGATCAGGACCTGAGCTGAACAAGAGTTGGTCACTCAACCAGATGAGCCACCCATGCCGCCCCAGGCCAAACCTCCCTCTTTCCCGGCTTTATTTGGGATGTAACTGACATAAGACATTGTAAGTTCAGGTATAAAATGTGATTATTTGAAACACATCTATACTACAAAATGATTACCACGGTAAAGTTAGTTACCACATTCTTCGCCTCCTGTAATTACCATTTGGTGGTGGTGATTGTCAGTGGTGAGAACGTTTAAGATCTACTCTTCTGGGACACTCTCAGGGTCCAATACAGCATTTTAAACCACAGTCGTCATACTGTGCATTAGACGCCCAGGACTCACTCCGCTCATACCAGAAAGTCTTTGCATGATGACCAGCATCTCCCCATTCCCCCAACTCTCCAGCCCTTGGCAAATACCAAGTCTACTCTGTTCCTGTGAGTTCTGCTTTTTATGAAATTCCAGATATACATGAAGTCATACAATATACATCTGTCTCTGTCTAGCTGATTTCACTTAACAAATGCCCTCGAGCTTCATCTATGTTGTTGCGAATGAAGGATTTCCTGTTTTTAAATGGCTGATAATACTCCAGAATTTAGGAATTCAAGATTTTCAGCCACATAAAGAATCTGTCCTATGTTCCCCATCTATCACCGCACTAATTTATCTGGTGATTCAGCCATGCAGTAGATCAGAACAAAGGTTTTCTTTTTTGTTTTGTTTTTGTTTTGTTTTGTTTTTTGTTTTCCAGACATCTCAGTTCTGAAGCTAGCGGAAGTCAGGCTGCTTTTAGGGCAATTATAGAAGCTTTCTGGTCCCTTATGGACTTTGAATTTAAAATCTAAGTGCATGACTCATTTTATTTATTTATGTTTTTTGTCCAAGATTTCTGGCAAGCTTACAGTCAACAAACTACCTTACTATACTTACTACTACTATACAAACTACCTTACCATACCCCTTATTTTCACTAAAATTTATCCTTTAGGGTTTGCCTTGTATATGTACTTGTTGATAGGTGCCTATAATAATAACTGTCACTGCATGATACAGACCCCAGGACCCTTTACTGCTATAACAGGGTCTCTGACACCTTTTAGCCCAATCCAGTGAAAGAACCAATTCCACATTCTCATGCTTATATGTCATGTTCCCTAGAACCACCCTAGACATCAACAACCCTATAAATAGAACTTAGAAATAGAACAGAATTATAAAATACTGTAGGTTAAGGAGTTTGACTGTACAGAATCCTGTGAACAGCTGAGAAGTACAATTACGAAGTTATGAGGAGAATTGAAGAGATAAAGAGCACGCCCACACGCACACAGGTCAAGAAGCAGCTGTGGAGACCACGAAGGCTTGGAATTTGAGAGGAAGGCTCGACCTGAGAACCGACCAAGTGCTGGAGAGAGCCACGAAGAGAGGCAGGTAGAGAAACTGGAAGAGTGTTGGTTTTGGCCAGGACCGTCTCCCTCTCTGCTGACAGCAGGCTTTCTGGTGGTGGACCTGCTGGACGGGGTCTGCAGACGGGGGGCTGTGTGGAGCAGGAGAGTGAAAGGAAACCTCGCATCTGACAAGCACCTGAGTCTCCCGGCCTTTCTGGACTTGGGAGTCTGACGGCTCGTACTTCAGGGCCATCTCACAATCGAGCACAGATTTGCTTGTGGAAACTGCAAGCCAGAAAAATGGGAACAGGATTCTAGGAAATTTAGTTTCCAGACTAGCCCGCTTGACAACAGAGCCATCAGTTCACGTACAGCCCCATTCGTCATCTGTCAATCTGTCAACTCCCAGCACCTCCCTCTCCTACTATATCCACATTTTTGAAAGAAGAACCAAGTCCCTCTTACCCCAGCGCTTCTCCCACGCCCCCGACCAGTTGGAAATACTGATCTTGTAATTCATAGATCTCAGCACCAATGGCTACTCTCCCCCACAAGTCTTTCCTGAGTTCTTCAAGTCATGGTTCCGTGCTTCCCACTCGTGGGCACTCCAGCCTCATGACCTCACCCACTCCTAAATGTCACAGGTGCCTCCTCTTAATGCCGCCACCTTGGAGGAGTAGAATTTCAACATGGGAATTCTGGGTGGACACAACCATTCTGCATGTCACTAGGTAATGTGTCTTTCGAAGCCTCTGCTGCCCATCTTCGCTGCTTAGGCACAAGGTCAGACGGAGGAATAGGCGTGAACATTCTGTGCAAACCACTCGCTGTGCACTGTGATGTGCTACACATGCCCAGTTTTTGCTGTAACTGAGCTTTGCTTTCTGAGGCTGTTACTGTATGGTACAGTTGCCAGGTTCCCGCACTTGTACAATCTCTGATGTTGCTTTTGGTTTATTATTTTCATCTTTCTGCCTTCGTTGTCAGATTGCAAGCAATATTTGTTTCGTGCTCTCAGTCTTGCTGTTTCTAGGGGCCCTTGTTGCAACTTGTTGGACTTAGTCTTCCATTGGTGGAAAACAAGATAGTCAAAAGGGACACTAAGCAGATTTCTTAAATATAGATAATATAAGTTATGAAATATATGTTTATGTGGGATTTGTAATATCTCCTTGGATTACATAAGAAAGTCTTCTTTAAAAAAAAAAATCTATGTCCACTTTCTCAACTGTTCTCTCCATAGTTGAGATCAAAAGAACTAGTTGATTTTGAATAAAGAAGAAGTAATTATCTATGGCGAAACCAATGTCTCATTAGTCACAAGATGTTCATGCAAATTTTTAGCATTAAAAATGCTTTTGTCTATAGACAACATGAAAACTACAGTGACTTGTATAAACCAGGACCAAGACATTGATTCTATCCTGAAAACAAAAACATTGCAGAGGGGCACGTTCTCTGCCACTGCCAGTTGGTGACAAACTAAACATGTAGATTATGAAGATGGGAGAAACGGTGAGTGTATGAAGCCGTGGCAGACACTGAAGAGAAAATGAGAACCGGCATTTTCATTTCTGCTACCGCAGTTCTGCTCCGGCCGTTAATCTGGGGAATCCGCTTGCATAACGGGACGCTCAGTGGTCAAACTTCTTCTTCGTTTTGAGAGTGCAGCTGCCTTGAGAAGCACAGCTAGTTTACTGTCCTGTTACCTGCGCAGCTGATGGCGAGTATCAAGTGTCAACAGGCAGACTTTGGTTCACGGATGGCTGATGTCTGCCGGTGCCGGCGGTTGGCTGGCGATGACCCAGAAGTTGTGTTTGAAGGGACACACCTGGCTCTGGATCCTGACGGAGATGAATATTATTAAAGTTGTATTTGAAAGTAGAATGCAAGAAAGGTATTGGCCAAAAGAGAGAGAGAGAGAGAGAGAGAGAGAGATCTTGTAATGAAGGTATTTAAAAACAGATTTGGAAGGAGCCATGTTTTTAGACTCTTCGCCATGGAGGATGGATTCGTAAAAGAGTGAAGCGAAACAGATGTAAAGGATTTTTCCTTAATGAGGAGTTCCCCCGAGTGCATCTCCAGAGTGTTGGAAATCAGCCAATAGGAACATTTTGACATTTGGACCAGACGTTGGGAGACAGGCTTCCACTAGCTCTCAGCACCTTGTCTGCTCCACGGGGGAGGCCGGAGGGACTGTGGCAGACCAGACCTCGGCGTCTGAATGGAAAACCTCCCACCCGGCCTGGCCGTTGGGCTGCAGCCTCTCCCAGGAGCTTCTCCTTGACGTGGGCGGAGAGAAGGTTCGAGGGCCCATTCCTGAAGACAGGGCTGCGTTTGGAACCAGGGGAAGAGAACGTTGCCATTCGTGTGTGTGAACACGGGCCCGGGACTGGTGGGAGCGGGTGTCCGGGAATCTTCGACATCAGGCTGACGCCCAGGTGGTGCCACACTGCCCGCGGGGAAAGGGACAACCTGGCTCCATCAGGGTCTGAATCCATGTGCATGGCTCAGGGCTGCGTCCTTCAAGCCAAGCGCCCGTGCGTGGCCGTCGGTCCCTGGCCCCATCTGTCTCCCTGTCCATCGGCCAGTTCACACCCTGCCACCCAGCGTTCTTTCCTGTTTTTCTTTCCCATTTTTGTCACTCCCTTCGCCAACCCCACTTCCTCCTGACATCTCTTGATTTGATCAGCTCCCCTGTGTGTAAGCAGTGTCCTCCCAGCCCCGAGGGCACTGCCCAACGTAGACGCCCAGGTCCAGCCCTTTCTGCACCCTCACTGCACTCCTGGGGGCCCTTGATCTCCTCCTCCTCTATCCTGGGTTCCTCCACCCTGCACTGTGCATGTCAACATCCAGTTGGTAGCCTTCGGGGTCTAAGACCCCTGGCCAGGTCATCCTCCACAGCCTGTGTCCCTCGGCCGGCCAGTGCTGGGCCCTCGCTCCTGGGTACCCACAGTCCTCGCCGGCGGCTGGCTTCAACACTCACCCTGGCCCACAGTCCCTCCACCCCGGCACGTGGGAGAGCCTGCTGTGCTTGGCAAGAGTTAGGTGTTTTCATGCAGGGTTGTCCCGGAAAAGGAAAGAAAGAAAGGGAGGGGAGGGGAAGGGAGGGGAGGGGAGAGGGGGAAGGAAGGCAGGCACCCTGCGGAATTTTTTTTTAATTTTAATTATTATTATTATTTTTTATATTTATTTTTTAATTTTTAATTTTTTATTTTTTTTTCCAATTTATTTATTTTCAGAAAAACAGTATTCATTATTTTTTCACCACACCCAGTGTTCCATGCAAGCCGTGCCCTCTATAATACCCACCACCTGGTACCCCAACCTCCCACCCCCCTGCCACTTCAAACCCCTCAGACTGTTTTTCAGAGTCCATAGTCTCTCATGGTTCACCTCCCCTTCCAATTTACCCAAATTCCCTACTCCTCTCTAACGCCCCTTGTCCTCCATGCTATTTGTTATGCTCCACAAATAAGTGAAACCATAT
This sequence comes from Neogale vison, assembly GCF_020171115.1. Lineage (NCBI taxonomy): Eukaryota > Metazoa > Chordata > Mammalia > Carnivora > Mustelidae > Neogale > Neogale vison. Next base: position 141,098,348 of record NC_058098.1, on the reverse strand, counting down.
GATAATTGACTCTCTCTGCTTGACTTATTTCACTCAGCATAATCTCTTCCAGTCCCGTCCATGTTGCTACAAAAGTTGGGTATTCATCCTTTCTGATGGAGGCATAATACTCCATAGTGTATATGGACCACATCTTCCTTATCCATTCATTCGTTGAAGGGCATCTTGGTTCTTTCCATAGTTTGGCGACCGTGGCCATTGCTGCTATAAACATTGGGGTACAGATGGCCCTTCTTTTCACGACATCTGTATCTTTGGGGTAAATACCCAGGAGTGCAATTGCAGGGTCGTAGGGAAGCTCTATTTTTAATTTCTTGAGGAATCTCCACACTGTTCTCCAAAGAGGCTGCACCAACTTGCATTCCCACCAACAGTGTAAGAGGGTTCCCCTTTCTCCACATCCTCTCCAACACATGTTGTTTCCTGTTTTGTTGATTTTGGCCATTCTAACTGGTGTAAGGTGATATTATTATTTTTTTAAGATTTTATTTATTTATTTGACAGAGAGAGCATGCACAAGCAGGGGGAGGGGCGGGAGGGAGAGGGAGGAGCAGATACCCTGCTGAGCCGGGCCGGGCCTGGGCTCCATGCTGGGACCCTGAGACCCTGATCCCAGAGGAAGGCAGATGCCTAAGGGACTGAGCCACCCAAGCCCCTCCTGGCTGATGTTTTGTAGCTGTTTGTCAGCGAGAGGACGTCCTTCCCTCCGGCCCCTTCCATTTCCAAGATGGTGCATGTGTCCTGTGTAAAGTGTCTCTCACTCACACATTTTAACTTTTATTAAAAGCTTTCTCTGTACTATTGAACTGTTCTCCAATGGGTTTAGTACTTTTCATACAATTAATGGGATACAGACTTCTCTGTTAGGCTCATTCAATTAAATTTTTTTTAAAGATTTTATTTATTTAGTTGACAGAGAGGGACACAGTGAGAGAAGGAACACAGGCAGGGGGAGTGGGAGAGGGAGAAGCAGGCTTCCCGCTGAGCAGGAGCCCGATGCGGGGCTCGATCCCAGGACCCCAGGATCATGACGTGAGCCGAAGTCAGAGGCCCAACCCACGGAGCCCCCCAGATGCCCCTCATTCAGTAAAATTTTAATCTACGTTTGTATTTGTCTTTTTAACAATTGATGTGCCGCAGTGTTTATGTGGTCTGACATTCGTGCTCTGTCAGCTACGAGTTGCGAATCCTTCCTTTCTCCTCTTCTGCCGTGTGTGTTGTTTCTTTGTTTCACTCACATTTCAGTTTTCCAAAGTTAAAGTGGGTTTTCCTTCCGGGAGGATGAAGGATGTAACTGGGTCATATTGAATACGGCTGGGAGGGATTGCTGGTGCTCTGTTTAGACTCTCCCACTCATGGCATGGCTAAGATTTGCCTGTTTTCCCTTCTTCACCGTATCCTGGTCAGCTTCCTTTGACGAGCGGGTTCACGACAGACCTCCGAAAGGGACTGGGGACTGTGCCTTCATCCTCCAGCCTCTGAGAATGGTCCGAAAACTTTTACACTGATTGTTGAATCGTTGGCAGAAACTGTGGGTGAAACCTATGGGCTTGGCACCTGGAGTGTCAGGTTATCATTGATTAAAATGTAGATACTGATGCCAAAATATAAAGCCTTTAAAAAATGAAAAAAATATCATGACATCAGTGGAGAGAAAGAGATTTTTGGTGGTTTTTTTTTTTTTTTTTTAGTGTTTTAAAAGGATAAACAATTCATTAAGCATAAGATAAAACACAATGAAATTTACTTCATTAAATTAACAATTTCTTTCTTTCTTTCTTTTTTTAAAGACACCATGAAGAAAAGGAAAAGACAAGAGACAGAATAGGAGGAGAATTTTGCAACACAGCCAGCCAACAAACAACTAATACCCACACTGTACAAAGAACTGCAACGTGGCTACAAATAAAAGACAAGTAGAAGCATAAAATTGTTAAAATTTAATGAAGTTTTTAAAAAGATGTTCATATCCCATTAAATGAGTGAAAAAGTAATAAACTTTGTCATTACGGAAATTCAAATTAAAAGCATAGGCTGTCAGGACTGAGACTATGTTTAATCTGATAATACCATGAACCAAAGGCCTGTGGAGCGGCGGGAACTCTCACAGCTTGCTGGTGACAATAAGTTCTGTTGCCCACGCTGTGGACGGTCTGTGGCCTTGTCTAGTAAAAGCTGACCAGGTGTGGATCGATGACCAGCGATTCTCTTCCTAGTTATAGACCCTGGAGAAGTTCTTGCTCATGTGCCTCAAGATTCACGTCCACAAATCTTATAGCTGCATTTTTTGAGACAGTCTGAACCGAGGAACACTCAAATGTCCCCCCGTGCTAGTGTGAGCACACACGCCGTCATATATTTATGCAGATGGTATGACACATTCTCGCAGTGACATGAGTGTCTCGAAGCGTGTCATTGAGAGAAAGGGCAGGGCCCCGGAGCCTGTAGCAGCATGTGATCGTGGTACATTAAGGCCAGACCGTGTGACCTTCCTTTCAGGAAGGTCATCCAGGTCCATCTCATCCGGGTGATTGCCGTGGTCCACAGGCCACCCCCCATCCAGCCCCAGGAACGTTTCTGACTCTACTTCCCGCTACTTCCCACCCCTTGTTTTCTGCACTCTAGTCCCACTGGCTTCCGGTTGGGTGTTGAACACACTTTGGGTCTTGATGTGGTTGTCCCTCTGTTTCAAACCCTCACCCTGATGGTCAAGGCCTTGCTCCAGCCTGGGAGCACATCCTCTTCTAGTCAGTCTCCCCTGGCCACCACTGACCTTCTTCCCTTGCTTTGTTTTTCTGCGAAACTTTCATGACTACTCAATAAATCATTCATTATTTTTATTTGTTCACCTTATTTACTGTCTGTCTCCTCCCCCAGACGAGAGTCAACATGATGATGACTCGCTCTCCTTTTTTTTTTTTTTTTCCTTTAACAGTTTTATCCTAGTTTTTGGACCAGTGCCTAGAGAAAATTTAGTATTAAATTAATAGATGGGAAGAATCTCACTCCAGTTCCAGGAAAGTGATCCCTATCGGGCATGGGGGAGGCAGACAGAGGGAGAAGTTGGCAGCTTACATGTATCTATTTCAATTCATTTCTTTAAAAATGAACACTCTAAAGCATACAGTACAAACGTTAACAGGACGTTAATCTCGGCTGTGCGTATATGGATTTCTTTTAAATCTTTCTTTACTTTTCTGCATGTTTGAAATATTTTATAATTTTTTAATGTAGAGAGAAAAAAAAACATGCTTTGGAAGCAGGGCATACTATATTGCTCTTTGAGGACATAGTACGGATTTTTTAAAGTCAATGCTTCCTAAAGATACTTGGCCACGGAACACACGTTTTTCAAGGGAATGGTCATTAATATCATTTTCCAGAAACACACTTTGGGAAATCAAATTGCACAAACAGACACTGTTTAGGTCGATCGTGTTAACATCATGATAGCATGTGTTCCCTTCTGTTCTCTTACACCAGAGTTCATTTCTTCTTTGTATCTAGATGTTTGTTTGAGCGGTCTAGGAGAGGGCCTACACACCAACAGCAGATGTGACGATGTAATGAGAACCACTTCTGTAAATGCGCTGTGTTAATACATCCGTGACTACCTTCTCAGTCCCTAGCATTCAACCACGACTCTGCAGCCAGGATGTCAGTTAAAGATGGTCAGATACAGACGTCTCAAGGAATGAAATTGTGTGCAGTAAAGCTAGATAACTCAGGAATACTTAACTGGTGAGCTTTGGTCCTACAACATCATGGCAAACTCTTAGACTGCATCGTGTTGAGTGGAAGAGTTGATCTTAACCCTGTAGTCTGTCTTACCAAGCTACAGAAATCTGTTACACTAGGAATATATATAATTATATTATATATCTTATTTTTATATATATTATCTTATATACAATATATATTATATATTTATATATAATATGTATATTTATTTTATATTTATATTTTGTATATTGGAATATACAATATATATTATATAGAATAATATATATCATTTTAAATTATAATATATAGGTATGTGTGTATGTATGGGTATGTGTATGTGTGTGTGTGTATGTGTGTGTGTGTATGTGTGTGTATATATATATATATATATATGCACAAGATCTCACTACTCCAGACATACACTGGTGCTGATATAAAGCTTCCAATGAGAACATGATTTCAAAACCTGGTGATCAGAATCCCCGGCATGATATTTCCTCAGGGACAGTGAAGGATGTGTCACAGTCAGTTTGTTTGCTTGATTGTTTGTTTGTTTGTTGTATACTTCACTCTGACTCCCTGGGAGCCCACAGCCAATTCCTAGAAAGAAAGTATCTAGACCCGTGTAGCAGCTGGACCAAGTCAAGGTGATCCTGGCCAGGAAGATATGCGTGTAAGAAAGCAAGTTCTCCAAGGGAGAAAAATAGCCAAAAGTTTAGCTAGAGGAGCAAACAAGTTGGCTCTACATTTTCAGATACTTGAGGACTACATAGAATGGCTCTGTTTGACCCCAAAAGGTAAAACTAGTATGAATGAGTCAATAACTCGAGGGAAGCAGATCTCAAGCCAGGAGAAAGTATTTAGGTAACTCGCACTGTCCAAACATGGACGGAGATGTCAGTGAGGGTCTCGCTGAGCTTGGCTGGCGGAGATCGCGAAATCTTGACGTTTCTCAACTCAGTGATGCTGTCAGTCCAGGAATGTTGTTCCCTTACGTTTAATCCCACCTGCTTTCCAACCTAGCACTGTGAGCTCACTTCCCATGGAGGACCAGCACTCATTCCTCATTTGCTTTATCTCTAAAGACTCTGGCATCATATGCAAAAACTCCTGGGGTCACAGCATTCATTCAAGGGTGTTTGCTCAAATGAAAATAAGTGTGCACGCCTTGCACATGGTTTGGTAAAGGCCACTGATGTGTGCTGTAAATTTTTAAGAGTCACCTGGTTCTCTGGGCAGAGGCCACTGCTGGTTGGCCCGCAGTGTGTCCATCAGCTTATCCTAAATCTTCCAAAGGCATCACACTGTCACCGGCAATTTTATTTTTATTGTTACTCTCTCATGTAACAGAACATGATAGATCGGTTCTGTCTATTGTGTATTTCTCCAGGAGCCACTTCCTGGTTCAGTATCCCGAATATATGACACATGGAAGGAGTAAGGGAGGCTGGATTAATGGGGCTACACAGGGGCTGTAGAGCTCTCTGGAAAGTACGGAGAGCGGCACACTGACAGCCACAACAGCTGAGCGTCACAGCTAACCAGATGTCCCTGAGCTGGAACCAGCACCAAGGAGACCTTCTTGACACCCAAACCCACACAAATGCATGTATAAGAAAAGACTACAGGCTGGGGTTTAGTTAAAAAGTAATAAAAGAAGGAGAGCCTGCGTGGCTCAGTGGGTTAAGCCTCTGCCTTCGGCTCAGGTCATGATCCCAGGGTCCTGGGATCGAGCCCCACATCGTGCTCTCTGCTCAGCGGGGAGCCTACTTCCCCCTCTCTCTCTGCCTGCCTCTCTGCCTACTTGTGATCTCTCTCTCTATCAAATAAATAAATAAAATCTTAAAAAAAGTAATAAAAGAAAACGATAAAATCATTTAATTTCCTCCTTAGGGAAGAACCTACAACCCTTTGTAATAAGAATAACGTATAGTGTGAAAATCCAATTAACAATTTAATAAATTAATTACAGGTTTGTTTGTTTGTTTGTTTTTTCAAAAGAATTGTCAAATATTGAATGAAGCTTTTCGCGGGGCACAATGGTGAAATCTGATTTCTAGTACATTAGTTTTCAGTGTGCTCAGAATTTGCTCCAATATAGGACATGATTTTGTGTTTGTTGTTTAGTGAGCACAGAAAGTAACCGTACTTGGTCAGTCCTCCATCCAGTCTGTTCTCCATCAATATTTCCGTTAGGTGAGAGGCTTGGCTGGATTTGGGTTCCCTTTATTCCTCTTCCTCCCCCTTTCCCTCCTTCCTTCCTCTCTCCATCCCTCCCTCCCCTCCCTTCCTTTTTTCCTTCTATAAAAATACCTGAAATATGGCGCCGAGCATTTCCCGGCGTATATTATCAGGAGGCACTCACTCTTGTTGTGCCATTTTGAGGAGGTAAGATTTATAACCAAATTGGACGTTGTCAGTCTGATCCGTGCACTTCAAGTTTTCCTGTCTATCTTTCCAAGTGGATTCTACCCAGAAGTGATACTTCTCGATTCGGTAATTTGTTAGGAGTAGTGAAACAGGGGTTTCTAAATTCTATAATTTCTCCTACATTGAGGATCTATATATTTTTTTTCTATAATAAACTTAACCTTACCAACCATTTCGTGTCTTGAAATGCAGTGCATTCAGGAAAGGCAGGATGAATGTCTATAATGTCTATAATTTACTCTACTTATCCCTACTTGAGCAGTGTCATAGGCATTGAACAACGCTGAACAACGGTGTCACTGCTTTTTTTTAAATTTATTTTTTATTTATTTTCAGCATAACAGTATTCATTATTTTTGCCCCACACCCAGTGCTCCATGCAATCCGTGTCCGGGTACCACCTGGTACCCCAACCTCCCACCCCCCACCCCTTCAAACCCCTCAGACTGTTTTTCAGAGTCCATAGTCTCTCGTGGTTCACCTCCCCTTCCAATTTCCCCCAACTCCCTTCTCCTCTCTAACTCCCTTGTCCTCCATGCTATTTGTTATGCTCCACAAATAAGTGAAACCATATGATACTTGTCACTGCTTTTTTAAAAAGCATTATCACTGTTAACGGTGGGATGCATGTGCATGTGCGTGTACTTGTTTACTTATGATGTTTCTGTGGCAGTTCAGTGCCCTGAGGTTATTGCTCTCTTGGCTTCCAGGTTTCTCCCCACAGGCTGGGAGACTCGACCCTTCAACTTACTGCTTCCACAGACGGGTCCCCACTTCATCTGCCACAACTTCTTTGCTTTTGACATGACCAAAGGTCCCAGTCTCATTTGGATTTAGGAAAACCCTTTGAGATTGCCTTTTTTTTTTTTTAATTTATTTTTTTCAGTGTTCCAAGATTCATTGTTTATGCAGCACACCCAGAGCTCCATGCAGTCCGTGCCCTCCTTAGTACCCACCACCAGACCCTCCCAACCCCCAACCCCCTCCTTTCCAAAACCCTCAGTTTCTTTCTCAGAGTCCACAGTCTGCCATGGAAATTGTCATTTTTAACCTATGAAAATGTGATTTCATACAGCTCAGACACCTTCTGCTTCGGGCTGGGGTCAGCCATTCTCCAAGGAGCCCGGGGAAATGGTATGTAGATGAGAAACGGTAGTTAGAAACCAGAGGCGGGAGGGGCGCCTGGGTGGCTCAGTGGGTTAAGCCTCTGCTTTCAGCTCAGGGCATGATCCCAGGGTCCTGGGATCGAGCCCCGCATCGGGCTCTCTGCTCAGCGGGGAGCCTGCTTCCCTTCCTCTCTCTGTTTCTCTCCCTGCCTACTTGTGATCTCTGACTGTCAAATAAATAAATAAAATCTTTAAAAAAAGAAAGAAAGAAAGAAAGAAACCGGAGGCGGGAGATGTGTTAAAAGGTACTTGTTTCCCAGGACTTCAATATATACTTCTTAGAAGAGAAAAAAATGATGAGTTCGTAAGCATTTTACAATTCATGTAAATGTTATATGATATTTTCACTTAAGTTCTCTGATTTTTTGTATTAATTTTCCCTTTTGATGGACATTTTAATTCCTAATAATATTGATATAAGTATTCTCTTTTTCTTAAACTATTATGTATATACATAACAGTTTTAAGTAGCAAATAGTACTATGTATATTATTTGTAAAACAAATCGCATGAAAAGTTGTGATAGGCTGAAAATGCAATATAGGAATTCTTTGTGTGTGTTTTTTCCCTTGGATACACTGTGTGTTAAAATCACTTAATAATCCTTTGAGCACTTCTGCCACGAACTCCATGCACTTTTGGTTCCCATGGCCGTCTTGAATCACGCCAGGCTCCACAACATTTCTATTCCTCATGATCACTGCATGTGCACTATTTCACCACCGTATGTTCTAATGCCAGTGTATTTCCCTCGATAAGGAACTAAGTGAGGTCAGGTTCTGTGTCTACATATAGAAAAGCATTTGACACAGAGCACACCTCCTACACTCTCCATGAATCGTGTGTGTGTGTGTGTGAATGGAAGAGAGCTACAGTTCCATATCAGGAGGGTGGTGTCCATTCCTGGAAGATCATCCGTGTTGGAAGGGTTAGGAATAGAGTCGCTGTGGTATATTTGGAGTCACGAAGGTACGCTGTCAGGGAAGGAGTGACGACATAGTGCTGTCCTAGGTAAAATAAACCCACCGTAACAGCGTGATGGGATGCTAGACGGGATGCTACAATTGTAGGCTTTTTAATAAGGGGAAGTGATTCAGTGATTTTAAGATCTAGGAGCCTAGAGTGAGGCACACCTGGGTTTAAATCCTGCCCCGGCTTTACCACCGCACGAACATGCATCTCGGAGGAGCCGCCTACCTTGTCGGAACGCCAGTCCCTCATCTCTGAGACGGACACCACAGCATTCCTACCTCATAAGATGACTGTGGGCGGGGAGGGGTAGAGTAGATATAAAGAGCTTATGAGAGGGCTTGGGAAGCAGAATTAGTTGTCACCAAATAGCTATTGTCCCCACCATCAAGATAAACATTATCATTACCACTGCGATTCACCAGACTGCCTGAAAATGTACTCAAATTTATCAGTTAAGGCGGGAATACTATCTTAAGTAGAATGACATGCACTCCAAACTTGTTGCTTGAGGTACTAGTTCTCAATCTCGTGTGTACCTCCAGTTTACCTGCTGGGGAACTTCAAAATTATGGACACCTGGGGAGGCCTCTGCAGATTCCGGTAAAGTCTTCTAGGTGAGGACTGAGCACAGGCTTGTAAAATGCCCAGGAGACTCTAATGGCGGCAGGGCTGAGGACCACCGTGTAAGGCCTTGGGATTCCAAGTGGTGCAGTAAAAAGCTGTTTGCTGATGTTTAACATATTGATTTAAACATATAATTAAGCTGGGGCAGTCAGCGAAAAGTCAAAATGCTCAAAATCAAGTCTCATTAAGAAGATCACGCACAAAGGTAGATTCAAGGCACTCCCTCCCTTGACTCCCTTTCTCTGCTAAATGTACATAGAGGTTTTCAGCAGCAGCAAAGACCCCCTTGTGTCCAATTTGAGCTCAAATACCAGTGTGTTCCATTTGTGTCTTTTTTTTTAAGTTTTCATTTTTTTGACACACAGAGAGAGATCACAAGTAGGCAGAGCAGGAGGCGGGGGGTGGGGAGCAGACTCCCCACCGAGCAGAGAGCCCAATGTGGGGCTCGGTCCCAGGACCTTGAGATCATGACCCTGGGCCGAAGGCAGAGGCATAACCCACTGAGCACCCCACACGCCCCCCATTCATGTCTTTTGAATAAATGCAACAGGAGCCAGTACTCCAAGGGCCGGATACTTAGACCAGATGCGAGACCTCCCTGCGTAAGAAAACGAGATGAACCCATGTCATCCTCCTTCTTGGCTACGGTGCTTGTCTCCAAGTCTGACACACGTGAAGGGGGGCTATTGAAAAAGAAAGGCTTGCAGGTCCTGCCAGCCCACCAGCCTGAGCTGAGTCACCAAGGACCTTTGTGTTCCAAGCCTTCTCTTTTTATTCCTCTTGATGAATGTAAGACTTGGCTGCTCAGAATGCAATTAGGGGTAATAAATAAAGATCTTTGCAAACATCCCAGGCATTTTAAAGCTCCCCATAATTACAAGAGCAACATAATTAAACACAAATTTAAAAAACATACAGCAGAGTAGTGAAAGTATTACTGTAGGACCTTAGCTTTAAAAGCAGATCCTGGTCTATTCCTAGCTTTATGGTTCATTAACTTTACTTGTGATTTTCACATAAACATAATTTTAAATGCTGAACAGGTGCACAGCATAGGCATCACTGATTCCTTAGGCTGTGGCCAGGCTCGCCTCTGCTTACCCCACACGTCTGCCGGAGGACAGTGAAGTGCTGGCCTGGGGAATGCTTGAGCTATTTCCTTCAGCTCTCTTTGAAAAGTATCCAAAGCGTATCATTTAGAAGGAAGATTTAAGCACCCATGATTTCCCTTAGGTCCCTGTGTGCTCATATACACATTTTTTTAAATTTTTGATTTTTTATAAACATATATTTTTATCCCCAGGGGTACAGGTCTGTGAATCGCCAGGTTTACACACTCATGTACACATTTTAACAGTTAGTGGACCTAGGAGACTAACTTCCATTTTGAGCCTCAGAGATCCAAGGGCTGTATGAGGCTTATAGGGTCTGGATGATAAGAATAAATGGGGCCAGAATTTTATTCTATTGTGTATATGTAGGTACAGATTTTCAGGTATGTATCCCGTCATCTTTGGACCTCTGGAGTTAGAGTCAGGTTGTCTGTTAGGCAGGAACTGAAATAATAGCATCGACAGGAAAACCCGAAGTAATTTGTCACCAGAGCAGTATCTGGGAAGACATCCACAGAGTGGGAGGGCACGGAGGATTCAGGAAGGCGTCTGGGCTAGCGATCGTGGGAGAGCACTTTAGGAGACCACTGACAGCGACATTAAAAGTCAAGCAGAGAGAGTCAATTATCATATGGTTTCACTCATTTGTGGAGCATAACCAATAGCATGGAGGACAAGGGGCGTTAGAGAGGAGTAGGGAATTTGGGTAAATTGGAAGGGGAGGTGAACCATGAGAGACTATGGACTCTGAAAAACAGTCTGAGGGGTTTGAAGTGGCGGGGGGGGGTGGGAGGTTGGGGTACCAGGTGGTGGGTATTATAGAGGGCACAGCTTGCATGGAGCACTGGGTGTGGTGAAAAAATAATGAATACTGTTTTTCTGAAAATAAATAAATTGGGGAAAAAAAAAAAAAACAGGTTCCCACTTAGGAGCTTTTCGCATGAGTTTCTTCTGAAAACCGAACCCCTGGGAATTGTATAAACCAAGCAGCATGTTGTATGTCGCTGACCACCGAGTCCTTCCAGATTAGCAGTCTACCAAGACAAGGACCGGGGCTGCCCACAGATGAAAACATGTGCTGGAGGTGTCCCACTGAGCCCCGACTCAGCTTCCCTGTCCACTGCTTTTCATGGGGTTTGAAATTAAGCTTTGGGGCCTTCAAGGCTCCTCTCTTAGGACATGAATATTTGGGCCAAGGAAGGGAAAAGGGAGCAGGACCCCAGTCGTGCATACTCACCTCCTCATCCAATTTCCAGAGGATCCCTGCCCTATTACTGCCTGTCCCTCTAAGCTGTGGGTCCCCCAGTGGCCGACATGACCCTTTCCACGTGTCTGTTTCCAAGCTCAGGGTGCGGAACGAAACTATATACGTGACGGCTAGCAGTGTTACCAGGGATGCTGCAGGTCCCCGGAGGTGACGGCATTTCCATCTTCGCACGCTGGGTGTGCTGCACTTGGTTTTCATGGAGGACACTCCGCGGGGTGTGGGCCAGGGCTGGTGTGCAGCGAGCATGGACCTGGAGTCCCAGAGCCCCGCCCCCACTGCTGCACGGGTCGCTGGAGACCTCAGCCGGGGCACGCCAGCATTTCGTTGACATTGGGAACCTGGAGGCATTTTTACCTTTCCTAGTGTCCTCAACGTTCTCCGATGTTCTATCCCTCTCACAAGATAGCTTTGTTCCACATGATCCTTTTCCAACATAGATTTCCTTCGCAAATCCTTCCTGTAATGTGCTAAATCCTGCATTCTTGAAATTAATGAATGTCAGCTTGAAAATCTGCAATAGAACCCTTCCTCTCTACAATTCCATACAGACGTTAACTTTGCTGCACAGCCATAAGACGCCATGCTGTGTGTCTTGCTTTTGAAGCCTGGGTGCTCTCATTTATAAAGATGTCTTTTGATTCCAAGGCGCTCAGCGTGTGATGACTACGAGATGCACCCTGACCTCTGCAGCGGTCAGACGGTCCTTCCCTGGCTCAGCATTGTGGCACTCACCAAGAAACCAGGGCAGGGGTGGGTACCCACAGAGAAGTCTGGCAGTGGCCTTGCATGGGACTTGAGTGAGCAAAGGAGGTGGGAACTTGAATCCTTTCTGTGCATTAGTGAAAAGTCATTCCTTATTTTTTCTGTACCATCCTCTATACCTAAAACATTGTTTGGGGATTGGAGGCTGTCACTGAGTGTGGAGCAAATATAGTCTTCCTTGTGCTCCCTTCTGTAGTGTCTTCTCCATCTCAGCCTCTCCTGATCAGAGACAGGACACGGGGCCTCGGTGGGACACACCAAAGATGTTCCACGGACATAGGCAGACGATCTGTGTCAGTGCAGGTGCTCAGGCCGGAGGGGCCAGTCACCTCACTGGGATTGTGCACAGTAGTGTCAAGGTGAGGTGGCTGGGGTCCTCCACCTTCCTCAGAAAAGGTGGGAAGTTTCTGTTGTGAGGTGCTGGAAACACGGGCCAGAAGAGCTGCTCTGCGGACCGAGGCTTGTTGCACGGCGGCTCTCTTTGTAGATCTGGATGCTGATGGTCCGTGACAGAGCCCTGGCAGACAGACGTCCATCCCGGGTACACAGGTCATTCCCACAAATGCTGTGATGAGAGAGCATCGGCAAGGGCCAGGGGCCACGGGTGTGACCCTAGCCTGCAATTCTGATTCATGGCAGTTTACTGTGTGGGTCCCCAGAGGAGACAGGATAGGTAGGTCCTTTGGAATATGCCATTTCATAAATATCTTAATTAACCATGGCATCTTATTTGTAAGCCAAAAGGATGCGTGCACTCAGCGTATTGCATTAAGACTTTGTATAAACTCAGTGACAGAGAGCGGGATGCGCAGACGGACTCTGCCCTCTCAAGCCTGGTGACCGGTTATTTCACGTGGCTTTTCCTCATCAATAAAAGGCCCTTAATAGCTCTGTCCCCTGTGTTCATAATGAGCATTAAATAAGATCACAAACACAGCGAGAAGTGACGTCCACTGCTGTTGTGGGAGAACTATTGTGAACAGACGGCTTCCTAGGGTGGACATATGCCGCTTGGGTTCTTCTTTAGTTTTAATTCTTTTCCTGCTCATTTGTTCATTTTCTGGTTTTGGATCCCACACTCCTTCCCCTAGGAAATACATGTTCCTCACTCTCAGAAAATGGGACCAGGAGGGAAACACCCCATTTTCAGGCTCCAGTGTGTGTTGACAGAATAGTAATCCAATGAGAGGACTGCATTCAGCAGCCACGGGAATGGGTTCAAGGAGGTCTCCTATTAACTTCTGCTGAAAATATGGAGAAAGAACCATCCCCCTGGTTGCTCATTCATTTCAAAGTATGCGGACCCAGAGTTGCCAATAGCCATGGGAGCCAAGCTTGGGTCGAGTGTGCAGGGAAGGACCCTAATCGTATTCAGAACAGAGCTGCACATCGGTGAGCCCCTGGATCTGCTGAGCTTTGACCTCAGACCATTCAGTTTCTTCATTTAATACATTCCCCTCTTTGTTTTAGCCAAATTGAGCTGTTTAATGTCACTTGCTCCTGAGAGTCCTGACTGACACACGGTGCAAGCACCGTCAACTGATGGCAGAGCCACAGAGTCTCGGAAAGAGGAACGACCTAGGTTTTTGTTTTTGTTTTTGTAAAACATGAAGGATTGCATTTAGCTCTTGAAATACATGAATGTTCCAGCTGTGCACCTCATTGTGCAAAACAGCAGTTCAGCGTGAAGTCGGCTCCCCCCACAACTCGCTCAATGACACACTACCTGCAGTAACTCCCAGAAAAAGAAAGGAAAGGCATACAGACTGGAAAGGGGGAAAAACCGTGTTTGCAGATGGCAGGATTGTCTATGCAGAAAATCCCAATGAACGTAAAACTAGCATTACTCCTAGAGCTAATGAGTGACTTTCACAGGGTTTCAGGATATAAGATCGACACATAAAAATCCATCACAATTCTGTAAGTCACAGTAAACACGTGGTCGTTCTCTGTGCACACACTCTGCTATTTCTCTGCTCTCCTAATCTCTTCTTCTGGAAGAGCATCAGTCAGGTGGGATCAGGGTCCACTCTAATGGCCTCATTTAACTTAATCAGCTCTGCAAAGACCCTGTCTCCCAATACAGTCACATTCTTAGACACTGGGAGTCAGGTCTTCAGCATATGCGTTTGGGTCTATAGCATTAGCTGTTAGTGCAATGCAAATTACAGCCATCATGAGTTTGCTGAGAAAGTAGACTTTAGATGTACTCACAGTGGTAACTGTGTGATGCAATGGATATATTAATTAGTTGGATTGTGTGACTATTTTACAATGGATACATATATAAAATATCAGCTTATACACTTTAAATATCTACAGCTTTTGTCAATCATACCTCAATAAAGCCAGGAAAAAAAAAAAAAAAGCCTGCCGTGCTCTGTCATTACATATAAGTAACACTAAGCACTAGCAGCAACTGCTGCACAGTAACTACGTTAATGCACTGACGATGGGGACGTACGGTGGCTCGTCCACTCTGGAGAACTGGTTGGCCGTTTTCGGTGGTTGCTTACCGAGATCTGTCACCACCCTATGACTCAGAGTGGCGCACTTGGGTATTTGTGCCAGAGGACTGGAAAGGTATGGTCATATAAAACCTGCTCACAAATGCTCATGCAGTTGTGCTCAGAGCAGATGAGAACAGGTGAACGCTAGGCAGCAGCCGAGCAGACACACCAGGAGCACGACTTGGTAATCAAAACCTACCAGAGTCGCCCCACACAGTGTAGACGCCTCTCCTAGGAACTGGGCTTAGAGAATAAAGCCAATCCCAGAAGGATTGTCAGGATGATTCAATTTCTATAATATTTAGAAGGACAAAATTCTGAAAATGAAGAACAGATGGTTGATTGCCAGGGTTTTAAAGAGGCGGCAGGGACAGAAGGAAGGGGGCATGGCTACAAAGGGGCAACTGGTAGACCCTTGTGGTGACAGACGTCTTCTCCAGCCTGTGTCAGTGGCAACATTCTGGTTGGGCTACTGGTTGATAGTTTTCTGAGATCTTAGCATGGAGGAGAGTTGGGGAAAAGGTAGAGGAGATCTCTTTCTATTATTTCTTAAAGGTCCCTCTGAATTTAAAAGTACCTCAAAATTAAGAGTTTAATTAAAATATTCTTGAATATAAAAAGGAACTATGAAAGAATATCCTTCATTAAAAAAGAAATTGGCCTGTAATGGAAGAAATTGGCCAGTAAATTTCTGTATTTTTACATATTTGATACAGAGTTTTTAAAAGGAAAAGTGCATATTTATCAATTATGAGTTTGAAAATAAAAACTATAGAATTTTGCTGCTACAGATATTTTGGAGATTATTCAAGCTCTTTTTTCACCCGTCAGAAGAGCAATGACTATTTACAGTAAACTCTTTCACCGAGTTCATGCAGAGAACGGGCCACCATGCCAAAACAATGTCTCCTAACCCCCAACCCGCGCTATCTGTATCACGCCATACTGTTGGATCTGGTTGAACTTGAAAATTAACCATCATTTATATTTATATTTATATTTATATTTTTACCCATATTATGCTTATATTTCATTGAGAAATGTTTCTTTTTTAAAAATTTTATTTTTTTTTCAGTGTTCGATAGTGACCTTGCCTGAATCAACCTTTGCATATGTTGTTGTTTTTTTAACCATAGTTTATTTTTTTTTACGTTTTTTAAAATTCATTGTTTTTGCACCACACCCAATGTTCCATGTAATCCGTGCCCTCTCTAATACCCACCACCTGGTTCCCCCAACCTCCCACCCCCTGCCGCTTCGAGAAATTGAGAGGTAGAATGCCCACAATCAGCCTCCTGGGGGCCCTGGAGAACAGAGAGGCCAAGGGCCAAAGCCACACGGGAGAGCCTGAAACAGCGAGAGGCCGTGTGGAACCCCTGAGATGGGGCGCCAGGGACTCTGACAGGAGTCCTGCTCTGCAGTCGGAGTGAGCCCTTCTGAGCTTCAGTGTGCTCTGTCCTACCCTGAGGGACTTAGTCAAGGTCCATGTTCTCAAAGTAGATTGTCCCATGTTCGCTGACATATCTAAATTTTTCACCACAGACCCCAGGAAGAAGAGGGAGAAGAAAAAGGGAAGAAGAGAAGGTAGTCCCATGGCTATTGCCCGAAGGAAGCTGTAGGGCCAGCAAAGGAAAAGGGAAAATAAATGTTGCTTGTCTTGGAATTGATGGTGAGGAATGAGGACCTCACTGTATAGACTTTGGCCAAATGTCAACCTTTAAAGTCCTGTAATTTTATTAATCTTCCTAATAAAAGCTTTATGCAGACCTCAATCTGCCTGCTGTGGTGCTGCTGTGACCCCCTTGACCTCCACAAAGGAAGGAACTCCTACATTCGATTGAGGAGTAGGTACTAGGATTTCTGTCCAGAAACTCCAGCCTTGAAGAAGACCAGCCTCAGCTCTCTGTCCCAGGGTATGGAGGGTCACGGCGCGCAGCTAGCTGTGGCTCATCCCCCTGCTTGTGACGCTCTACGTGCGCTCATTATGCTGCATCAGGACCTTGACATCGAATCATGGAGAGCAGTCTGTCACTCAGAGGAATGCGCACGCAATTAAGAAGTGTTTCTTTCTAAAACCTTTTGTTTACTAAATGTGCTGTGAGAAATAATGAACCAGTAAATTGAGAATATAATAATGAGAGACAGAAGAACTGATTAATATTCATCCATTGATCCCTTCATGAGAACAAGCTCGAGTCCCTATTAAATGTGAGGTAGAGTGAAAACAACTCTTTAAAAATAGGAACACTAAGACCACAGGAGGTTGAAAACCTTTTAATTATACAGAGAAAGTGAGGGGGTGAATGTTTGTCTGCCTCCTTCCACTCTGCCTCAAGGGTAATGTGCTCTGAATAAGGGTCCCATGCACGGGCACCATGAGATCGATTTACTTCGCCCTGATTTCAGCTCTGCTGTCTGTAATACAAACACAGTTCCACACTCTTATTTTCTCTGAACAGAGCGTAAGGGGATAGGTTATACAGATGTCAAATTATTTAAAAAAAAAAAAAAAGAAAAAGGAAAAGTGGGTTCTCAGGTCATGGTCTCGGGGTCCTGGGATCAAGCCCTGAATCGGGCCCTCTGCTCAGCGCGGAGCCTGCTTCCTGCCCCGCCCCCCACGCCGGCCTGCCTCTCTATGGGTCAAATAAATAAATAAAAATCTTAAAAAAAAAAAAAAAGAAAAAGAAAAACTGCCTTCGCTCTGAACTTTTACTTGCTGTGTATGCGTTGCAAAGTGGTATTTTGTGTACATAATTATCTGTTTTGTGAGTATCTTCATGAACATTAATATTCTTTTAAAATAGAGCTTCCTGTTCATCTCATTATCTTTGAATTAAGAACAAGTCTTCCCTTCTTTTTTTCCCATTATTTTTCCTGCAGTAAAAAAAAAAAAAAAAACTAAGAAAAAAAACTTCAACCATTAATATACTCCTCTCCCAACACAAGAATGATAAATCTTTAAGTGGTTCATTAAACAGGTATCAAAGGCTCCTTTTAGCTGTTTCTTCTCCTTTTAGAATGCATAGTATACAAAACGCTTTTAAATTATGAGTTTTGTTGATTATGCAATATTCACACTTGAGGGAAGTGATGGTTTTGATCACACAGATCATTCAAAGATCACAACCGAACACTGGAAAATGGGGTGTGGCCCATTTTAGGGAAAGTTCTGTGTCAAAAACTTTAGAGGAAATGGAAAATTTGAATCATACTATTGTCAACCAAAGGTTTTAACTTGAAATCACCACGTCCTCCAAGAACCAGTTGGTTTGTACATGTCGGCAGACCTTTATGTGACTTTATGGATTAAAACAAAATAGTCCTGTAAGGATGATGTCCAGAAAGTCCTCAATAAATGTATGCTCCTCAGGCAGCTCCTGGAGCTTTGCACAACCATTGCCAGAGTGCCCCGTCTCATCTCACACGTTATGACGCTGCTGCCCGGGCACCTCTCCTCTCTATGCCGAGGCTCGCGCTACTCCTCATGTGTTTCTAGAACTTCCCTACCCTCATGGTGCCACACAGGCCACTCCCACTGTTGGAAACTCTCTCCCTACTCAACTCTTGGGTATTTCCTGTTCATCTTTCACAACAAGGTCCTCCGTCCTCCTGTCTTTCTTCTCCCAGACCCCGTACAGCTCTTCTGTCCTGTCACTTGAAGTGCACAGACGCCCAGTTAGAGCGGGTTTTTGTGTGTTTCCGTCTGATCTGGGAATTCTTAGGCACACAAGCTAGTACTTTTCTTACTTCCAGCATCTGCGTGGAAGGTCTGTTTCCATAGGTGGAATTTAATCTGTTAAATCGCGGAATAACAATATGACCTAGTCAGGACTGACCCAGGGGACCCCTCATCCCCAAACCCTTGCTAATTTAGTTGGGCCTCTGTGACCTAAGCGGACATGTCCCCAGGTAGGCGAAAATGGGAGCTTTGAGCTATGTGCGCTAGGCCAGAATGCTGAGGACCCAAGGGAGGCCATAGGAGGACAGGACTTACCTGGTTAAACTGCAGGAAAACCATGAATATCAATTGGCAGCCTGAGTCCTTGAGCTGGTTTCTTATCTAACGCAGAATGACCAGCCCTTGAGTCAGCTTATCTTCTAAGTCAGTGGGTCCCCGTGAACACCATCAGTTCATAGCTTAAAAAATGATCTAGCAGGAAAGAAAATAGTCCATAAAAAATGTTCCTTGTGGACTTTAGTAAGAGTGACATATAGTCT
This sequence comes from Neogale vison, assembly GCF_020171115.1. NCBI lineage: Eukaryota > Metazoa > Chordata > Mammalia > Carnivora > Mustelidae > Neogale > Neogale vison. The sequence goes on along the minus strand of NC_058098.1, from coordinate 141,079,564 downwards.
GTGAGGGAGAATTAGGTAGATAACAGAGAAGCGGTTTGTGTCCTGTGATTAATGTGATTTTTGTTGGTGGTGCTTTTCTTGTTAACACACAGATCAGGAGGGATTTGCGCCCAGAGAATGAAAAATGTCAAGGTCACATGTTTTCTGCATTTCTATCATACCCTCTTATACATTCTTTTCATAAATACACTAGAGGTTATGCTGGAAAGAGACCTTTGGATGCCATCATTTCTGTATCTCTTAGACTATCCCCAACAGGGGGTTTTAAATGTTTTGCTCTTATTTCAGAAGCCTTTGGAAAAATATTAGAATGTCATGGAATTAGAAGGAGCCATAGAGTTCATCTGACCTGAGCTTCTCTCCTGTATATTTTCCTAGAAAATATTATGCAAGTTAATAACAATTGATTAGCATATGAAATTCTCTTTTGAAAATGGAGCAGAAAACTGCCCAGATGTAAATGCACGTGCGTATTTTCTCTGAAGCACAGAGTCGTCAATGTGTAATTCACATTATAGCCTGATTGCAATGCTATGCACTTAGACACCATCTGAAAATCTGTTTTTTTTTTTTAAAGGAAAATGAGCCATTGAATATGGCAAATGATTTTCTCCACTGACTTAGTTTTTAATCTGTTAGTTAAAGCAATCTCTAAGAACACTTCTATTAGGTACATTTTGATGATCATCTTGAAGTTAGAAATGAAGGCATGGAAACTAAATGTTTTTGAATATATATGAATTAGAGTATGTGTAGGTGCTTGGAACATACACTACCCCATCACACATAAAGGGTTTATGTAAATACAAAAGAGTGTGGGTTTTTCTCTACAACATGCATCCGCTGTCTATGTAACTCAAAATACACAGAAAGTTGTTAAACTGAGGTTTTCTAACCACAGTTTGCCTGCTACAGAAATTAATGACAGCTTTTAAATATTTTATTTTAAATATTGTATTTAAATTGTATTGGCTACACATCACCTTAGAGCCACTAATTCAGAAGGGAATGAGGCGGAAAACACTTTCTTCCTTCATGACTTGTTTAGACTAGAGGTCTTTCCGTAAAAATCTGTACCAAAGAATTGCGTATTATTTTCATGATAATCTGAATTGATTATACAAGAGAACACTTTGTATAGGAAATATCCAGTGTTTGGTGCATCTGGGGCTCAGAAACAGGAGCGGCAGAAATCTCCAACATGGAATAAGAATGGGATGAAGACAAACAAAATCTAACCAGGGCGCACGTCAGTGCTGCGCCTTCCTGAACTCCCCTTCTCAGGATCTATGAGCTGGCAAAGTTCACTGCCCCACGGTGCTCAGAGCTGTGTCACTGCAATGTTCTTCCGCGCCGCAAATGTGTCCCATATGTTTCTGTGTGCTAATTGCTTTGTTAAATGTTAGGGATGCAGACTCACCCAAGGAAAACATAATTGTTGCATCTTGAGAGTTTAGGGGATGTAGAAGAAGAGGTAATAGCTGCTCTCACGGAGGTCAGTGCACCTGCTGGATGGCGCGGCTGGGAAGGCCTCACAGAGCAGACAGTGCTGGAGTCGAGCCCTAAGGAGGCCAGGGCCCTCCCCACCGGCACAGACATCCTTTTATCCTGCTTCAATTCAGGAAGACGCTCTGAATACCATCCCATGAAAATCGGGGTTGGGTCATGGGACCCATGACTTCCTGGATGCGACTGGCCTCCCTGGGCTGCCTGCTGTCTTTGCTTCCTCCTTCCTTCCATACGGGTCCCTCCTGTGTACCTGCTGCCTCGCCTGACCTGCTCCTCTCACAGATGCCCCTGCTGAGTCACGGAAGCACCACTCCTCTCGCGACCACGTGTGAGCCACGTCCAGGCCCTGAATCACCGTTCTGCTGAATTTCTCTGGACACCAAAGTTCATGTCACCCCAGTTTCTGCAATTTGACAGTTTAGGATGACATCACTGCTGTTGTCGGATTCAAGAACCGGAGTACTCCTCAAAAGGAAGCCATCCTCACCCTAAAGGGAGACAGAGAGAGAGGGAATTTTGCTTATTAGTATAACTTGAATCCGTGAATAGTGAGGGACCATTCAGAGCAGTCCATGCTCTTGACCCTGGGAGTTCTGGAGGGAGATACTTCTGCGAGCACCTGACAGGGGTGCATAGAGATATTTGAATCAGCCGAGGTCAGAAGTTGTAGACGGTGAAGACCTATTTACCAATAAAGGTATCTTTCCCTGATGGAACTCTGGCCAGAAGTCAGTGGCTCATCCCCAAAAGAGATATCTTGGGGAAAATAGTCTTTAGTCTTTGCATTAAGCAGAAGGTGTGAAATCTTAAAGGACAAAGCCGTGACTTCAAGTGGACCATGGAGTCTCAGGTGTCTGTGGGGCAGAGCGCCCCGTGCTGCCATTGCTGTGGGGTCTACACCTGCGAGGGAAAAGTTAGCACATGGGGGCCACCGGATTGACATTCTTTACAGAACTCTGCATCTTAGCTGTAATCCTAGGGAAACAGTTACTATTAATGCATTTTCAAAATTAAAAAAGATACTAAGGTAATAATATATATCAGATATAAGTATGTACACACAATCCATATTGAGCATGTGTGTATATGAAAGTTCATGTATACATGTGAACGTGTAAATGTGTGTACACACGCACACTCACGCACACATGTTCACATGGCTGCATGACTGGTATGCGGAGGGGATGGGGGGCGATGTTTAACTGAAGGTCTGTCCAGGCCACTCATGATAACACACAGCACAGCAAGGGCCCAGCGTCCCTGAGATGTTTGGTGCGGAAATGATAGTATATTTCAGCAGCCTCTTCTTCCGTCTACTTAGAGATACTGTTCTGACAATCAAGGCCTTAAAATAACATTTTACTTCCCCTAATCTTAGGAAATATTTGCCAGCAGGATTTATTTTGAGACATGCAATATCCTTTAAATTATAGATGATTTATGCCATTTTCTCATCTTCCCAGGAAAAGCACAGCTCCCAGGAGAGTGGATCTGTGACGTGCTCTCAATACTGGTTCCTCAGACCACCTCCGATTCTGCTCAGAGGGTCAGCTCCCTTGACACCTTTTCCACCTTGGGGAGTCCAGGCAGTGCCCCATCTCCTGCCGCCCCGTTCTGAGCCACCTCCGATGCCATGTTTGGCAGCAGTCGGCTTTCCTCTAACTCTGTCAGGATTCTGCAGTGCCGTCCCATCCCTTGGAATGTCTTTCATTGTCATCCCCTCGCGGACGGATGTCAATAAAATCTACACATAGCAGCTGAATGCGTCCTGCTGTCTGGAAGATGCCATTCTGCTGGAAAGAACCAGCTGTTGGACTCACAGTTTTGGAAAGTCCTTCTCTAGTAACCAATAGCCAAGGTCCTCAGGTTACTGGTCTTCTACCTCTTAATGATAGGCCTTTATTTCTAATACAAAATTCCTTTAGATATTAAAAAATACCTTAACTCACAATTCCAAAAAGTACCTCTTAACTACCCATCAAAATACCTCTTTTTCCAGCTAATTCGTGGCCTCACCACCTGCCTGTCAGTCAAAGGAAAAACTCACTCTTCCCCCTGCTTTCCCAACTGGCCTTCCATATCCCCTCTTCCAGGAACTCCATGGGCTCATTCACGCTGATGATCCTACCACTCAACATCGACTCCATACTGGTTCAGGCCCTTGTTCCTTTTATCTGATCTGATCGACAGTCAGTCAAATAAGTCCCCAGTTTCTGATCTGCATAGGGACTGCTGTTAAGAATATAAAATTGAAGGGGTGTCTGGGTGCTTCTGTCTGGTAAGCATCAGCCTCTTGATTTCAGCTCAGGTCATGATCCCAGGGTGGTGAGACCCAGTCCTGCACTGGGCTCTGCACTAGGCATGGCTCCAGTTTGGGATTCTCTCTCTCTCTGTCTACCTGTCCCCACTTACATTCTCTCTCTCCACAATGTAAATGTAAAGAACCATCCCCACTGGATAGCTTCTTTTCCCAGGAGATGAGTAGCATTTGTATGTCTCTGGAAAGAAGAAGACTTGGAATTCTTGTCATATAGACACGCAATAAATGTTTTTAAAGGTAAATAAGCCGTTTGGAGTTCTGCACCATGCCAGATAGCTTTGACCTCTTTCTCAAATTCACACACTTTCTCAGTTTCACACTGACTCTTGGCACCAGATTCTGGAGGTGTTAGAGATCAATTCCCATAGCAGGTGATGTGTGGTCTCTCATGAATGCAGTGGGCTGCATGGTGGAACCATTCAGGGAAGAGATGCTGGGAAAGCAGATGTGATGGCCCAAAGCAGCATGTGGCTCTTGGCAGATGAGCCCAGGCTGACGCGTGTGAGGACCCGTGTCAGGCAGCACTTACGAAACCTGCATGGGCTCCTAGACGCAGTCACATCTAACTACTGGTTTGACAGGAACACTCTATGCTTGGAGTCAATGAAAGCTGAATATAAATCCTGAAATCACTAATGATCCTCAAAGTCCCTGGGAAAGTCTTAATCAATCATTCTCATCTCGATTCCTTAAATGAAAATGGGGATTACATTTCTCGTCCTACAAAAGCATCATGAGGGTTAGCAGGAAATGCCCAGCATGGGTTACCATTCAAGAGAGGTGAGAAAGTTCTACTTTCAAAATTATTTTCCAGGCATGTTAACATTAACCTCATCTTTTAAGATCCTCAGTTAACTACTGATACCAATAACCACTTTAATTTGGATATATAAGTATTTGGATATCTTGTCAGATGCAAATTAATTTAAATTAACTTAAATGTCCCTGAAAATTAATTGCAATGTATTTCTATAAATTGAGTAGCAATTTGGAATTTTTTAGACTTAGTTTAATTATTTTTTTAAATCTGTGCAAAAAACTATAGAATCTAGAGTTAGAAAAATCAACTAAAATTCTAAATATTATCTCTAAAAAAACAATGTGCTCTGTCGAATAAGATAATGAAAAAGAATACTTTCATTACTGAATAACTCTGAAGACTGTAAATGTGCCTGGGAACTCAAAAAATGGCATTGTTCATTTTCCTTTCTGTTCTGAATGCAGTTCCCCTCAAACAACCATTTATAGATTTATTTGTTTGTTTGTTTTCTGGAGCAAGAATTGGAAAATGTTTGGTAGAGAATTAATAATGTAGTTTGGGGGGAAGATCAGTTTTATCAGATATCCAAAATCCCCACAGAAAACTAATTTCAAAAAAATTAGGTTCTTCAAAATGTTAATATCTACCATTTAATTTTAGTTATAATCATTATTATTCTCTAGAACCTGTCTATGCATCTTTTAGTTACCCAATTTTATTGTTATTTCAGATAAAGGTATACAACTGAATTTGGGTGTCTCAGTGGGTTGGGCCGCTGCCTTCGGCTCAGGTCATGATCTCAGGGTCCTGGGATCGAGCCCCTCATTGGGCTCTCTGCTCAGCAGGGAGCCTGCTTCCCTTCCTCTCTCTGCCTGCCTCTCTGCCTACTTGTGATCTCTCTGTCAAATAAATAAAAATCCTAAAATCTTAAAAAATCTTAAAATCTTAAAAAAAAAAAAACTGAATTGATTTATCTGTGTCTTGTCCATTGTGAAGATGTGAAATATGTTGGTGATCAACTTTCCCAGGTGGTACTCTGCTTTCTCAATCATTTTACAGCTGTGAAGAGTGAATCTTCTATGTGGCTTTGTGCGTGTTGCTTTAATTCACCTGCCTGAACATCCTGACATAAACCCAGTTACTTTACCTTCAAACAAAATAATGACCACAATAAAAGAGAAACAATCAAAATAAAATGAAAGCTCTTCAGTGAGTGCACACAACCTGGACCGATTCCTTGAACTCTGTGTGCATTAGTTTTCTCCCCTATGAAATGGCGGCCATGGTTGCATCTTAGGCTCGTCTAGAACCGAATAAGAGCTTTTAAAAGTGCTTTCAAAAGTGCATGGCACCAAGTAAGCATTTAATAAATGTTAGATCAAACACAAAGCTGAGTGACATCACTTGAGCATTGTCTCTTTATAGTTTCAATTTGATCCTTTTTAGAAACTTTTCAGTAGATATTCTTTTATTTATGAGATGAGCTAGTGAGCTGTTGGTGGAGGTAGGGGAACAATTCAGGCTCAAAACGAGAAAGGAGGAGAGATGCTCTGGGGGAGGTGTAGACGCGTCTCTACTTGAGATTTTATGAACGCATAACGTAGATAATGTTTCATCATAAAAAATGCTCTTTTTATTTGACAGATAAGTGAACTGAACACATGGAGGGTCAGAGGGTGAACATGGGGGCAGGAGGCAGATCTAGAATTTACGTCCAAGCTTTATGACGCTAAGTCAAATTATTTTTACTTTTTATCACAGTTCTCTCTGTATATGATTATGTATTAATCTGTGTGTATTCATATTTAACATTATTTTATAACTATATAGTATATTTTGGTGAGTGAAAGGTTTATATTCAATGGTCACACGTTCACAATTTAATTCAGGTCAAATAAAATGCAAAGGAGTCAATAACCACATATTTCCTAATGCAATATAGCAGAGAGAAATGTAACGTTTTTGTGAAATTTAGTGAAGCCCATTAGGTTCCACTATTCTATTCTAATACCTGCATGCATTTTAGATAACAGAATAAGACATGTCCTAAAAATATACTGTAGCTATCACGGCTCTTACTTACATGCATTCTGTTCATTAACAAATGGCTTAAATTATGTTGACATGCAAAGCAATATCTATCCAGTTAGCTACAAAATCTCTTCTATTGAAACTTCTGAAGATACATTAGTGATGCATTTGATTCCACACCTTCCATATTCCAAGCAACAGAGGATCACTGAAGAGCTCTGTGGAAGGGAGACAAGGAAGCAGTCTCTATTTCCTCCAATCAAGAAATGGTAAGAGGAGAAGATTCCAAGCAAATGCATAGGAATCTCTCTATGTATCTGGAAAATGATCTGAAGCTAAGCTTTCTAGACTCCAATTTTTGCATGAATTTGCACCCCCTTACTGAAGCATGCTCAGAGAGGAAAGGATCATGGCCACGGCATTGGAGATGGTGTGGGACTTTCACAGTGAAGCTCGTATTTCACTCTGACTTAAAGCACAGCCCAAGGCTGCTTAAATAAAAGGTGGGCTCTAAAAGGAACATCTTTCTCACACGGAAAGCAAAATAAATCTAATTTTCCAGAAGATGCAGACACTGGTTGAAAAATCAATCCTTCGTTCTTCTCCAAAGTGACAGATTCAGGTGAGTCATAACATGTTCAGCCTTTATAAAACTCTGTCTCAGGTAAAATGCACTTTCTTAAAACAGGTTCTAGTCCTATATTTTTTCCCCTATATCTTTCATGTATTAGATTTGTAAAGTCCTTGTACAGAGCCAGTACTGGAGACTCTATCTTGAAATCTAGTGTCTTAAAAACATCCTAAAAATGGCAAGAGCCACAAGCAGTATAAATGCATGGTGGTTATTTCTTCCAAACATATATATGTTATGTTATCTGAGACTATTGAAGATGTCCACTTGTGTAAAGTCCCAGACATGGGAACACAGCCAGGAAGGGGATTTCCTCTGAGAATTCAGGAGCCTTGGAGCCAGAGTACCGACAATCTGGCACAGGGAGAGCCCAACAAAAATTGCACATGGCAAATGTGAGATCTGATTAAGGAGTCCGTGCAGAGCAGGAATGGAGAATTTAAAAATAAATAAATAAAAGGTTAAGCACCATTAAGATGCAGGAATAGAGAAGAAGCAAGGAAAAGGTCAAAATAAACTGAGATATTCAGAATGAGATCTGGGTTGGGACACCATGACCACCACCTTCATTTTGGTGCTGCTGGTGAGGCCATGGGGAGGGGTATCTGATTCAATAGTGGGCCATTCTCTAAGTGTTGATTGATGATGTTTAAGTTTCCCCTACCTTGAGGTTGTGTCTATAAACCATGACCATCTGGAAAATTCTTCCCATTGTTTGGGAGAAAAACCCTATATGGCAAGCCTGGATCCTAGACTTGGAGTTCAGCCCCCTCCGGCTATAACCCCAGCTCTGCCACCTGATAGTTTGACCAAGTGCTCAACTTCTCTGTACCTTGGTTTATTCACCTGTGAGATGGGAAAACTCTATGTACTTCAAAGGATTATTGAAAATAGTGAGTGAGTTGTTACATGTGAAACATTTATTATGATTAATGGCTTGTAGGGCCCTTCATTTTTCTAGGTTGCCTTCGTGAAGCTATTCTTCATTTCTCAATCACAAATAATTGTCTTTGAGAGAAGGATGTTGCAATCTTTAGAAAGAAATGTGAGTTCCATATGTTTTTCTTAGGAGGGACTCTATATAATACTGTCACATAGGCACATTACTTAAAAGAAACACTTCAATTAATGCATCTGTGTTCTTTAGGGCAAATTATATGGATGCTCTAAATTATCATAATGAACCATGTACAGGCTAAATTTTAGTAAATTCTATCTCATTAAAAAAACACGTTGGACTACAGGAATAGTTTGAGTCCAGTAAAATTTAATATAGTATTTAAGAATATGTGCTTCCAAATGCAATTCCTGAATTCAGCGCAGATGTTACTTACATGGTCTTGGACTCCTTTAAACTCTCTTTCTGTTTTCTCATCATTAAATGGAAGTAATAGTAGCACTTGCCTCACAAATTTGTGGGAATTCAGAAAGATGGTTCGTGAAGAGAGCCTAAGACAGTATTAGCTATTATTATTATTTTAAAGAAAAATCTGATGCTAAACAGGTTTAGCAGAACTGCCCCAAATCATACACATTTATTTGAAGTAGACACTAGATAGCTGATAAGTTTCAGCTCTTAACATATCACATCAATTACCAAAATGATTATTTTCAAATTATTCTGAGAACTTTTAATTTTTATTTCTGCCTTTGGAAGACAGTTTGTTGAAAATGAAAGACAATTCTGCTTCTGATGCTGCCAACGTCTGAAAAACACATCCGTGTGAGTAGCGGTTGGCAGACCCAGACTTGCCACTGTGGTTTCAGAAGATGGGAGGCCGCACTGGAGAGGCAGGGTCTCCGGGACTCGCGTCTGCTCACCAAGACCCAGGGAAGGAACTCTGAGAATAAGCAGAATCGGGGAGGGCAGGGGGCGTGGTGGATGGGAGCTCTGCGTGCTCCTCTCTGTGCGTTGGTCGGGAGCCGACACGCCCCTGTCTTCTTCCTAGCCGCCAAGTGGGGCAGGGGTCCCTCGCTGCTGCCTTCAGGGCACTTTCATGAGAAACAAAGTGGAGGTCGGACCCTGTAAAGATTTAGTACTTCGTGGGGTGCCTGGGTGTCCGACTCGTGGTTTCCACTCAGGTTATGGTCTTTGGGTCATGAGACTGAGGCCCACATTGGGTCCTCACTCAACATGAAGTCTTCTTGAGATTCTCTCTCCCTCTCCTTCTCTTTTCCCCTGTTTCCACTCCCTCATCTCTCAAATAAATAAATAAAATCTTAAAAAAAATTAAGTACTTAAACATGGGAATAGTAACATGGACCAAACTGGAACATGGGACACAGGGCGGAGAGAGCAGAGGCCCAGAAGTTACGAATATTAGCATGCAGAACCAGGGTTCACTTCTGATCCTAGGTGCCTGAATTTAGGCCACTAAGTATGATTATTCTGTGCTATTCAGAATCCGAAGTGGGAGTTTGTGAGATGCCGGGGAAATGAGGAAGATGGGCAAACCCGGTCAAGAAGGTCAGACCCCCGCAGGCCCAGGGACGACAAAGGAGAGGTGGTCCTTTAGAGAGCCGTGATCTCCAGGGGAAACCGTGAGCTTCACTGCTGGGCAGTAAGGTTGCTCGTGGAGGGGGGCAGGCTTTGAACTGGATCATCAAAATGGCCTTCAGGGAGAGTGGTCTGACCGCAGTTTGATAGATTATGGAAGGACGGACTGAAGGAGACAGAAGAGCTGGGGCCGTGAGTGCTTCAGAGGATCCTGCAAAAACCTGATCCCAGAGAAGAGTCGAATTTAGCCAAGCATCATGAGCAATGGGGAAGACCTCTTTCTGTCTTATTGAGGGTTGAACCCACAATTTTAAGCATAAGTGCTTGGGGGACGTGTGTATCGATATGAGAAACAAGGACGGGAGGAGGGACGCGGGCGAAAGTGGGGAGAGGAAAAGCAGAGCGTCCTGAAAGCCGCTGCGGAGCACAGACTGGGGGCCGGAGACTATGTTGGGCTGTTAGTGTATACAAGGGGAAGAGCCAGCCTCTTCTCTTCCAGAGTCACGGACTCCCAGACCATGGAATTATTAAAGAGGTATGTTACTATCATAAGAGATACAGTGCTAAGGCACAATGAATGTGGGCATGAAATGGAAGCCAATCTGGACTTAAATCCAACTACAGAAGTATGGGTGATTTTGGACAAACCGATCAATCTTTCTGATGCCAACTTTATCATCTCCAGCACGGAGGTAGTATATGCTGTTTTCCAAGGTTATTGCAACGGGCCTGTAATAAAATAAGTTCATGCCAGTCACAGAGAATCAGTAAATGATAATTATTGTTGTCATTATGCAAAATGTGATACAGTATAACAAGGGCTGGGAGTCACACGGACAAGGTATTTTCGCACCTGGAAAAGGAGAGATCTTTAGACCTCAGCGGGGCTGGGGCAGGTGAGAGTTCATCTCAGCCTTGCGGGGTGTGTGGGATTTTCTAAATTAAACACACAGACACACAGACACACAGACACACACAGACACACACACACACACAGAGTACATATTTATATGGCTTGAGAGATCAAGTGTACTTTAGATAAAGAAAGTAGCAAAAAGAAGAAAAGTTCTAGCTTAAGAAGTCTTGTATCTGAGGAAACAGCAAGGTGTCTAAGATAAAAATATTCCACTGGAACCACAGTTCAATCAAGATTTGGTTGGGGGAGGATTTGGGAATCAGTAGCATTTCTTTAACTATCAAACGTATATATGAGTCATCTTCTTTTTGACCAAACACCTTTTTTCTGTGTTTTAGAGATAGGTCAGTGAACAAGCCTAAAAATAATTTGTGTGATGTTGGAGGTGGAGCATGGAAGTCTCCACTCACGGCAGGGGGTCACCAAGACTTCAGGTGTGGGAGCCACGTGCAGAATTCTAGTCATATTTCCAAGAATAAAGACAAAGCCTTGACAGAAAGGAACAGCCCATGGATCCGGCCGTCACAACCACCAAGCGGACTGACTCTAACTGGTAGATTGGGTTATAGTGATTAACAACCAAACGCCAAATGAATCCCCAGAAGGAAGTTCAAAAGCAACAAAAAAAGGTCAAATCAGCATCCAGCTATAGATACAGATTAAATGACACCAGATATGATCCCTGCATGATATGCCTTGTAAAAATAGTAATATTTAATCTTGCCGTTATTGAACAAGAGAAGTTCCCCAGCTGATTAATGACGGATTTTATCCTGCTGGAAAGCAGCAGAGTTTCCCGTAAAGAATTTTCCTTAAAAGCCAAGTGCACCCGAACCCTCAGCATTTAAATCAGACCTTGTGAACTAAGCAGAGGTCAGGATTGATGTGATTGTTGGGGGAGTTCAGTGTGTGTAATGGGCGTCTGGGGGATCTTGGTTTTGGGGACTACACACCAGAAATAGTGACTCTGTTTGCCTGTAGTGATCTCGAACTCCTCAGTTCAGAGACACTAAGAAAAAATGAAAGAAAAAGACAAACGTCAATGAGTTTATTTTACATGCAGCCAAAACTCTTTGATGTTAGGTAATTACACAACATACAATGATTAGCAAATAATGATCAATGCATCATTCTGAGGTATCTGTCGGTATGTGTATATTGACTAGTTTTATGCGCATCCATAGAATACATCTATATCTGCAAACTAGTTTATAAGCAGGATTGACTTTTCTCATATATGTTGTGATGTATTTTATTAGGTTTAAAAAATAACACATTTCAGAAAAGACGATGGGACTTCTGGCTCTGACCTGTGGCTCACCTGTAATTACCCGTGAAGACCCAGGAGGCCCAGGAAATTGGCTGCAGACACACTCAAGAACCAGCTGGTGGTGAGTCCGTGCATCGCTCCTGCGGGCCTTTGTGGTTGACAGCTGACACTAAGCAACATGAAGGGACAGCTCTTCCTCCTGTCAGGTTAAAACATTCCTTTTGCTGAAGAGAAGGGTCGACGTTCTAGCCTTTGCGTCCTAGACAGAGAGATGACCAGGATGAGCCCTTTGCACTCCGTGCTGTGGTTCACAAAGGCCCGGTGTTGAATAACTTCATCTTTTTCAAACCTCCTTTCACCACGCTGACCTGATGGGCACCCAGAGAGCACGGCTATTACAAAGCAAATTAAAATAAAACACAGAAGGAGCAAAGGCTTTCTCGGTCAAAGCAGAGATGGGAAAAAGGTACCGGTCCCAAGGCACCACACTAGCTCCTTGGAGGGCACACCCACCTGAGTCCAGAGAACTCAGGAAATCACCAGAAGCGCGCCTGGACTGAGGGATGTTCTGAACGTGGGGAGACACGATCATCGGATGAGCTAGGTCTGGGCAGAGCCGGAAGTCAAGTGTTTTCTCCAGGGCCTGGCCTGTGGTCTGGGCAGGGCACTTAGAGGTAGGCACTCTGGCCCAGATGCTCAGGTGCCGGTCCGTGCCTGAGGCCTTGAATGACTCATCTCAATCACTGGGAAGCTTTATAAATTTGAGGCCTCTTCCTCCTCCCATTTAAGCTCCCACTCAAAGAATTCTGAACTGGAATAGTTCAGGGATGGCCTGAGAATCTATCCACACTTTTAACTAGGCTGACATAACAGGATTGGGTTTCCTCCCTCTTGTCCAACCCCCTAACTCAGTGGCTCCGGTCCTGGCTGCCCATGTGATTCACCAGATGACCTTTGAACTCCACCGGTGGCTCCTTCTTCCCCACTGAACTGTCTTCGTTTGGGTAAAGCAGAGTCCGGGTATCAGTAAATCTCCCTCGCTACCACCGTACGCAGTCTGTGTCAAAACCCCCACCTTCTCTGATGCAGATTCCTTTCACAGCATGCCACACAAAGAAGCAGTTAGCACCCTCTTTCTGAAAGCCTCTGGTGATATGGAGACCCCTTCCTCATTACGAAGCCCATGCCAGCTTCAGGAATCAGTGGCAAGGGTCCAGTTGTAGGAAAAAATAAAATGAAAATGAACCCAAATCTACTTCGGAATAACTCATTTTTGTGATCCTGCTTCTCCCTAACGATGAAGGTGGCCTCTAAGCAAGGAGGGTTTCCTCCGTCAGCCCACACTACTGAGGAGGGCCGACCATCCTATCCTTGCAGTTGGGCAGGAGGGAGCAAGGATGCAGGAGATCTTGTTCACTCAGTGTGTAAACACTCACTGGGTACCAACTCCCCTCCAGGAGCCCCAGGCCCTAAGACCAAACAGGAACGGTATGTGGGGGAGCCGTGGAGGCCGTTTGGAAGGGCGCGCATTTGTAGTTAGATAAGCCGGGGCCCCGCCGGGCTCTGCTACTGAGTGCTTTGTTACCCTGACCAAGCGGTTTCCTTGTACTCCAGTGCTCCTGTCTATAAAGCAGAGATGACAAATATTCAGGGGATATCCGTTATGTGACAGGTAAGGGAAATGTAAAACAGGCATGGTCCCAGTTCAGCAGAAAAATATGCATGAAATCTCACAATAGTACAGTAGAAGTACACTGGGTTTTCTGGAAAAGTCAAGGAAGAGAAGACCAGCACTAGGAAATGAAGGAAGGCTTCCTCAGGGGATGATGTCCCTGGACTTAGGGCCTTGGCACATCACTTTGGGGGGAATCAGAAGTTAGGCGGACCAATGCCTGAGCCCCATACCTCCTAACTCCTTACCTACCACTAACTTACTGAGCTAAATGAGGTAATTTATGAAAAACACAGACACGTGGTAGGTCTGCGATGCATCTCCGTTCTCATCCTATTGTTTTAATTGTCCTCATCCCAAAGAGGAAAAGATGGACGATGGAGCCTGGGAGCAGACATAACCCTTCTGAGAATGGCTAACTTACCCCGGCCTGTGGGCCTGTCACAGCAGGGAGTGTGGCGGATGGGAATGGGCACACGCTGCAGGAAGAGGGTGACTGTGTCTCCCCCTTTCAACCTCCTAACACAGAGGGCTAGCAAACAGCCAAGCCTTCCAACCACTGCGAAATAAACCCCTTGGGTATGCAGTTGTCTTGTTTCATTCAGTGATAAATAAGTTTATAAAGGTCTATGTTCACTGTCTTCTCAAGACTAGACTCACTTCTCCACTTCTTTGTATTAGGTAATCATTCTTCTCTGTTTGAAAACCCTTCCTGCAAGTTTTGTTCATCACTCCTATCCCTCTGAGTGTTTCTTAACCTAGAGAATATTAAAAACTAAGGCCTCCTGGGGTGAGCCCTGGGCATGGGACTTTGAGAAGCCTCACTGTTGATGTTTGAGAACCACTGCTTTCTAACTCCAGTGAAGGTCCACCTCCCCCAGGCAGCATTCCCTGATTGTGCCACCCACGGCGATGGCCCTACTTCCAAATTCCCACAGCCCTTGCCTCTCACACATGCTGATCACAGACAGATTCACAAGCTATTTATGGTGAGAGAACTGGGTCACACAGGAGACTTACATTCCAGGTTGGATCATGTCCACTGAAGAGATTTACAAAAGTTCATCTCCAGGCCTCAGTTTTCCCATTTATAAAACAGAAATTGTACAGATGATCCCACAGCGATCTTACAGATAAGTAGGTGGACAGTTTGCATCTTGTCTCCTAAACAAATGTGCACATTTCCTGAGGGCAGGGGCTGTCTCTCATGGGGCTGTGGCCCCCACGACCAGCAGCAGGGAGCTCCAGGCAGACTAGAGACCTTGGTCTCCAGCACCTGCACCACTGCAGGCTGTCCCAGGAAGCTCCTTCCCTCCATTTCTTTGGCTACACCAGAAGAATGATCCCATTCTCAGCTCCCTCTTTACCTGATGAACTCTTCTTGAGGGGATCCCAGGAGTTAGGGGTGGTGGGAATCTTTTCCCCTCCATGACGCATGTCCACTCATAATTGTAGTTCAGAAGGGCAGGTACCATGCCAGCCAATGTCTCTGTGTTGGTTCGCTTACAAACTAGTCCTGTTTGCATGGAATATATTTTTCCATAAAAAGAGAGTTTTACCAGCATTATGGTGGTCAGAGCTCTGCTAACTTGCTTCCCAGAGAAACTGATGGAGACTATCAAGCCCTCTGAGTTTAATTTCAGGTGTCTGACTATGGTTAAGCAGCAAATGAAGAAACATCGATTCAAGGACATCTACAAAACTTCAGTAGTAAAATCAAGAGTCTGTGGCATTTAAGCCAAGACGTCCCTTCCCTCCCCATCCCCAGCTCAGGGAGACTCCATTCCAGACACCGCAGCCAAGAGCACAGGCTCCGTCTGCCCCGGGCTCCGCGCCCCATCTCCCTGCAGGAAGCCATGTTTGCAGGAGCCAGACGTGGGCATTTCTGCACTGCCTCCCTAACTCTGCGGGGGATGCTGAGTCCTGGACAGGTGCGGCACCCACGCTTGGATGCCCAGCGTAGCTTCGTTGTTCCCTGCAGGACAGACAAGCCGTGATGCTGCCCCCACCGATGGCTCAGCCGCTAGAGTGTGGCGTCTCTCAGAGCAAAGACAGCCATTGTCTGCACCCCCGGCTCCAGATCCTTGGCTCAGGACGCCTACCGGGAGACACAGGCCTTATAAAACAGATCTCCTGATCTCATCCCTAAGGAACTGACATCATTACCAGCAAACCTGGAGGGAGTCAGGCCTGGGCGCTCTCAAAGCCAATGAACTTGCCGGGGTTCATAGTTAGAATGGTGATCCGGCCTCGAGTACGAGCCAGAAAGGCCCGGGACTTTTCAGACAGGACTGAGAGTAAGGCAGCTCGTTGCCTGGACCCCTCCTGTCTTCAGAATATCAAACACTGACTCCAGAAAGGAACCCATCCCCAGGGAACAATCTCTGAAGATCCGCACATGGCCAACGAGCACAAGAAGCGATGCTTTGCCTTATTCGTCACCAGGGAGCTGTGAGCCGAAACCACAGTTAGATACCACGTCACACCTGTCAGGATGGCTAGACCCCAAAAGTCCAACAGCAAGTATTGGTGAGGTTGTGGGGGAAACTGGAACCCCGTACATTGCTGGTGGAATCCCCACTTTGGAAACCGGTCTGGCCGTTCCTATCACGGTTAAGGATAGAATTCCCATATGACCCAAACATGCCACTCCCAGGTACCTACCCAAGAAAAATGAAAACTTAGGTCCACACAAAAGCTTGTGCCTGAGTGTTTATAGAAGTATTCCTCATAATAGTCAGAAAGTGGAAACAACCTAATCATCCATCAACACAGGAGTGGATACATGAAATGTGATTCGTCCACATGATGGGATTTTATTTGGCCCTGGAAAGGAATACCTTCCAGGCTACCTCGTGAGTAAAGCTTAGAGACTTTATGCCAAATGAAGAAGCCAGTCAGAGGAGACGACACACTATATGACTCTGTTGATAGGGACAAATATAGAGCATAGAAATCCAGAATGCTGATGTCTGTAGAGATAGGAAGATCCATGGTTGCCCAGCACTGGAATGGGGACAGAAGGGCGTGGAAATGTGCTAGGATCGATGGTGGCAATGGGGGGCACATATCAGTGACCAAGGGTCCTTTGGATTATGCCTTTCATGCAGGAGCATTTTATCTCAATGGCACTGCTAAACACATAGTAAATTCAATTTGTGGACATCAAAAGAGAAAAACAGTTTCCAAGATGGTATTAGAAGGGTCATGGTTATGAAGGACTGTGGATGTAGATAATATTTAGAAATATTTCCTCCCAGCAAAGCGTCCATGGCTTTCCAAAGAATGTTTCCATATTGGCTGGGCCCAGCTTACATGCCTTCCTGTTAGCCTTCTGAATGTAAAATGATTAAAAGGGACATTGGCTATCTGACAAGTCTGGAATGAATGCCCCACAGAGGAAACAGTAAAACTCCCACAAGGACTAGAAGCCCCCAAATGTGATGTCCTTTGTTTGGGGACGTTGACGTCAGTGTTCCTCCCCATTCCAACTGTCTACCCATCAAGACAGTATTTACAACCGTCGTTGAAACTTCTTATACTTTTTAAAAATACATATGTATTTATTTATCTATTTATTTGAGACAGTGAGAGAGAGGTGAGGGGCAGAGGGAGGGGGAGAGAGAGAACCTCAAGCAGACTCCCGTAGGAGCACTGAGCCTGACACAGGGCTCGATCTCACAGTTCTGAGATCACGACCGGAGCCGAAATCAAGTCTGACACCCAGTCCACTGAGCTACCAGTGCTCCCAGTTGTGCCAGGGATTTAAGCTACTAGTTCTCTGCTCCAAAGCCACTCTTCTCAACCTTTGCGATGTTGGTCCAGGACTCTGGAAACCACTTCTCTGCTCCTCCGTCTGGCCCTCAGTTTGGTCTCACCAAAGACGGTGCCACGAAGAACCAGGCTGAGGGAAGGGAGGCCCCGCTTTCCTCCCCGAACATCACCGCACTTCCCAGCAGCCGTCCCTGGGCAAGCGTGCGGGCTTCTCTTTGGAAGGCTGCTTTCCAGCTCCGAGGGGCTCCTTCAGGCTACGCATCCTTTCCGGTCCCTGTGGTCCTGGACGGTGGCAGGAAGAGCTACTCCCCAGAGCTGTTTCACTTGGGTCTTAGTGTTCTTTTCAGTTGTCTTCTTGACAATTCTTTACAGAAGCCTGCTTGATTTCTTGCATGATTATACTGTTGATGCTGTTTTCTTTCTATTAGAATAACGGTGTGATTGGTTTCTTGGTTGCATAAACAGTGCTTTACAGAGAGGATCGGACTTCATCCTCCCCATTCCCCGTCTGGACAAGCACAGGCTGTTTAACCGACGAGGCATTGGACTCCCAGAGGTTTAGCCACTTGGCCAGGAGCTCAGAACCAGTGAGTGAGGAATCTAGATCCGGAATGTCTGGAGGATTCTAAAGATCCTGTCGTCCATCTCCATGATAAGAGGCCACCTGGTCTGACGCTCCGAGGTTCCTGATTTTCCCAAGTTCCGGCTTCCCTTGCAGAATGCTCTAGATCAAGCACAGCTCTCGTTCTGCAGCGAGCTCCACTGCGTTCTCTGCAGGGACTCTCTGCTCCTGGTGTTGCGTCTGATGGAACAGAGAGCGGTGCTCGCCATGTCCTTCTAGGCTCCCCTCAGAACATGGACCCCGCCTCGTGAGGGAGGGTCACACTTCTCAGCCTGCCCTGCTCACGGCGGAGCCCTGGTCCCATGAGCTGGGGACTGACTGCCCCTGCCACGGCTCATCCCCAGAGGGGGCAGAACGAGACTCCCATCTCCTCTCCTCCAAGGAATCAGACCTTCCCACCAGATGCTGAGGGAGGGCAGGGAGCCCCGAGGGCCCAGCAGGCTCTCTGCACTGCCGGCCTGCTCTGCTGGGACAGGGAAGAAGGAGGGACACTCTCTGTTCAAATACCTCGGACTCTTAGTCTTACCGAATTCTTACAGATTTTGTTGACTAGATATTGCCTCATCTGTTCTTTGTCCTCAGGACCATTTCCAGACCCTTTGGATGGTTGTTTTGTAAGTATTTGTTGGTAGTTGCACTGCAGACAGGGCCTGAGGGGCCATGTTGGTGGCTGGCTTTTGGCATTTGTTTCCTGGAGGACCCAAGCAACACATCCTTGACCACCAGTCCCTCCATGGAGGCTGTCACAAAGCAGGACTGAGGACATGACTTGCACGAGAGGGGGTCGTTTCAGTAGTCTTTACTGTCAGTTCATGTGACCCTGTAAGAATGTTTCTTAAGCAGAATCTGCTTTCTGGAGAGAAAGACAGCGTGCACGGAGCACCTCATTTCTCAGAATTCTTGGCAGCCCCAGGGCTCAGCCTCTCTGTGGTAACACTGCTCCGGAGATAATGATCTTCATTTTGGCAGAACCTCAGGATGACCTTGGTGTTTACAGCAGCAGGAAAAAATGATGAGCTGGCTGATGGCGTTAAAGCCGAGGAAGAAGGAATTCCCTCTTCTTTTCATGTACGTATATTCATTAGTAAAAGGGAAAACTCATAATCTCTTGCTTAAAACGAATTGTGTGCCACCTTCCACTCCTCATCTGAATACATTTTTTATGACACTGGAGAAATGTTTTTCAGTTTGTTTTAAACATATAAATGATGCTCATATTTTAAAAAATTGATGTTGAGAAACAGAAGCCTCTAACGATATGACTCAAAATGTAATTTTATATACAGTGTATCCAGACTTGGTGTTTATTTCAAGACTTCAACACAAGGCTTTTTTAACCCCCTTAAAAGCCTCATTGAAAGATTTAAAAAAATACTTCTAAATATTTCCTTAGAGTTTCTATTTACCATTCTAATTTTATTTTTTATCCAATAAAAGAGATGCTTAAAACTACTCATAAATTGCCCTTTGAGGCAAAACCACCATTAACCATATAAATCCAGTGGGGATTAAATCCTGTTTGGCTATTCATAACGAGCGTTCACTCTGCATTATCCAAAATTGCACTAATATACATTTTGATTTTTTTCCCAAAGTAATTTATAGAAGTGTGGTCTTTTTATGACATTGCAGCTTTATTCTTTATTCTCTATTGATTATAAGTCAGGTCAGTTTGCCTCGGGACATCCCGTTAGGGGTGATTCAGATTCAGGCCGACTAGAACTATATTTAGCTAATGTATAGAAAATAAAATAGATGGCTCTCAAGAACTATGGGAAAAACAACAGCGAACCTTAGCTAATTGTGCTGGCTTGTGATATATCATGACCTTGATAGTGGGAGCTGTTGACGGATGCCCACTCAGCTGAGAACAGCAGAACACATCTCGGGAACGCCTGTCTGCTTTCCGCACAGGTTACATCCAGAAATCAGTACAGCTAAAAAGCAAAACGCTTTTAGTAAAAACAAAGCGATGCTGGTCACAGATACCTATTGATGAAAATGACGACTACATAAATTAGATTCATAGGATATGTTTCAAACAATTTTTAATTATCTAGTTCTGCAGTGTCAAAAGAGCTTGAAAAATTAAGATTAACATTGGCTAGAAAACATTAAGGTAAGAAAAGATGCAGAGAATATCTGTAATTATATTGACATTTATGGTGAAGTTTTGGAGATTAACTGCCTTAAGCTTCACTATTTCAGAGATCAGGAGGCAGGGCAATAATAGCAAAATCCCCTTCAGTTCTTTCTCTTATGTGAACAAACTAGCAGTTAGTGTTCATAATTTCACCCACATAAATACAAATCAAACCACACATTGTTCTTACAAAAGGAAAATAGAATTGCTCTTATAGTTCATAGCTGTTTGAGCTTTCATTTACAAGATTATGATTTTTTTAAAATTTGGGAATATAGAAAGAAACGTAGAAGAATTAGTATAGCTTGGTCATTATACCTACATGTACCTATCCTAAAGAACAAATAAAATACAGAGAAAATTTCTTTATGAAAAAATGCATGATTTCATCATTATGTATGTTAATAAAATACTGGAAACAGCCCTTGGTTCCAACTGCATGGGGATGATTAAGTATATTTTGATGTGTCTATTTATGGAATAGTGTGCAGAAATGTTAAAATGCTATTTATAAAGGGTTTATAGTTGCAGAGAAAATGTATATAGTGTGTGTACCGAAAAGTTCAGAAAATATAGATCTTTACATAGAATGATGACTCTGGGAGCAGGAAACGTGGTCATGAAATCACTGAAGGAGAAATAATAGAAATGGTCGCCTTGGAGTCGTGAGTTACAGGTAGTTATTTTTGTCTTTTTAGGTGTTTTTCTGTGTCCTGTACAGTCTCAAAATAAGGATATACCTTTTATAAGTGGGGGACTTTGATGGCTTTTGTCATTTTGAATAAGATATAACAAGGCATTCATACTCATTTCAAGACCTATTTAAAGTAAGAAAAATCAAAGGGCAGCATAGTTAAACTCACTTCAATCGGTCAGTCAGTCCTGCGTACAATTAGGACGCTAACTGGGGCCGCCCAACGCGTGGCCATCAAAAAGAGCAAATCGGAAAGATAAAAGGCGGTGAGCACGAAGCGTGGCCGCTGAGTAGAGGGTGCAGAGGAGGAGAAAGGTCTTCATGGAGCAGGTGGTGGTTTCTGCACGAACTGCGGACAAGCATTCCAGGCAGGAAGACAAAGTGAGATGCCCAGAAGTCAGAGCAAATCAGATGTAAGAACGGAGGGACTCCCATGAGGGAAACGGGCAGCCGAGTGTGGGAGTAGAGCTGAGGGTAGGGAGAACAGATTCTTTGAGTAAATTCCATGAAAAAGGAGTAGATTTAGAAAGCACAGAAAAAAGAGATGGGGAAGAGTGTCTCAAGTAGAAAAAATAACCTCGAGTAAGCTGACCCAGAACAGAGATGTCAGGCTGGGTGCACAGCTGAGTCATTTCTCTGTCCAGGCAGAGAAAAACGGGGAAAGTCTGGCTTTCAGCGCAAAGCTTGGGGGTCACTCCCCAGGCCGGGGGAGGGTGCGGAAGACGTGGAAGCCGGCTGCATTCACATTTTAGGAAAAGCACCAACAATGACGTGTGTGATGTTGACTTCTATTTCTGGGCTTACAGGTGGGCTCTTAAGTCACCCTAATGGGGACACAGAGAGGTAATGAGGCTCCTTACACAGGAAACGCAGTTAGTGACCCTGGGGCCACCAAAGAAATGAAGCCGGCAGCTCCTAGCGATCACCGGAATTCTCAAACATAGAATGAAGGAAAGGGTGTCGTCAGAGCGAGGAGGGGGCTTGGAGAGGGAACTGGAACTATGTCTGAGTTTATTTGGAAGCCCAGTGAGCCTGGGCTTGGGTTTCCAGTGTAGGAGGTGTGAGGGGCAGCAACAGAGGTTGTCAAAGATCAGAGCAGCTCCCCGCGAAGCTGGGACTCCAGAGGACCCACGCCTCTGTGTGGGGACACATCCAACAGCAGGTCTCCTTGCCACGTCCCCTGTGCTGTGGACCAAAAAGATAGCTTCTCACTTAGACATAGTCTTACTAAAATGAAGAAAGCCAAGGGCAAGAGAACATTTTGGAACTAGCCAGACATAAAAGACCTATTTATCTGCAAACAGAGAAACAGTTATGCCGGCAAAGCTGTTAATATCAGCAACGAAACAGATTGCAAGGGAGCATTGTCAGCGTTGCACAAAAGCAACTCTCGACTTTCATTCTGTGACCTAAGTTCAAGAGTGGGGATATGAAATTAAAAATACACTCCAAGAAAAAGAAAAAAAAATGGGAGAATTTACACCATCCGATTTGTCCTAAAAGAGATGTTTCAGGTAAAGGACCGTGATCCCAGGGGAAAGTCCGACGTGCTGGGAGGAGTACAGTAACACGGAAGGAACGCGGGCAGCTCGAAGTAAGCGTCCGCACACAAGAATGACAGCTACAACATTTCGTCAGGTTAGAAATGGAATGCACAGTTATCTAAAACGGTGACAGACCCAGCAATCGGGAAGGGAATATAGGAAATTAAAATATTTTAGGGTCTGTCTGTTTCTGGAAGAGGGATAAATATATATCCATGAAGGTTACAGTCTGACACTTAAGGAACACAGGGTCCCAGTTTCAGTGCAAGTGCTAGAATAGAAGGGAAGGCTGTAGCTCTCAAGTTCAAAGGAGGCAAAGAAAAGAATGATAAGAATAGTTAACCCAACAAAGGCAAGGGAGAGGAGAAAAAGAAGCAGAGGGCAAGAGCGCGGGGAAGGCCCAGACACTGGGGGCAGGAGTGAACCCTAATCACTACAGCAGAGACGATGGGCCGCACTCACTGGTGACAAGGCAAAGAGAACTGGGTTACATTTTTTAAAAACTGCTAAATAATTTAGCAAGAGGTACCTCTAAATACCGTAACAGGAACCACACGTTCCAGCAAATTTCAACCATGATAAAGGTCCTATATACACTTTAATATTTGACAAAGTCCACTTTGTGAAAAATAATTCTCAGTAAGGCAGGTACTTCCTAATTATGCGGTGTTAAGATCACTGAGATGATACGGCATTATCCACCATGCATGTCGGATGCTTTTTTTTGTATTGCGTTATGTGAGTTACCGTACGGTGAGCCATCCGTGTTCCATGTCGTGTTCCCTGATTCGTTGTTTGTGTATAACAGCCGGTGCTCCCTGCAATCCGTGCCCTCCTTCATACCCACCGTCAAGCTCACCTAACTGCCCACCCCCACCCCTCCAAACCCTCAGTTAGTTCCTCAGAGTCCACAGTCTCTCATGGTCCGTCTCCCCCTCCGATTTCTCCCCATCTCCTCTCCATCTCCCCGTGTCCTCCGTGTTATTCCTTATGCCCCACAATTAAGTGAAACCGTATGATACTTGACTCTCTCTGCTTGACTTATTTCACTCAGCATCATCTCTTCCAGTCCCGTCCATGTTGCTACAAAGGTTGGGTATTCGTCCTTTCTGATGGAGGCATCATACTCCATAGTGTATATGGACCACATCTTCCTTATCCATTCGTCCGTTGAAGGACATCTCGGTTCTTTCCACAGTTTGGCTATTGTGTGTGATCTCTCTGTTCTGAGATAGAAGTCTGATAATCTCACTTTAAGAATATAGTGTATACTGCTCTAGTATCTACATTTCTATCATCTAGTATTATCCAACAGAAATCCAGCGAACCTAGAAATATACTTGACTTAACTTTCCATGTGAAACCTTTTGGAGAACATAGCCTTTTCCACGACTACCACTCAGGGAACACATTCAGTGGGGACAGAGAGGTCCAGCGCCTGCGGTGTTCGGGGCTGGGTGAGGTGGGGGCTTCTACAGTAAAGGAGAAGGTGGTAAAATGTCTAAAAATGTTGGAGATGAGAGAAAACTGCCCGCCGCGGGTGGGTGCTGGAGCCCCGACTGAGTACCCATGTGTTCTTTCCCAGGAGAGCTGTTCCGTCCTCAGCTCTCGCTGGTCCCCCAAGCTGCACCCAAGTGGGCCCCTTCCCACCCTGGATCCTCCCCTGAGGGTAGACTGAAATCGCTCTTTCTTGGGTGGTGGCTTTCATCTGGGGTTAGGTGGGAGATGGGTGGAGAACTTGGCTGGAAATTTCCCCTTCACTTAGCAGAAGCAGCGAACACTCTCCAGGCATAGGCAACTTCGCCTGGGTTTCCCCCCAGAAGCAACAAACACTTTCTTGCTTTCTTGGTGTCTGAGCTTGGAGGTCTTTCCGACCCTCCCCAGAGGCCTAGGGCTCTGGTGAGTGAGTTCTGAGAAGTGCGGGTCATTGGGCACCTGCACGCCTGTGACACTGGGGGGGGGGCTGAATAGGGCATCCCTTGGCACTGGGGTCCTATTTACTTGGCACGCTGGCCTTGGCCCACCCCAAGCCCTCAGAACTGTCCCAGATGCACTGGCTTCATTTCCTCACGTCAGTTGCCTGGCCTGTCCAGTTTTGCCAAGAGTAAGCCAGGTGCTGCGTTCCTTCTCTCCTCAGTGGACTCAGAATGTAAGTCTTCTGTTAGCTTCTTCTCATTGTTAGTGTGGGAGCCACGTTTCTGAAGTCTACCTCCTCTCCAGATAGGATTCCCCCCATGTGTTTTCTGAATGTAACTTCAAGCATGGAGCCCCTCATTTCTCACTCATAAATCCTGATTCATTTCATTAAATGGATCTGTACGTCAAGACCAACTTTGTGCTGAAATGGTCTCTCTCCTGAGAAAGCTGTCAACTTTCCGGAGACGTCCTATGTGCCCTCAGAGGGGCCGGTGACACCGGACTCCACCGGCATGCCGGCATGTTCTCCAGCACCTGCTAATGTTCCCAGGTCTGGAACTGCCTTCTTCTCTCCCAGCATTTGGGGGGGAGGCACATTTCCTCCTTTTCCAGTGAGGGGATATTCTAGATGGTCGGGTTCTTACACTCAGAAGCCAGGGTAGGTGTGGCATCTGCCGCGGTGTATGCGAGGTCAAAAGCCGTTGCATTTATAACTCCAGTTCACCAGTAGTTCACCGTTCACCGCCATGTTGCCGGCTTTTTTTTTTTTTAATATTTTATTTATTTATTGGACAGACAGAGATCATAAGTAGGTAGAAAGAGAGAGAGGAGGAGGAAGCAGGCTCCCCGCTGAGCAGAGACCCGATGCGGCGCTCGATCCCAGGACCCTGAGATCATGACCTGAGCTGAAGGCAGCGGCTTAACCCACTGAGCCCCCAGGAGCCCCATGTCTCTGGCTCTTAATGAACATTTTCTCAGCACCAAGGAAGGCAGAGCTGGTGACCCTTCTCAGAAGCAGAGGGGTCAGGGTTTGGGTGCAGATCTGTCTTCCGGGGTCCATCCCTGGCAGCATGACCTTCACCACCTCACCACCCTGCCTCACAAGGGAAGGGACCTGGGCTTGGGGACTGGGCTGGGCCAGTGGCAGGCCGGGGGTCCAGCAGGGTCCACGCACTGCAGTGCTGTTGAGGGTCTGTCTGCATTCCTGCCTCTGCAAAGAAACTGCCTTTCATAGAATCGTGAGGCACAGAAATTGGGCAGGTTGTACTTTTTTTTTAAATAAATATAAATAAATGGCCACAGATGAAAGGCTTCAAGCTCTGCACTTATCTCAAGAGCTAAGGGGAGGGAAAGGTTATATTTTTTCATACTCAGGTGTCCCCATGGTAACATGAAAAATCTTTTCTCCTCTTCAAACCACACTTGTGTTATCAAGACTCCCCAAGAAATGTGTGCCTGTTTGCAATCTGAGCTTAAAGAAAAATAGACGCATATATACAATGTTTCAAAATGTTTACTTTTGAGAGCTTTTACTCCAGAAAAATCGACTCCGTTATCTCCCTTCCTGAGATCTTTCTCTCCACGGTAGACAGAGAAGCTGTTGCTTACCCGTGCGGGGCCGGATGATTAACATCGGGAAGGCCCTGGACGGCGGGGGAGCCTGGTGGCCACAGGACCGGCGTTTATCAGCAGCGGGTGCTTGGGGCGGCAAAGGTCCTGCACTGTGCTGCGTCTCCCGGGCTGGAAATGAAAGCACCGGCCGGGACGGCATGCAGAAGACGAAACAGCAATCATATATGGACACAATCCGGGGGCGGGGATGGAAAAGGTACATCTGAGGGAGACCTCATTTTTCCAACAAGTGGCAGCAATCCTGGCAGCCCAGACTCATTCCTTCAAAGTCTTAACAATCATGCTGCCTGCAGAAGGGTGGAAGCTATAAATTAATGTAGCCAGCAAGGGGTCGGAAAATAGTTTCGCTTACTTAAAACACCAAGTCCAACTTTGTTGCTGTCTTTGCTGACATTAGAAACCAAAAATAAGTTTTAAAATATAAGATTCAGAAGCGAGTTCTTTGATGAATGAAAAGGCCCCTATGGCTTTCCCTTCCCAACCTCTATTAGGCTCACGCACTAAATAAATAGCATAAGGCGATCCAAAGGGAAAGGAAGGTGTGTGCTAATGCAAGACCACAGTCCCTAGGACGGGCTGCAAATGAGTTGTCCTCTTTGTGACCTGACGGACCTCAGCACGCAGAGGACTTCATGTGACCCATGCACTTTATGAAGGGCCTGAGGTCAGAGGCTGCCCCCCATTTATCTCTCTACAGCTGCAACCTAGCATGCTCCCTAGAAGATGGTGCTGCCCCGGTGATCATAAGCACCTATGCAACAGAATTAAAAAGAGCAACTACAAACACAGGGAACAGACATTCCTTGGAGCGGATTCTGATAACAGAGAGGCGCATCACAAAAGGGAGGAGAAATCACGGTTGCAGGCACTGGGCTCTTCCCAGGGGCCGACACATTTAACCTTCAGAATGAGCCTGTGTAGTAAGAATTATGGTCCCACGTTTTACAATGAGAAACGGGCTCAGAGTGCTGAGGGGACACAGGCACCAAGACTGGTGCATGAGGTAGGTCTAGGGGTGAGGACTGAGGTGGTGGAGACACACAGCGGGGCCTCTGGCCGTGTAGACAGAGAACACCACCCTGGGAAGTGGGATGGGCAGAAGATGAAGGCGTTTGAGCTCTCACATCAGCTGCGTGTGAATCCTGGCTCTCCCACTTGTTAGCCAGGATTTCCCAAAGTGAAATGACCCCTGTGTTCTCAACATTCCCATGAAAATAGGAAAAACAGTCTGTACGTCAGAGGGCATTGCATAAATGAGATACAGGTGTCTACTTGGTATATTGCCAGGGGCAAAGAAGTGCTTCATAGAGTAAGTCTTAGCCACTCGCTACATGTTATTATCACTGGGATGTCATTCAATGCACAGGTGAACCTGTCTATGCAATATCATGGCACAGAAACTGGCTTGAGCACCGTTCTTCCTGAGAAAGACGTTCTGCATTGCATAATCTTTCTGAGGAGCGCTGTAAGACAGCTCCCCAAACTCTAGGGGTAATAAAACCAGTGCAGGTCAACTGACTCCAACAACATGCCAATGAAATAAGTTTTCCCCATTTCCCCTGGTCTGAATGCACACTCATCATGAGAGCACGTGTCTCTACAAGAACATTTCGTCGCCACAATTTCGGGCGGTTCTTCCGGTGACGCTCCACGTCCGTCAGACCGTCCCAGGTGAGCTTGCGGTCTTCAGGTCTTGCTGACTTGTATCTCTGCTCATTTCCTCCCCAAACCAAGCATCCTTACAATCTAATCATCCTACCTTGATTCTAAGATGAAACCTTGCAAGTCAGGGGCACCTGGGTGGCTCAGTGGGCTAAAGCCTCTGCCTTCGGCTCAGGTCATGATCTCAGGGTCCTGGGATCGAGCCCCGCATTGCGGGCTCTCTGCACAGCAGGAAGCCTGCTTCCTCCTCTCTCTCTGCCTGCCGCTCTGCCTACTTGTGATCTCGGTCTGTCAAATAAATAAATAAAATCTTAAAAAACAAAAACAAAAACTTGCAGTTCTGGGCACAGACGCGAGAAGCTCACTCCTTAAACGATGATAGCAAGTGCAGTGGAAGTTGTTCCAGACCAGTGTGTTTAACGCAATCACGGAAAAGACCACACAGCGCTGGGAGGGAGAGGACTTTGGGCAGCTCATGAGTAGACAGAGCTCAGTTTGTTTGGAGAGTGGTGTGCGCACGCAGAAGGACTTGATTAGATCACGCAGGAATTGGCCTCTGGGAGGGGATCTGAATGCAGCATCGGAGGAAACCTTCAGAAGACTGGTCAGGAAGAATACAATCTTGGACCTGTGTGGCACTCTCTGTGGAAGTGTGATAAAAACGCTACCTGTCGCCTTTGGTTCCAGAAATGGGACCATCACTGTTCATCCAATAAGCATGGCCAGATGCGAGTGAGACACTTGCTTTGGCGTGCTTCTGAGCTGCACCCGTGCCCTTCTGAGTTCCTGGGAAGCCTCTACCCTGTACTCTTCTCCATGCACACACACCCTTTGAAACCATGCTTCGATTTCATTTGCAGGGGGAAGAATGTCTTGATCCTCCAGAAAAAATAAATCATGCCACCTGAATTGTTTCAGTGCCTTGCAAACAATAGTTTTGTCACATTTTTCACTATATGCTGACACTCATTCACTTAGAAGTCTATGCTGTGTACATAGTAGATGCTCAATAGAAAGTCGTTGAATCGGATGACATCTTCTCTCTTAGGTGGTGATGTGATGAGCTCTGAGTGGGTGTGTGTTTAGACACTGAGACCGAACACAGATGTGGCTGCTTTTCTCCCTGTTCGGTTATTCAATCATCTGATTAAAACATTGAGTGAGCATCCATTACTTGCCACACATTACGCATCTATCTGGAAATGAAAGAAATAATTAAGCTTTTCTACTTGATTCATTGAGCGTGGAGAAGAAAAATTATTTCCATTTTTTAAAAATTTTTTGAGAGAGCAGTGGGGATTTTGCATAGACAAGTGTTTTGTGGCGTAGACTAATATTTTTAATGCAATCACAGTTGTGAATAGCAGTATAAATATACTGTTTTGTTTGTTTTTAGAAAGAGTTACTTAGAGAATTCAGTCCCTTAATATTGTAGAAACATTTCAGTCATTAAGAAGATTAAGCAGCCTGGAGTCTGAGAACAAAATTAAGTTCTCTCCTCTACTGACTTAGTGTTACTGTCCATCCACCATTGTCAAGAGTCTAAACTCAGAGTGAGGGAGGTGGGGGGAGGGCAAAGCAGAGAGGAGGAGAAAGGAAGCAGCCTTGGCCGGGATCAGGCTCTGCTCACATCCAAGCTTGTTTGCACCGTAGCTGTTTTCTAGGACAAGTGACTAAATTGACACCAGGATACAGGTCTGGATCTCTCTGGATCTCATCCCTATATCTACCTGGAAATACATACTGAACATTAAAAGCATGTAGCGAGGCAGGGTGTTAGGGACACGGTCACATGCGGAGTCTTGGTCTACAGGTATCAATCCCCACCCCCCACTCCCCAAAAGCCTGAAACTGTGTCCTGTGAAAGTGACATGGCTTCCAGCCTCAGAATCACCTGGAGGGCTGGTGGCAACAGATTGCTGGATGCCGGCCCTGCAGTCTTCTGATCCCACCGGTGTTAGGTGGGGTCTGAGAGTTCGTGTCTCTCACAAACTCTCAGGGGATGATGATGTTAATGGTCCGCGGACCACACTTTGAGAACCAAGGATATAGCTAATGGACCAAATTAAATGAGAAGTGCCTGTTTCATGTCCCATTCTCCTTTTTCACCAGTAAATAAGTTTTAGAGCAACTAATTTTCTCCATCTGAATTTTTCATGTAACCCTGTACAAACATTAGTTTTCCCTTTGAAATTCAAATTTTGGAGAGCATCTGCTCAATAGACGATGCCTATTCTTGAGTAAATGAGGTCAATGCACGACAGGTGAGAAGTTGTGAAAACTCAGATACTCAGTATTGCTGTCACCACGATGGCTTAGTGGGTAACCTCTGTGCCATGCCCGAACCCCCGTTATGTGCGGAGACTGTGCCCGATTCTTGAGCTGCTGATCTTTCTATTTCAGGTCACGAACCACTTGACAAGCTTTGCTTTTAAAGGTAGAGAAATTCACAAGAGTCTTAAATAATGTTTTACCAACATTATGGGAGGCAACAAGTCTCAAGAAAATATCTTTCTAAGTGCGTGCCACTTGTCTGCTTTTCTTCTGTATCTTCCCCTAGCAACGGCCTTGGCGATTTTCTCCCTCTGCAATTTATGAGTTTTTTTTTTTTTTCCCCATTGGTGGAAAACTGTATGCACAGAACTCCTATATCATTTTCTTAGGCTAGCTTGCCAAAGTTGTTTAAAAAATGATTTTTCCCTTTGGGATGCGGGAGGGCTCAGTCGAGCATTTGACTCTTGATGTAGGCTCAGGTCATGATCTCGGGGTCGTGAGGTCGAGTCACACTCAGCAGGGAGTCTGCCAGTGATTCTCTCTCTCCCTTCCCCTCTGCCTCTCCCCTAGCTCCCATGCTTTCTCCCAAATAAATAAATCTTTTAAAAATGATTTTTTTTTCTTAATGCAATAATTTTGGTAATAGATTGTCTTGTCCTTGCTTAAAGTTCTAATTCCAAGATTTTTTGTGTTTGATTCTACATGAGAATTTGGAGCCTTGACAGTCCTAACAGCCAGCAATGATAGGCAGAACCAGATCCTTGAACTCGTCATTCCAGGAAACACTTACGACCACACCCGTTGGTCATGGCATGTCTGGTCCCATTTCATAGAGGAGGAAACTGAGGCCAAGACAGAGAGAGTGATTTAATGAGTGCCACACAATCAGTGATGGCCAATCAGGGATGGGATTTGTGTGGGTCGGGTTTCCAAGTCCACTGTGCGCTCTTCTAAAGTCAAATACACAGTGAGAGAGAGTGTACTCACGGCACTCAGTCCTATTTTTATCTTAATCCAGAAGGATTACCTCCTCTGGCTCCAAATAATGTTCAGAATTCCCCACGTTAATAGGAGGATGCTTCTATCGGTAAGCCAAAAAGATGCATGAGAATGAATTATCTACATCCACTAAGTGCTACTCAGAATTTCTGGATAAAACTTGTGAATCCAGGCTCAGGGTTTCCTCGGCACTGAAAACCATGATTCTCCCTTTTTGGGCCTTGTCTTAGTCACTCCCTAAAACATGGCATCTGAAACTTCCTGTCTTAGGATGCCATCAGAGTCCCTGGAAGATGCAGTCACTCTTCCAATGGCTTTGCTAAGAACTTTTCTGGCTCATGGTTTGCAGGCGGGTGTTGGAGCACTGACATGAATAGGAGAATTTCTTGCCCTTACCAGTCACCAGATCCCAGAGGATACCGACCGACTGCTTAGGATTAGCAGCTACGTATCACCTACTACTACATAATAATAAGATGGTGTCACGAATGAGATTGAGTGAAAGATCATGAGGCTCTAGAGGAAGTGATAATTTCAGGCTGGCAGGACCAAAAGCATCTTAATGAAAGAAATTAGCATATTTGGTGAGCTTGAAAGTTTTGTCCATAAATGCACATATGCCCACTTCTAAGACATGCAGGGAGACCTCCTGTGTTATAGGAATTCCATTATTTTTTTTTTACTCTAATATTTAAAAAAAACAAACAAAAACAAAAAAAAAAAAACCTTGTCAGTCACTGGTACTTGATTTACTTCCGAGACGGGTGCTTTCATCCAGCACCAAGTATCGTATTTGACACTGGAGTGGAGCCTAAGGAAGGATGGGGTTCCATGACACAGGATGGAAAGATTGCCTGCTATCATAATGATACACATTAAAGAGTGCTCCATTAATGGGATTTACAGATTGTATTATTCTGTGTTTATTAAGCAACACACAGAGAAAGGCACAAGTGGTTTTAAATCTTTACAAGAAGACAGGGATTAAAGATGATACTACCATGTCCTCAAGAAGAACATGCAGAACTTCATGTCATTTCCATATCCCATTCAGGTCCAGTTGTGGTCACACTCTACAACCCACAAACCACAGTTACCAATGCAACTTTTAATTCTAGATTTAGAGTCAATTATTCATTTCATACCTCCATCTATATGGATACTTGTGCTTGTAAGTTTAGCTTGCAAAGAACTACGCATGCAATGTTTCGATGGATGGGTGAATGGGTAAGTAGAACCTGGAAATGAAGCCACTCTTTAGGATCTAAGTCAAATAAAAACGAAACACTAAGCGATTCAGATCCACAGGCTGAAAGATGTTAAACATAAGGACATGGGCCTTGAAATTTTACTATGTTTCCATCAAATTGCCAATTTGGAAATGTCAAGGCTTAGATCCTTAAAAATTAATTTTAAAATATTAGCTCATAATAATAGTACACATATTTATTTTAAGCATAAGTGTACATGTATTACAGGATATGAACCAAAGTTTAACAAGCATTATCTGAAGTTTTGAAATGATTACCTAAAGGGACGGGCACGATTCTAGACTCTAGTGGTCACTGTGATTCTTCAGAACAGTTTGCAAATCCCATAGGCTGCTCTGGAGCGTTAGTCAACTTGGAATCAATAGCACTTTGAATCACACCTGGTAAACCCAGAAGCTGGTTATTGAGTAAGTGTTAAAGTACACACAGCTACATGATAAGTACTTACATTTCCTCCTCCCTCCTTCTTCCCTTCCTTCCTTCCTCCCTTTCTTTTTTTTTTTTTTCTTTCACTCTTTTATTCTTTCATTTAAAAAGGCCTAAGGAGAGCAGAATTACCATTCCAGATCATCAATGAAATGGACATTGGGATGAAGCCTGCGAGAGGAAGGGACGGGTACGCATGTATTTATATAAACAACATAAAATGTTGTCATGTGGTTCAACAGATGAAACTATGTCAAGCATATTTTTGTATCTTCTCCTTTTTTCTCTAGTAGTAATTAAACATCAGAATCATCATGTTTAAGTAATTACTTATTCTAATTACTTTAGGCAAGAAAGATATTTATACCTTTTTAACAGAAAATCCTTAATTAGCATATTAATCAAAAGATGAATAATTTACCAGTTCATAACAGTTATAAATTATTTTAGAAGAGGCCTTGTTCATGAGGGCCCCAGCTAGTTGATCCATTTTCTGACATTCCGGAGCATCCGACCAGCGGAAGTTTTACCCTTCAACCAGCTCTGCAGGAAAACGAGAGTAAGATCTCAGTGGCTCAAGGACACTTGAAACATCACCCAAGCTCATTCTCTGTCCCAAGGCCCAGAGCTCTCTCTTGACTCTGTCTGAAAAGCAAAGCAAAAAGGAGAAACAAGTAAGTCCAGATTATCCAAAACCATCCTGAGATGGTAAGAGGCATAGGCGAACTTCAACCCAGCGTACACTGCACCGAAGCCCAGGCTTGGGCTCATTATGAAATGAGTCCATGGAAATAAGCTCATGAAGACATGCTCACAGGAGCTTGAGGGAGATGAGCCTGAAATTTAAAATGGAATTTCCCCCCTTGCCCAAGCCAAACTGTGCTGGCCTTACAAAACCAGTAGGATTGTTTCCTATGGCTAATGTGCTTTTCTATCCCTAACACAGTAAAGCATGCAGTCTATAGACAGTTGCCTGGGGTGAATGGGCCATTTTCCTGGTGGGGAATACATCTGACTCTATCTCCCCTCCCCTCCGACTGATTTATTCACATCTCTCCTCTATCTCTTCAACTCTGTCCTTGGTCCAATAATTCACAATGGCCCCTCGTAACCATAGCTGCATCCCTGTATGACGTTGGTTGAAATGCCAACACTAAAGCATGGTTATTTGGGGCGCATTGTGTTTAAAATATAAAGTGAGTCAACAGCAGGTGACTTTGGGAAGAGGCATTGAATGAGATCATATTAGAAAGAAAGAAGAAAGGAAGGGAACGGAAAGGAAAGGAGGAAGGAAGAGAGAGAGAAAGAGGAAGGGAGGGAAACAGGGAGGAAGGAAGGAAATACTGGGTAGACAGTAGTTGTGAGAGTTCATTGTTTTTCATGGGCTTCTTTCCCCTTCACGATGGCTGAAGATGCCTCTCTGAGGGCTGGGCCTCTGCGTAATGAGAGCAGAGGATGGTGGAGCTAAGACCCCGGCCTTGGAATGAGAGGGGAAGAGAGGGGCTCCTGCACCCCTGCTCCCCTGGAGAAGGTCAGGGCAGTGAGAGTAGACCTGGGGCAGGTGCTGGGGACAGCTCCAGAAGCTCTGAGAAGGAGAAAGTGACCATTACTGGTGCTCTTGACAGCCCTGGAAACAAAGGCCCTGCAGCCACTGTCCAGGTTTTCATTTGGTTGTTCTCCTGTCATTGTGGCCTGTAACCACAAACCTCATGACATTTGGAAAATTGGTTCTAAATTATAACATTGGTTAATCCAATATAGTCTGTGGGACTTATTGTAAAGATGGGAAAGCCATGAGTGTGTGTGGGGAGGGGTAGGGAGGAGAGGAAAATGCCTGTGCTCTAAGGAAGTGATCTTTTACATTAAAATATTATGATATTTAGAACAGTTTGATGAAAATTCCCTCAAGACTTACACAGTAACATAGACTAGGTTAACTTTTAACGTTGACCTAAATGTCCAGCCTCATCCTGATGTGGGAGTCCACGCCATGCCGTCCACAGGAATGCTCTACAGATGCTGATGTAAGGCATGCATTCAGCTCTCTGATGGACACATGCCGCTCATGTGTCCAGGTTCTAGCCCTGCCCCAGGTGGTCAGGTGGACAGCAGCTGCACAGACAGCTACACTTGGGACCAGTATCACCTGGAGCCAATAAGGGCCCACCTATCAGAAATCCTTGTCCTAAAAATGGCAAGAATTCTTAAAAGTTAGGGCAGAGACACTAATAGGCCCTTGGATGACCCCACTATCCTCCCATAGACAGTCAGACCTAATGATCAACCCTGTGTCACCAGAATCATGCAGTATCAGGCCTGTCCTGCCCTCCACAAGGCCTATGGGCCCCAGTCTAGTGAGGTCTGGCCGGTCCTCCAGACAGATGGCTGAGACTAGAGACCCCCCTTGACAATTCCGAGGGTTACTGAGAGGACCCTACCTTATTTCTCAAGCCCATGTTTTCTTAGAGCCATAGTCCTGAATGTTTTCCTCCTCCTCCCCCTCCCCCTCCCCCTCCTCCTCCTCCTCTTCCTTCTTTTTGAACCATGTGAGTTCTTTCTGTTCCGTCCATCTCACCCATGTACTCAGGTATGAAAATCCTGTGGCTGACATTGATTTTCTGCTCTTTCCTTGCCTGTCTTTGACGATTCCTACCTTTTCTTGCTTTCCAGAACACCCTCAGAACACAAACAAGTGCCCTCTGCTTCATGACCTAGAGGTAAATGAGGAGTCACAGAGAAAGGGAGAAAAAAAGGCTTCATACTATTGCTGAGAGTGAACCCTTATGATGAAGCAATGGGATGTCTACACACATCCCTGAATGCAGTAGAATTTTTAGCCTTATGTCATTCATCCAACAAAGGCAAACATATTCACTCAGTAACTTATTTACCATGTGTGAGGCAGGGCTAAGATGAAAGGGCAGTCTCTGCCACAAAAAATTCAAATATTTTATACAACACAGGAAGTCAGCTGGTGGCCACTCTCTGTAATGAGAATGTTGAACCGGCAGGGTCTACTCAGGAGACCGTTTCTTCTTGGTTCCTATAATCTCTTTGAAATATATCCAGTGGAGGAAGTTCCTGCCTCGTCCAGAACGAGAATTGTCGCAGGTCCCCACATTTCCTAATCATTTTTAGGCAATTCAAAAGGGTTAGTCATTTTAAGACAAAACACAGTCCTGATTCAGAAGCAAGGAAGCCCATCTCCGTGGGCTGGTCAGTGTCCCTAAGCTCCTCCTGTGGTCAGAGCCCCTCCTCTGGGACTGGAAGTGGTCTGCTCACTCACCTACACCCTGGCTGGCCTCCTCTCCCCCCCTGTCCTGATGGCTGGGAAGCGTGGTGAGCAGCTAAGGAGAGAGAAATTTTGACCACTTGGTTAAAAACTCTGGTGAACTTGGGGGGCTTCTTGAGATTCCCCTTTACTTTGTCAGAATCAAGGTCCTTTACTCCTGTTCTCCTGATGCTTACTCCAGCCCTTACCTTTTGGTTCTCCTTTGCCGAGGGTCTCCTATCCTTGGGGCAAGTACAGGAAAGGCCTAAGACAAGGTCTGCAGGGCTCACCTGTGACCCATGAGAAACACGCTTCTTCTCCCTTCAACAAAGACCTGCTCTGTGGCGCCCAACACAGCACGTGGGCCTTCCTTACAGCAACAAATCTCCAATGATCTCTCCCAGTGGAGTCTCCAGGAATGACTGGGGACAGTCCATGGTGTCCCATGAGGGCAGCAGCGACATTTCAACCTCTCCCAGTGGCAATGCCAATGCCATCTCATCAGTGTGAGGCGCGAGAGAGATAACCCTACCCTAGGTCTGAGAGGTCAGATGATCAACTCTCATCAAGGAGACACGCTGCTCCTGAACTTCCCATATGTTCTCTGGGTGTTCCAGGAGACTCTATCCTCAACCATTTTCTTTCAAAATTCCAAAATCTCCATTGATGTCTACCTCACAATTCATTTTGGTGGTTTCTACCTCAGTGCCTCAGTCGAAATTGCTAGTGGGACGGCACCCTGTCACAAACATACTGTGGGAACCCACGAGTGGGAGGGGAGGCCAGAGGAGGGGCTGGAGCTGGAGCTTCAGCTCCTTTCTCCAAACTCTCCTCTTCCTGGAAGGAAAGGAGGGAAGGATCCTCAATATTCTTTCTGCAGCCTGATCAAGAGCGATCTCCCCACCTCCTACCAGCAGAAATGTCCTTCTTCAAAGAAGGTTTTTACATGCATCTTGTCAGATCAGAACTGAGGGTGACTCTCAGACAGTTTGGAGTCCTGATTTTGCTGTAGGAATTGGACAAAAGGAAACTCAATTTACTCCTTTAACATTGAGTATATTTGATACATTCGAATTCTCAGGAAATAGGTGGACAGTATGAATCGACGGAATGAGATCTGTTTATTCATGACACAGATTTGAGCAAATTTTAAGACAAATAAAATTAACGAACTAAATAAATAAATATTTAGTAGTTTGAGGCAAAAAGTTAAGCATATTTTCTATATAGAAAAAATAATTTATAATACCAGGAAGGCCCAGAAGGCCCAGAATTCCTCCACAGAATTACATCTGTTTAAAATGTATCAGTTTGGTGACAGACTATACTAACTATAATATATAGTGATTTAACCAAACATTTAAGGAATAATAAATCATCGTCTTTTACTAGCAGAACTCAAAGAAGCCAGAACAGAATATAGTAGACACACCTGCCATTTTTTTTAACCAATATATTTATGAGACCTGATTTTCATCATGATGATGTATTTTAATTTCTATTCATGATTTATAGTTAATTCTAATATTATCCTCAATCTTTGTTTACATAACAGAATGCTATCCCCACAGTTAATTTTAAGGAAAAGTCAACATGAAATCTATAATCCAAAATTCAGGAGCTAAAAATTCTAACCTTTTTTTTTTAAGATTTTATTTATTTATTTTTCCAATTTATTTATTTTCAGAAAAATAGTATTCATTATTTTTTCACCACACCCAGTGCTCCATGCAAGCTGTGCCCTCTATAATACCCACCACCTGGTACCCCAACCTCCCACCCCCCCGCCACTTCAAACCCCTCAGACTGTTTTTCAGAGTCCATAGTCTCTCATGGTTCCCCTCCCCTTCCAATTTACCCAAATTCCCTACTCCTCTCTAACGCCCCTTGTCCTCCATGCTATTTGTTATGCTCCACAAATAAGTGAAACCATATGATAATTGACTCTCTCTGCTTGACTTATTTCACTCAGCATAATCTCTTCCAGTAAGATTTTATTTTTAAATAATCTCTACACTCAATGTGGGGCTCATACTCACAATCCCCAGGTCAAACGTTGCATGGTCCACCGACTCAGCTAGCCAGGCACCCCTAAAATTTCCAACCTTCTAAACAAATTCTGAGTCATCTAAAATATTTGGTCATTTGAAACATACTAACTGCCTTTTGGATAAAATAGTATCTCTGAATAACTTTAATAACAAAAATCTCAAATCCTTGTGTTCCTTGATCTCCCACTGCTGGAGCTCTAGAAGAAGTAATTAGCCTCCCACCTTGCCAACCTATGTCTTGCTGGTGCCATCTCTCCTGACAGGCAGAAGACAGGAAGCGCCGCGGAAAACCAGGGCCCCAGCATGCAGGGCAGGCACCGAGTGAAGCAGTGGGGCTCCCTGTTGTCCCTGCGCCGTCCTAGTAAACTCTCCTCCAGCTCACGCTCTGACTATCTAATCTCTGAGCACTTTTCCAGTTCCGGTTCTCTGCAGGGCAGGGAAGGGCAAAGGTCCTACACTAGACTGCATGTTCTTATTGAATCCTGACAGTAAATTAGTACTGGGGTCCCCTCCCCCAAATGTTCTAAGATTGGGATACGGGGTAGTAGGCTAATCATCGCAAACCCATCTTATAGATGAAGCCCTTACACTCGACGGCTCCTCTCTAGGTTCCTAGCTGTGGACGAAACAAAACTTGGTTTTATTGGGCTGGATGAGAGCCATGGATTGAGCTTCCTATTTCTAGTGTGAATTTAAACATGCGTTTGATGAGCCTTATGTAGTTAAATAAATGTAAAAAAAAAAATACCTTGGGGAAAATGCATTTCATTTAAGAGCAGAACAGTTATAAATACATAATTTTTCGCCTGAGATTATCAATAATTGTGAGCATTTTTAGGTCGCAGTTCAATTTTTAAACCAAGAATTTAATATAAAGAAATGCAGTGGATTCAATAATTATTAGGAAAAAATGAAGGGAAACTCTCCTGAGGGCAATCGTTTTTTCAAGCAGGAGAATTGACGCTGTATTTTAGAGATCATCAGAATAGCAAGCATTTTGTACGCTCGTGGAGAATATCTTTGTGTTGTCTTCATATGCATAATTGTATGTTTTCCACCACCTGATGAGGTAAGTTGAGGCAGATTTTCTATTTCCCACTCTGTTTATAGGAGAGGGAAGCCCAGGGAGGTATTGTGACTTCATGTCCACACAGCAAGTAGGTGTTACAGCTGAGGCGTGAGCCCAAGTCCACGGATCCTAGGAGCCTCTTTTTTCGCTGCATCGCCCTGTTCCCACATGATAACACATCCCGCAGGAAGGAAATAAAGGTGATTCCAAAGGAAAAATATCTGTTGAATTAGAGGTTAGTGACATTTTTATATGATAAGTAACATTTTTTAAAGATTTCTGGTTCCCAGTGCTCATCAGTATATCGGGGAAGAAGCACTTTCCACAGAAGCACAGCTGTAGGGACCCTTACATCTGCAAAAGTCGGTTTGGAAATAGCTCCTCCCTGGGACCCACACAAAAAGCCTTTTACCGAGAAGATGAATTCTTAGAACTTGTCTTGGGAATTTGCATTCATGATGCCCGTCCAAGAATATTTATTGCATGTATACTGTAATTGAGAAACAGTGGGAGTAACCTAAATGTCCGTGAGCATCTGACAGCTTCCAAAAATTATTCTGTATCTCTTCAAGAGATTGAGTGAGAACTGAGGAGAAGACCACTGTGTGTTTGCGAACTATGCCCTGCACAGTCTTATGTGAACGTGAGCATAGGCAACGATATTTGTAGAATAATCCGGTTCGGGCTGGAAGAAAGACCGATGAATATGTGTGTGCATAGTTTCTTTGCTGAGTAGCTCCATGGGAGCCAGAAATGCTCTGCTCGTGTTTCCAGACCTGCTGTCTCCCTTTCTCCACCCTCTGCTTCCATCGAGAGGCACCCACAGCGGTCCCCTCCACCCACTGCCAACTGGGTTTGGGCAATGGAAGTGAGGGGGTCCTGCTGGAGGGGAGAGGGCAGGAGCTCAGAGGTCAGCGATCTTGCTACTTCTGCTCCAGGACTGAGGGGCCACCCTCCCTGACAAACAGTGCTGCTTGCTCTGAGCCCCTCCCCTGCACTTGCTGGGGGCTCATAGGAGCCTTACGGGCCTCTCTAACCCTTCTGGTTTTCTTATTTCCCACCCAGACCTTTGCAGATAGACCCTTCATTAAGCCCTCCTCAGAGTATCCCAATTGCAGGGTTCTATTTGTTGCCTGCTGGGAACTTCACTTGAAACTATTTATATTTTGGAATGTGGGTGTGTGGGTGTGAGGGTGTGAGGGTGTGCGTGGGCGTGCATGCTTATATCCCCACATACACCCCACGGTCAGGTGGCATGTCCTTCCCAAAAAGACATGTCCCTGTCCTAATCCCTAGAAGCTGCGAATGGGACCTTACTCAGAACACGGAGTCTTTGTAGGAGTTATTCATTGAAGTATCTTGAGATGAGACCACCTGGACTTGGGGTGCCCCCTAAGGGACTCGTCCTTATAAGACAAAGGCACAGAGAGATCTGAGCCCCACAGAGACAGGGGCAGAAAGGGGGTGGTGGGGCCACAAGCCCAGGTAGAGCTGGAGCCACCGGCAGCTGGAAGAGGAAGGAAGGACCGCTCCTGGAGTCTGCAGAAAAGCAGGACACACGGACAGTTTGAGTCCAGACTTCTGGTCTCCAGATGTGTAAAAGAGTGTGTTTCTGTTGTTGGAAGACCCCGATTTGGGGTGGGGTGTTTGTGGAAG
This sequence comes from Neogale vison, assembly GCF_020171115.1. Classification (NCBI taxonomy): domain Eukaryota; kingdom Metazoa; phylum Chordata; class Mammalia; order Carnivora; family Mustelidae; genus Neogale; species Neogale vison. Next base: position 141,038,953 of record NC_058098.1, on the reverse strand, counting down.
ATGTTCACTATGACCACATGCTGGCATTTTTATCAACGTTTTTACATCTTCTGAATAGAAGCATAGAAAACATCTAGAACCATTTTTAGTTAACTTTTCCCTGTGTGTGCCCATGGAAGCTCCTCACACGTCCGTTATTGTCCAGGTATGGTTATGTGTGCTTAGAATGTGTTCACCTTGATAATTTATAAAAAGAAAATAGAGGAATGAGAGCCTAAAATTCCCTTGCCAGGGCATTTCTGCTGGAGAACAGGAGGGGTCTTCTCAGGGTCTCGCCGCAGATCTTGGCGAGCTCACGGGAGAAACCAAGGGTTTTCCTCTTGCCCTTCAACTGGGCACAGTATTTGCAGGTCAGCCCGTCTCCCATCTGCACAAACGTGGGTCAGAGAATCGGTTCAGAGCTTGCAGCAAGGAGACGCTACAAAGTGCATTTTTAGACATGTCTGCACTGTGACTAAAACAAACAAATGGAAGATTCGTGATACGATGACTTATCAAGGAAAATAGATGATACTCGATTAGCCATATTAGACACAATCGGTGAAGCTGTGCTTCTCTAGTATTGTTCCCAATTTTTATTCTAAATCAGTGCAGGCGTCTGAATTATTGAAGAATCAGTATTGTTCACTGTCTTGTGACTTTGGATGTATTATGGGTCTTCTTCAGAGAAAATGTCTTGGTGTGCAGTTTTGCAGCAGACTATAATTTAGAGAGCATGAAAACGAAGTCCAACATTTATATAAAAAATGAGCACTGTTTTGTTCAGCAGGAAATAGCTCTGGCATATTGTAGACACTTCTGTTTACTTATATGTAATAGACAGCCAATTCCAAGCAGAAGAAAAATGTTCTACAGAAAGAGAATTGCACAACAAAAATGCTTTTCTGTCCACTTACCTGAAAATAATGCTAGCATCTCTAGTCCTTTCCTCTGCCCCATGCATCCTCTTGCTTTCAAAATGGTATTTTTTTTACATTTTTACTTTACATTATTCTCAAGAAAAAGACTCTTATTTCAGTGTATTTTGAAAGGAAATTTTCTTCTGGCCAGGAGGGCAAGCGTGGTGATACCGACGGTGGAGGTCTGATGCATCCCTGAGTCAGGGATCATTAAGGAAACCATTGTCGGTGCATGGGAAAACAGCCCACATCCCTAAAATGCCCAGACCTGGGACTGAAGAGAGAAAAAGATCAATCCGCTGGGTGTTTGTCTCAACGTTATATTAAGTAACATCTTTGATTTCTTTTCATTGGATGGATTATTTTCTCCTTGGTCATGGTTGTTTCATCTGTTTTAATCACTTAGTTGAACTGATGTTATTTTTGTTCATTCACTCACTCATTCATCATTTTCTTGTTTGTGTGTGTGTGTTTTTTTAAGATTTATTTATTTATTTGAGAAAGAGAGAGAGTGCACACAGTGGGTAGGGGTAAAGGGAGCGGGAGAGAGAGAGAGATCAAGCAGACTCTGGACGGAGCATGGAGGAACCCAACCTGGGGCTCGATCTCATGACCCTGAGATCATGACCTGAGCCAAAGTCATGAATCAACCGAGCCACCCAGGCACCCCCATCATTTTCTTGGTTCAATCATTTGTGACAGGCCGGGTCCTCTGCCCGGCACGGAGGAGGCAACAGTGAGGATGCTGAAGGATTTCTGACGCTGACCTGTCCTGCCACACGGGCCACAGCGCAAGGTGCGTGCCACCCTCTTGCCAGTGTGGGTTTGCCCCTGCTCCGTTCCTGGCCTTCGCGTCTTTATGCAGAAGTTGATTAACTGTCTCTGCTTTTGTTTTGTTTCCCACAAAGACTAGATTTCTCAGCTATAGTGAAACTCCAACTTGTGACACAATAGAATCGTTTCTACTAGAGGCCAGTTTTTGTTTTAATAAAACTTTTTTCCACTTTAGAATGGCTGTAGAATTCTCTGGAAATAATGGAGATAGTACCGAGATCTCCGTCATGCCCCACACTCAGTTGTCTTTTGTTGTTAACGCCTTACCTGAGTAGGCTGCACTTGGCACAGGTAACAAGCCAACAGTGACACGTGATTTCTCGCCAGACTTCATAACATTTTCATATTTCCCCAGTTTTGTCTGATGCCCTTTCTTCTGTTTTAGGAAAATCACACCTCATTTGGTTGTGAGCAGCTTTCGGTTCCTTTCAGTTGCACAAATTTCTCAGACATCTCCGTTTCTGATGACCTTCACAGATTTGAAGAGTACCAGTGGAGTATTTTGCAGAACATCCCATAATTGCAGTTTATAGGATGGTTTTGCCATGATGAGATCAGGGTTATGGTTTTGGGGAAGTCTGAAGAGGAAATGTGCACTTCTCACCACACCACATTCAGAGTGTATGGTCCACGTGACCTACCCTATTGACCTTGCCCTCAATACCCCTGTTGGCTGCTGAGGTTGTGTCTGGAAACTGGCTTCTTTCTCCACCCCACTCCCCAGCCAGACAGTACTCTTGCGAAGGCTATCACTGTGCGCGTCAACCTGGGTTTTAATCTTGGTCCCGGAACCTGTGACTTGTCAAGAATTTCAAACTCTTTCGAGCCCATTGTTCCCATCTATAAAATGGAGATGAGGTGTCTGCTTTGAAGAATGGTTTTCAGGATGAGAAGTTACTGATTTTGAGTCTGGATGCGGCTCTTGGAGTCGCGCCTGGTACTTAAGTGCCGTTTCATGTGAGTAACTCCCCCAGCTGACCTCTCTCTGCAGGAAGGCACCCTATGCACATAGAAATCCATGTCGCGTTTTCTACAAAAACTGTGTAACTGCAAATGTTTAAATGCCCTGCTATGTAAAATGCATTTATTGACCAGTTGTTTATTTTTTAATGTTCTTTCATGTATTTTGGTAGGAAAGAGGCATTCTGACCAGATGGCACGTGCTCTGGTTTTCTCTTCTCTAGCCCGTCATGCAGGTGTTTAATAACCAGTCTTTATTTTTTAAAGATTTTATTTATTTATTTTAGAAAGAGAGAGTAAGGGAGTGTGAGGGAGAGGGAGAGATCACAGGCAGGGGGAGGGGCAGAGGGAGAAGCAGGCTCCCCGCTGAACAGGGAGCCCTATGTGGGGCTTGATCCCAGGACCCTGGGATCATGACCTGAGTCAATGGCAGATGCTTATTAACAGACTGAGCCCCCCAGGTGCCCCGTCAATATGGGACTTTGATTTTCCGTGTTTGCTGCCCACATGAGATAATCTTATAAGTGCTTTGCACATTCCAGGTGCTTCGTTTTCTCAGAACACCACATTTTTTCACTTACATGTGGACTTAGGATCCCAGAAAAAACAGCTTGTTAGGTTGCAAAGTTTGCCAGCTGAGACATGCCTTTCAGACATGGGGTCCCCTGAGCTCCCGGCAAAGGGCATCACAGCCCATCCCAACCCCTCGGTCTCACATGAGAATTAAGACATCCACCTAGGGCCGGAGGTGCCCTATGCATCCTGACGATCTTGTCCTCGTGGAAGGTGTGCAATGTGCATGAAGAAGCTTTGATGGCAGAAGGCTGCTCCTTTCTCTGCAGAAGAAATGCTTTCTTTGCATTCCTTCTGTTGCTTTGCTAAAACTGAAAAAATACCCCTTGGACACTCTCAAACTTTATATTTGGAAATTTGAAATACCGCATTGAGAATCAGCAGAAAGCCAGCTTGGTCTATTTTTTTTCAGAGCAGTAGAAGCAGAGAAAGATGCCTCCAGATTTATTATTGACTTTTGGACCTTCAGTGAGTGCTCCTATACATTTATTTTGTTTTTTAATATAAAGAGAAAATAATTTTATATACAAATAATATTTAATAAAACATTTTTATGTAAATAGAATATGAGAAAACAAGACCAGTAAGTATTCCCCAAATGCTGCTTAATTGATTTGATAAATCCAGATATCAGTTTGACAAAATATCTGTTTCTATAAATAAAACTGCGAAGGATAAAGCCTTTTCACTAAATGAGGCAGCTGTCATGTTGCATTAGGCTGTAATCATAGTGTGATGTAACTTGTAGCAAATAGAATGCATAAACCCAGGCTGAGTATTTTATTGGGCCATTTAAGCATACTTCCATCTTATTAATAGCTTAATGTTGTTTGAAAAGAACCTCATGATAATTATGTTGCCCTTTCCCATATTTATTGGCAACAGGACTATTACAATAAAATATCATGAAGAAAACATCACTTGTAAGAGTCAGTTGCTCAGAGCTATACAGCAATGTAAAGTCACTGTGTCTATTAATTAAAACTTGGACATATTCTGCTGAGACTAGAACCAGCAGGAGTGAATTATAAAAGTGAGGCTACACATTTATTTAGATAGATTTGATACTGAGGCAGGAATCTGAAACATCGCTGGGTCCCCCATTAGGGATGCTACCATCTCTGTGTAGCAGACCAAAGATTTCCATCCCTTCTCTAAAAACCACAATCCTTGGGCACCAATGCATCCCACAGCCAGAGCTGGAAGGACCTCATGCCAGCAAGAACGTGTCTTGGGAGGTGTGTTAACTCAGGGCAGAGCTGAGGGGCCCACCACGGTGAAGCCAGGAGTGTAGGTGTAGGACACACATCTGTGGAGAGAGCATCTGCAGGAAGAGAAGGTCACAAGCAAGGTCATGAGTCTAAGCCAAGCTATCAAGACGCTTCTGGGGCGCATCTATGTATCAGTACTTCATCCTTTTCAGTGCTGAGTAGTAGTTCACCATGTGGTGTGCTTACCCTTTCACCAGCTGATGGGTCTCTGGGTGGTTTCCACTTGTGGGCTGTTATGAATAATGCCGCTGACGTTTGTGTATGAGTTCTGTGGCTGTGTATTTTCATTCAGTAGATTCCTGAAGTAGACTCACTGTGATGTGTGTCAACCCCGTGTGTATCCTATCGAGTAACTACATTTTCCTTCACATTCCAGCAGTGATGTTTGAGACATTCAGTTGCTCCTTCCAACACCTGGTGTTATCTGATGATTTTATCACAGCTATGCCAATGGGTGCATGGTGCTAACTTCCTATAGTTTTACCTTAAATTTTCTTAGTGACTAATGATGTTGAGCCCTTTTCATACCAAGTCTTCTGCCCACTTTTTATTTTTGTTCTTTGTCATCTTTTGAATGAGTTGTAAACATTCTCATATCATCTACCCTCGAAGCTTTTATCTGACAAATGGTATGCATATTAACCTCCTGGGGCTGCTGTCACAAACTGCCACCAAAAAAAGAGTGGCTTCCACAGCAGAAATTTATTATTTCACACTTCTGGAGACTAAAAGTCTAATGTCAAGGTGTCTACAGAGTTGTTTTTTTCTAAGGGCTGTGAAGGAGAATTTGATTAAATTGTAAATGGCCAATTTCTCCCTGGGTTCATCCACATTGCCGTCCCTTTCTGTGTGTCTGCATCCAAATTTCCATTTTACAAGGACACTTGTCATATTGGATTAGGGTCCACGCTAATGACCTCACTATAACCTGACTATCCTTGTAAGGATCCTATTTCCAAATAAGGTCACATTCTTGCACTGGCAGTAAGGACTTGAGCATGTGAATTTTGGGGGAGCAGAATTCAATCCATAACAGTGTGCAACTGTTTTTTTCCCAATGCTCTATGGTCTGAATGTTTATGTCCCATCGACATTATTTCTAACCCCTATGGCAATGGTATCAGGAAGTGGGGTCTTTGAGGATCATGTCATGAGGGGTGACCCCTCTTCAACAGAATTAGTACATTTATAACACAGACCCTTCTGTCAAATTCTTTTCTTCAGCTATTGCTATGGTTGTGTGTTTTGTTTTTATTTTACTCTGTTAGGATTGTATATTACATTGACAGATTTCTAGATGTTAAACTAACCTTGCATTCCAAATAGAAATCCTTTTGGTTATGGTACATAATCTTTCTTATGTGCCATTGATTTTGGTTTGCTAGGATTTTGTGAAGGTTTTGGTGAGTATGTTTATGAAGGATATTGGTCTGTAGTAGTCTTTCTTGTGATGTCTTCATCAAGTTTTGGTATGAGGATTATGGTGGCATCATAGAATGAACTTGAATGTGTCCTTTCATCTTATACATTCTGAAAAAATTGGGGAAGAACTGGCATTATTTTTTCTTTAAATATTTGATAGATTTTTCCAGTCATTTGGGCTTCAGATTTTTGTGAGAGGAAGATTTTTAATCATTATTTTCTTTTCTTGTCAAGATCCATTCATAAAATTAAATTCTCCTTGAGTGACTCAGTAATGTGTAGGAATCTCTCCATGACATCTAAGCCTTCTAATTTGTTGACAAGAAACTGTTCACAATATTTCCTTATCATTTTAATTCATGATTCTGGTCATTTGATTCACCTAGTTTTCTTGAATAGTCAAAGATCTTTCAACTCTGCTGATCATTCTAAAGAATTAACTTTGACTGACCATCTTCACTTAACCCATCAGAGCCCAACATGAACCACTTAACTCACCTAACAAATGTACATTCATCAAGGTAATTACATGGTTAATTGTATATTTTGAACAAGATTTTACATTACGAGTGTGGAGGAAATGTATTTCCTGTTGTTCAGGAATGTGCTCTCAGGGGCTGGTGTATAGTAGTATGTGCTCAATAAAATGTTAAGGAATAAGCAAATTAATAAAGACAAAGATGAAAATGTTCAGAAAAAGATGAAAAAAAAAGAGCAAAGAGGAGGGAAAAAGAGACAAACATAAAGAAAAATCTTTAATGTTTTGCCCACCTCCTATTTGGATACTCTTTATTCATTCTTAGTATGTTCTTGTTTTTCTTCATTTCACACAAATCTATCCATAGATCTATAAAACTTGCCATGTCTTTGTATCAAGGTCAATGTGAAATGCTCAAAAAACATTCAACTGCGGGGAACCTGGGTGGCTCAGTGAGTTAAAGCCTCTGCCTTTGGCTCAGGTCATGATCCCAGGGTCCTGGGATCAAACTCCACATGGGGTTCTTTGCTCAGTGGGGAGCTTGCTTCCTCCTCTGTCTCTGCCTGCCTCTCTGTCTACTTGTGATCTCTGTCTGTCAAATAAATAAATAAAATCTTTAAAAAAAATTCAGCTGCACTATCTAGAATTAAAAGGCACACTTTTGTCCCATAAGTAGTTATTCTTTTTGCCATTTCATACTACACAAATGTGTGCCTATTAGAGATCAGACTTCCCATTCTACACAAGATACCTACTGTCACCATCTCAAAAATCTCAATCTTTGTCTCTTTCCCCCAGACTCTGGGTAGTTCTTGCCCTCAGTGGGTAGAAATAAACATTGAACTGAGGATTCCTGCAAGAGATCTCCCACTGTTCACAGTTAGTTTTCTGTAGTTACTTCCTGTGCTGCATGATGCCTGCCCCTCCTGTACACCTGGACCATAGATATGATTGAAACTATCTACCTGTTTCCTCAAGAGAAATACTATGGCCTCATTCACACCTGCTGATGTATGGCCCACTGAGGCACCTGGAGCAGAAGAGAATGACTCACTGCGGGGTCTGGTGCAGGAAGACCTGCCAGCGGGATGGAGTAGAAGGACCATGAAGACAGGTGCTTCGCTGTTTTTGTGTTTCAACGACTCGTTTTGCGTCTTTCCATATTTTCTTTGCTATCAAATTCCAGAACAGAAGGAAATGGCTTCTGCAAACATCCGTTCTCTCCAGGCTAACACTGGATAAAAAGAAATATATTGAGGTAGGCCATTTGTCCCATTAGCTGGCAAATCTTGTTGAATGCACACAATAAATGTATTCTTAAGTCCTAGGGACTCCGCTGATTTAAATCAAATTTCATTTTAAAAGCACTTTGGGCGCCTGGGTGGCTCAGTGGGTTGGGCCGCTGCCTTCGGCTCGGGTCGTGATCTCGGGGTCCTGGGATCGAGTCCCGCGTCGGGCTCTCTGCTCGGCAGGGGAGCCTGCTTCCTCCTTTGCCTCTCTGCCTGCTTGTGGTCTCTCTCTGTCAAATAAATAAATAAATAAATCTTAAAATAAAATAAAATAAAATAAAATAAAATAAAAGCACTTTGCCTAAATAGATCAAGTTGCTGCCTCCTCAGATTTAAAGCAGCAGAGTTCCAGGCTCTCAGCTGGAATTGCTGACAGGAATGCAGAGAAGTCCTGCTGCATGGGAGCCCTTCTGGATGCTTCTGTGATGTCCAGGGGCCTGAGGATGGCCAGAGAGCTCACACATGCACTTTCAAGCAAACAGACTACCAGGCTTTTCTACCAGGCATGTGACCAGTGCAGCATCTAAGTATGTTCCTTTCAGGTGAGCCAGGCTGGGAAGCTCACACAGACTCTGAACTACGAGTCATGGACTGTGGTTCACACTGACAGCAGTGGGCACTCAGAACACCTGGAGCTCTTGCTAAGATGCGGATTCCAATTCAGGAGATGTGGCATGTAGCCTGAGCGTTGACTACATTTTACACAAGCTCTTAGCTGATGTTAATGCTGCTGGTCTGTTGACAGTACTTTCTTTGAGTGACCAGCATCCAAAATATTACAAACGTTTTTGAGAGCAGTTGATCTATGAGACCCATTATCCACAGGGTTAAGAACTGCATGCTGCAGAAGTTTAATAACTCCCCACCAGTGAAATGGATGTGGATCTACAATTTACTGCAAAGTTAATCCTGCTGTGTTACGTTGCTTTTTCACTGAATGCCATCATATAAAAGAGATGAATTTCTTTGAAGTGGGATAGAAAGTTCCTAGATATAAGGTGATACACAGGAATTTTAAGAAAGACATTCAGAAATTTCATGTATGCTGAAAAAATGGAAACAATAAAATATTTGCAATTGTATGCAATATCTTAGCCATATTCAGTATATTAATAATATGGTGCTAGTCTAATAAATAACTGAAAATACCCCACTGATAAAGGAATAACTGATATGACAATTACAGTGTTATGGAAACAATAAGAAAATTGGACGAAATGTATTAAAGACATGTTTTCAGCTATTGGACAACATGCAGAGCTAAACTGTAATTCCTGAGATAAGGGAAATTAATGATGGGAGTTAAGCAATTGTCCCAGCCTTCTGCCTGCAGGACACTTCTGGGCATTGCTACAGGACTGAGGAGTCCCAGCAGAGACTCACTGTCTCGCTGATACAGAATTAAGAGATCAGGTAGGCTGTGGAAATTGGAATTTGAATGGCAAATATAGCAGCTACAAAGGAAAAGACCCATCCTTTCACATAGGGATCTCACGGAGTGTTGGGCTGACTTGCTCACCTGGCCAGAGGCCACAGTCCAGCTAGAGTAACAGGTGAGTGGGCGTGGGGAGATGTTAGAGTTTGTGCCAACCAGACCTGGAAACTCTGCGGAATACAAAAGACAGTCCGTACAGAGTCCAGAATAGCCTGGAGAAAAGTCTATTCTGTACCTTCTCTGACAAACTTTAAAATCAATACTGAAAGAATTGAGCTGATCTGAAAGCAACTTCAAAATAAACTTTAAAACTCCTCAAAGGAAGACAATAAAATCTAAGCATTCAACCGGCTTATATCCAAAATCTCAGGAAGACAGTACAAATTCACAAAGTTGTATAAATAAATAAATAAATGCCCTAGCAAAAAGTGACTGAGAACCTGATTAAAAAAAAGAAAATCAGTTGATAGAAACAAAGACAGAAATAAAGGAGATAATGAAATTATCAGACCATACTTTAAAATAGCTTCTATAGATGAGTTTTTAGAAAATGAACATAACAAGGGGAAAAAAGGAAGTTAAAATAATTAATGACACTTATAGAGTTGAAAACTGTAATTTGAAATGAAAAATACACTAAATAAAACCAATTACACAGCAGATGCCACAGAAGAAAGAATGAGTAAATGCAAATCACAGCAACAAATTTAGCCAAAATGAAGAATCAGGGGGAAAAAATGGCTGAATATTAAAAAAGAACAAAACTTACGGTGTAGCCAGTAGAACAATATCATAAGCTCTAATATACATTTAATTTGTGTAGAAAATGAAGGGAAGTGGGATGAGGGGGCAGAAAGATGTATTGAAGAAATAATGGTGAATAATTTTTTAAACTCCATGAAAACACTAAATGTACAAATCCAAAAAGCAAACAATCCAAGTAAGATAAACACAAAGAAAACAACAAGATACAATATACTCATATTGCTAAAAATCAGTGGTAACAAGGCAGTATTTAAGGTTGCCAGAAAAAAATATATATATATATAGGTCATATATGCAAAAATGTATATTGACTACATCCAAGGAGAAAGCTATATGAATGACTTTATATTTCTTAGCCAAAAAAAAAAAAAAAAAAGAAAGGCAAGGAATAAAAATTTGTTTATACTGATTTTAAAGTATTAAAAAATAAAACAGTCAATTTAGAATTCTATATCAAGTGATGATATCTTTCAAAAAATTAAAGATAATGTATTTTTCCACAAAATCTAAGATGAGATAATTTGTCCCTACCAGGCCAATATTTCAGGGAATGTTAAAAAAGGTTTTTGGGTAAAAAAGGAAATGATACGCAAGGGAAATATTGAAGTCCTTATAAGAATAAAGAGATAAAGAGTACAATAACTAGAAAACAAAGGTATATGTATTGATGTAAATACATTTTCATATAAAAATACAAAAATATTTTTCTCAGGTTTTATTTGAAAGTAAATAACTGACTCATAATAGTAAAAAAAAATACCTGTGTATTTGGAGGTTTGTAATATATAGAGAAGTAAAAGATTTGTAAAAAGTTACACAATATTTGAGGGAAGAACAATATTTATTGCTAATAGTTTCTTCACTTATACTTGAAGTACATCATATAATTTACCATATAAATTAAATCTACATTTTAAAAATCCTGGGGCACCTGGGTGGCTCAGACAGTTAAGCATTTGCCTTTGACTCATGTCATGATCTCAGGGTCCTGGGACTGAGCCCTGTGTTGGGCTCCCTGCTCAGTGTTAGGCCTGCTTCTCCCTCTCCTTCTGCTCGTGCTCTCTTGCTATATTTGTCTCTCTCAGGCAAATAAATAGCAGCTTTAAAAAAAAAATGGTTGCTCCTGGGTGGCTCAGTGGGTTAAAGTCTCTGCCATCGGCTCAGGTCATGATCCCAGGGTCCTGGGATCGAGCCCCGCATTGGGCTCTTTGCTCAGCAGGGAGCCTGCTTCCTCCTCTCTCTCTGCCTACATGTGATCTCTGTATGTCAAATAAATAAATGAAATCTTTGAAATAATAATAATAATAATAATAATAATAATGAATCAGGGACACTTGGGTGGCTCAGTATGTTAAGCATCTGCCTTTGGCTCAGGTCATGATCCCAGGGTCCTGTGTCCTCTCTTCCTTTGCCATTCCCCCTGCATGTGCTCTCTCAATCTCTCTCTCTCAATATAAAATAAATAAAATCGGTAAAAAAAAATCTTAAATAAATGACTAAAAATGAAAAGCACCAAGTTTTAGCTTTTAATTAATATAGTGCAGGCAAAATGGAGATTAAAAAAAACAAATAATGAAAAAACCCTTAAATATAGTTTCTATAAAATAATGCACAAAAATAAGGAAAGAAAAGGAAAACAGATATGGGATATAAAGAGAATGAATATAATGGGAGCCTTAAACCCAAATATATCAAAACTGTATTAACTATAAATAATCTAAATTTAAGGCAGAGATTATCAGACTGAATGAAAAAGAATGATCCAACTATATGATGTCTACCAAAACTCTCACAATAAAGACACAAGTGCATTAAAAGTAAAAAGATACGTAGGAGCACCCCGGTGGCTCGATTGGTTAAATGTGTGCCTTCAGAGGCCCGCATCAGGCTCTCTGTTCAGTGGGGAGCCTGCTTCTCCCTCTCCCTCTCCCTCTGCCTACTGCTGCTCCCCCTGCTTTTGCACTCTATCTCTCTGTCAAATAAATGAATAAAATCTTAAAAATATAAAAAGAAAAGTAAAAAAATACATAAAAATAATTTTAAAAATAAAAAGATATGTCATGCAAACCCTGACCTTAAGAAATCTGGAATCATTAAGATCAGAGTGAATGACTTCCAGAACAAGAAATATCTCCAAGGATAGGATGAGCATTTCACAATGTAGAGTGATTTATAAATCAAGAGAACTTTGCTATCATAAATATATGGAGCAGCAGAGATACAACGTATGTGAAGTAAAAACTCACAGAAGTGGAAGGACAAATAGAGAAAAAATCAGTTATCGTCAGAGATTTCTTTTTCTTTTCTTTTTTTTCTTAAGTTTTATTTATTTAAGAAATCTCCACACCTGCTGTGGGGCTTGAACTCCTGACCCTGAGATCAAGAGCAGCCTGCTGTTTGACTGAGCCCAGCAGGCGCCCTCATCAGAGTGTTCCATGGGCTTCGATCAGTAATTTGTGCAACAAATAAATGGAAAATTACTAAGGGAACAAGAGACCTGAAAACTGTATCAACCAGCTTGACTTAATTAATATTTACAGAACATAGAACCCCAAACAGCAGAATACATTTTTCTCAGATATGCGTGGAAAGTTCACTAAAGTAGACTCTATAATAGGTCAGAAAATAATTCCTTTCAAATATAGAAAGCTTGAAATCATAAAGAGAGAATTCAATGACCACAATTACATTCCATTAAAAATCAGTCACAAACAGATAAAAGAAAAAATTTCCAAATATTTGGAAATTAAATACACACTTCTAGATAACCTGTCGGATGAATAGACATATTTAAAAATAGAAAATATTTTGAACTGAATTATGTTAATTCAGTAATTCAGTTGAAAGGAATTCAGTTGAAAGGAAATTTATAGTTATTGATGCTTATATTAGGAAAGAAGAGCCTCAAATCAATGATACAATCTCCTCCTGTTAGAAACTAGAAAAAATGGGGGGCATATTTATCCAAGATTAAGTAAAGGAAAAGAAGTAAGAGTGGAAATCAATGAAATGGGAAATGGACAACCAACAGAGAAAGTTTATAAAATCCATGACTGGTTCTTTGAAAATGTGAGTAAAATCCCACACTGCTCGCTATGCTACCGGTAAATGGAAGAGAAAACATAGTACCATGTTATAGCGGAAGTGAAAGAGAGATTACCACTTCATATCCTACAAACATTAAAATGGTTTTAAAAGGCTGTTTTAACATTATGACGAACTTCTGAAAGAAGCCATGCCAAAACTAGCGTGTCCTGCATCTACCAAAGAGATTGCCCTTGTTCTTAAACCCTCCCCATGAAGAATGCTTGGGGCCTAAGTGCCTCACAGAGGAGCTCCATCAAACTTTGAAGGGAGGGATTATGCCTAAACTGATGCTGTCTGTCAGAAAGTAGAAGAGGGTGCGTACTTCATGACTGCTTTCCACATGCCACCATGCACTGATTCTAAAGTGAAAGACGCTACAAGAAAAGGAGACATCAGATCGAGATCCCTGATCAAATGCTCTCAAAAATGGAGCAGGCACCATAATCTGGATTCAGGGTTCTACTGATGGGAGACTCCATTTTTACCACAATTTTCTACCAATTATAATAAAAATGATTTCGGGGTACAAATCAAAACCATGATGAGATACCATCTCGCGCCTGTCAAAACAACTAAAATCAACAATTCAGGAAACAAATAGGGGAGAAAGGGGAGCCTTCTTACACTGTTGGTGGGAATGCAAACTGGTGCAGCCACTCTGGAAAACAGCATGGAGGTTCCTCAGAAAGTTAAAAACAGCTACCCTACGACCCAGCAATCACACTACTGGGTATACAAAATAGTGACTTTGCATAGGATACAAAGATACAAAAATAGTGATTTTTATTATTTTTATTTATTTACTTATAAATATTAACTGGGTGTGGTGAAAAAATAATGAATAATGTTTTTCTGAAAATAAATAAATTGGAAAAAAAAGAAATTGAAAAAAAAGAAATAAATCAGAGAAAGTAAAAAAATAAATAAATAAAATATTAATTTGTTTTTGTTTTTGTTTTTTTTAATTAAATTTATTTATTTTCAACATAACAGTATTTATTGTTTTTGCACCACACCCAGTGCTCCATGCAATCCGTGCCCTCAATAATACCCACTACCTCGTGCCCCAACCTCCCACCCCCCCGCCACTTCAAACCCCTCAGATTGTTCTTCAGAGTTATTAAAAAATAAATATTTATTTTTATTATTGGGGCACGTGAGCCCCAATATCTATAGCAGAATTAGCAACAATAGCTAAATTATATAAGGAGACCAAATGTCCGTCAACTGATGAATGGTTCAAGTAGTCACGGTGTATATATATAATGGAGTATTACTCGGCCATCAAAAAGAATGAAATCTTGGATGCCCGGGTGGCTCCATGGGTTAGACCTCTGCCTTCAGCTCAGGTCATCATCTTAGGGTTCTGGGATTGAGCCCCTCATAGGGCTCTCTGCTTGACAGGGATCTTGTTTCCCCTCTCTCTCTCTGCCTGCCTCTCTGCCTACTTGTGCTCTCTCTCTCTCTCTCTCTCTATCACATAAATAAATAAATAAATAAATAAATAAATAAATAAATAAAATCTTCTTAAAAAAATGAAATCTTGCTATTTTCAATGATTTTCCATGATGTGGATGGAAATAGAGGGTATTAACCCAAGAGAATTCTGTCAGTCAGAGAAAGACAAAGACCATATGATCTCACTCATATGTGGAATTTAAGAAATAAAACAGACGAACATAGGCAAAGAGGGAAAGGGAAAAGGAGAGAGGGAGATAAAACACAAGAGACTCTAGATGATGGAGAGCAAACCGAGGGAGGCTGGAAGGTGGGCTGGGCTGGGCGGGGGCTGGGACTGAGGAGGACATTTTTGTGAGTGAGCACTGGTTGTCCTACATAAGTGACAAATCGCTGAATTCTACTCCAGAAACCAAGATTGTACCGTATGTTAACTAAGTAGAAATTAAATAAAACCCTTAAAAACAAACAAATAAATAAATACGATTCGCCATTCTCTTTAAATCCGGGTGGGAAGCTCCCTATCACCAACACTGTCCTCTCTCGCTTCCACTCAGCTGCAGTTCAATTATAAATAGTGAAGATAAAAATGCACGAAAAGAGTTCTTCGACCACGGCTTTCACTCTGCATTTGTAGGGTAAGTCTAATCCCGTGCACGGATACCTATAAATTTAGAAACATCCCTGCCAACATAACCCACATACATATTAAAGAATCTCGTTTGTACATTGTCAACATGGGAACATGGTTTCTTAAAAGGTTTACAACCTTACTGGTCTTTTTTTGAAACAAATACAGAGCAAATATTATATTATTAAGCTCATTAATTCTGAACCCCACCTTATCTGTATGCACTTCGGCCCTGCAACGCTCCGCCACTGCCCGTGGGAAGCAGGCTGGCAGACCAAGGTGACTCTCGGGGCTCCGCCAGAATGTCAGCAGCCCTGCAGCGGCCGGGACCTAGCAGACAGTCACTCACGCTTGGTGCAGAGTCTTGCTTCATTCCATGTAATTTTCCCCCACAGCATAATAGGAAAACTCAGTATTTCAATGAACCTGATCCTTTTGTCAAATTAATTCCATTCTTTATCAAATGGTGCTTACTCGGTGGTTAAATTATAGGGGACTCAAGCTCTAAGTAGTAGAAGAAATAAAAACCCTACAGGGTAATTCAGGTTTGAAGTTCTTACTGACTTTGTTGAGGTTTCGAGAATGTAGGAGGCCGAGGGAGACTCAGCATGGAAAGGGTGCTCGGGCAGGGCAGCCAGGACCCCCGAGTTAGAGCCCCTTTCTGTCCATGGCCTTCCCTCACTGACACGGCACTCACCGAAGCACTGCCCTCCCCAGACCCTGGCTGCTCTGGGGTCATCCTTCCTGTTGGGGGTTGTGACCTGGTTGGTTCATCACAGCTCAGCAAACAATTTCCTGCGCTCCCTCCTCTTCCGCCTATGTCCTACCCCGTGGTGACCATCTGCCCCAAGCCCCGTTTCCGTTTCTCACCATGCTGCTGACATAACACAGCATGGAACCGTCTGTAATGGAGAGGGGGCCCAGGAGCGCACCCTGAAGCCCCACACTCACCATACTGGCCCCGCCCGTCCCAGAGCCTCTGGGGTCTTATCTCTGTCTGCCCCAAAGAGCCTCCTCAAGCATTCAGGTCTGCTTCTGCTTCCTCTCTAAGCTTCAGCTTTCGCCTTACGTTACTAATTCATGTTTGGATTTTTAAATTGTTATCAATATCTAGGTCACACATTACAGATTCCTCCTGAATTTCAATCACTCAGCTCCCGGAAATGTAGTTTGGATGACGAATGACCTGGCCTTTCACCTTTGAATCTGAGCCTAATTGGCTACCACAAAGTCAGTCAATGGCATAGTTATTGGTTTGGATCCATAAAACTGATGACTTGCAGTGGACGTCCCAGCGTATTTGCTCATTTAAGCAAGTTCTTATATAAAGCATCCTCTGGTGAAGTCTCACAGTGCACGTTTCTACTCAATGATCAGTCATCAATCTGAGGAAGTATCTGTAGTTTCTGAAATACAAAGTAGAGAAAAATCTTGTTTGTGACCTCTAACACGGGTGATTTTTTTTTTTTTTCTTTATGCCAAACACACTGGGATGTAGTGGAACAAAATACTGAAATATTTATCAGAACACTGGATTCAGGTCGCAAATCTCCCAATATTTTTAACAGGAGCATCCAGAGCTCAGTGTGGGAACCAGAAATACATTAAGTGTTCTATGTGAAAAAGATCGAAAACACAAACGATACACTTAGAGAATGACTGGAGAGGCTCAAGTAATTGGAATTAGTGAGCCAGTGCTTGCATGTCTGCTTTCAAAGCTCTGTAGTAATGTCTGGGATGCTGGAATCCGGGGCAGAAGTCAGGGACCACTGAGGTCCCCATTGATTCTTGGCAAATATGAATCCATTGCTCCTTTACCCAAAATGCGTCCAAATGTCTACAAATGTCTATGGTTTCTTATCTTCGTCTCTGGGCAACATTCGTTCTACGTTTAACACAATTCTACTCAAACATCTTGTGAACTTAATCTAAATTATAAAGTTAATCACAACTATCAATTTTTATTTCACATAGAATTGTGGACTCTGAGAAACAAATGGAGGGTTTTAGAGGGGAAGGGGGTGGGAGGTGGGGTGATCCTGGTGGTGGATATTATGCAGGGCACGTATTGCATGGAGCACTGGGTATAGTTCATAAGCAATGAATTCTAGAACACTGAAAATAAATAAAATAAAATAAAATAAAATAAAAATAATTGAAAGGAAAAGGCAATGAAAGACAAAATTGTATATGTGTATATATGTATGTATAAGCACATATATGTGTGTGTGCACGTGCATTTGTGTGCATATACACATGTGTATGTATATGGATGTATTGTGTATATGTGTATGTGGGTATATATGTGTGTATATGTGTATACGTATGTATGCGGGTGTGCACGTATGTGTTTATGCATGTGTGTGTACATGTGTGTGCATCTATGTGCCTGTGTATACCACAACAAAGAAAAGTGTGTGGGCAGTGTGGAAGGGAGCACTCACTCAATGCAAAGTTCCTTTTGTTCTTATACAGTTTTAGCTCTTTGGAAATTAGGTGGAGCCATGTCATTGCTCTGGACAACAGACTGAGCCACCGGAGTTGCTCTCACTTCTAACCTGAGGCACAGGAGGGCTGGCGTGAGTTCTCTGTACCCTCTCTTCTGCTCCCGGGGCAGGTCTGGAACCCACCTGTGGCAGATGCAACCAGCGGGATGCAGCCTACAGGGCAGCCGCCCTGGTGCACCATCTGACCTACCTTGAACTTGGCATCAGCCGATGATGTGTTAAACTGCTGAGTTTCCCAGGTTCACGTACTGTCCTAAGCAAAACTGATCCATCTGAAGGAGGCTGGTATTACAGCTCTCATGTCTGCTAATGATCTGGAGGCATGGCTCTGCACCGCGGCTGCCGACCTTCATCTGTCCTCTGCCCTCAGCCAGCATTTCAGCTGAACAGGACTCTTCAGCTGCTGAGACAGAGCAAAACTTCTTTGATGAATGGTCCAAGTTGGTATAGCGTTGCTGCACATTTCTGTGGGTTTTAATCATATTAAAGGACCAAAGAAGTACACTCTAGAGGACTACCTGGTTTCCAGACACAGTCTTCCTTCTTTACCTGGTTTCATGGCAAACTATTCCCTCTTGATAACCAGGATTAGTAATTGCAGTCAACTCAGGACAACGAGAGACCTGGTCAGTTCCTAGTTTAGGGAGATGGTAGTGATTATTTTCCCTGCTGGAAGTACTCTTCCTGTGGGAAACAATGTCCTCAACACAAGCAGAGCATGACGTCATGGAAGAGGACCCAAAGTGGACCATCGGGTGTAACGGTCAGGTGCTCTTTCCATTCCCGCAATATGGTTGCTGAATCCACGGAATTTGTCTGAGACAGAAGCAGCATGATATATGTGTCAACAGTTCAGAGCATATTACATGCCCTAGCGGCACCACCCCAGACTTGGAAGGCACTGTTTCCCAACCAGCATCATCCCTGAGTCTTCACTACTCACCCTTTTCTCGAGCCACTTATTTCTAGGTGACAGAGGGTGTCTCAGCTGGAGAAGCTCATAGACTACACTTATCACTGCCCCGCTTTTGGTGAGAGCAATCACTTGGTCAGAGCAATATTTGAGAGACACTTGGTGTGAATGAGGCATTCACACCAAGTAAGTTCACATGGGGCCCTGCTGTTGGCAGTTCATCCCAGAAGGAGTCCCCTGCCCGTCTGCCCTCTGTTCTGTGGAGTCTGATCCTGTGTTCCGTCACAGATGCTGGTGTATCACACTGGAATGCTAGTGAATGGGGCTCCATTTCCCTCCCCCAGTTACAGAATGCTCCAGGAAACCATAAATTGGGATGAGGGAGATAACACAGTACAGCTGAAGTCGTCAGAAAGGGTCTAGAGATTAGGGAGAAATCACGACTCCAGTCTATTTGTCTATTTTAGTCCTAAAGAGTCACGGGAATGAAAATCCACACCAAGATCAAACAGGTCTAATGGCTGACCGCTTCCGCCTTTCTCCTTCACCACGCTGCCGATTTGAAGGCAAGTGAGCACTTCCATTTATCCTCTGAGATTTCTGAAGATCGTCGTCATTTTTGAAAATAAGGAGACCATTCCAATAGTTATGTCACAAACTGTACTTCTGACCTAAAGAAGATAAACCCCACGGGACTTCTAAGAATACTGATTCCATTCTCCATTGTTCTACTTCTTGCTGACTTTGTGAAGGAAATTTTATCTGGATCTTTTGAGGGTCAACACTACTGGGTGGGGGGGCGGAGTCCTACCCATCACCTGCGTGAACACTTAGAGCCGTTCTGCACATGTGACCGCGTTTCTGTGTGTGTGGGGTGTGTGTGTGTGTGTGTATGCACTCACACATATGGATGTGTCTACGTTTATGTGTGCATACCCATTTTACAGGTGAGGACATGGTGATGCATTGATATCTACTTCCCTACTTCCTTCTTCCATGTTGCTGGGTCAGAAGTTTTTTTGTTTGTTTGTTTTTTGTTTTTTTGTCTTGGAGTTGTGCTGAGATCTCATTGCATTTACAAGTCTGGAGACAGAAGAGAGGGAAATGGCGATTTTTGCAAAAGGAGAATTGGCACTATTTCATGATCACTACCATCGATAAGGTTCCTATACAGTCTCAGGGCAACACCAGAAACACCTCAGTGGGCTGAGGAGGAGGATGGTTTCTGCTAATAAGGGATGATCAGTGGAACTGAGTGTTAAGAACACTCAGACTCTTCCAAGTCTCTAGATCTGGGGGCATTCGCATTTTCCACTTCCTGCTTTTTTCCAGTCAGTGTCACACACTGTGTACTCACGGCACGAGGCACCTGGGAAACCAGCCGGTTGTCACCGACCAGGCCACATGCCCAAGATCTGCCACGTTTGTGGAATGGGAATGTCGGACGGGCAGATCACTGAGCTGCCGTAAATGCTCCACGATATGTGCTAAAAATCTAAATCTTACGATCTAAATCTAAATCTACCTGGGAATCTTACGAGATTTAAGCAAAATCTACTCCTTGAGGTTCTTTGTTTAGGTAAGACTATTTTGATCACGCACTTAATAAATATAATGAACTATGTGTAATATGCTTTTTTGCCAATTATTTTCAGTTTGTGCACTCTCCCGTTTAAAGATCTGTTGAAATGTATCTTAGAATGCAGGAAAACATTCTAGGCAGTGAAGGAACATTAGGAAAATAATTCAGTTTCAAGCAGATGAGTAAAACATCAAAGTGTCACACTGAACCCAAATCACCAAGCAGAACTGATCCAGCCTTCAGTGACTCATAGATATCGGGAGAGCTCAGAGAAAGCAAAGTAACACATTGCATTAATAATATCAGATGAACTTAATTTATATGAATACAGGGTTCCCTTGTGTTAAAATTCGTATTAAAGAAGTGTATTTTCCATTTTTTAGAGGGCTTTCCTTTTATTGAAATATGAATTGTTTTAATATGCTTATAAAGCTTTGATGAAGCTGGCTTTAACCTATTGGGAAATGTAATTTTATATCTTTGCATAATATTTAAAAATAAAATCTCCTTCCAACCTCTGTATGTCCCGACCTCCCTCACCCCACACTGGTAAGAGATGGTTAGTTCCATGTGATGGGAATTACTCCTCTTATATTCTTGCTCTGTTCAAATGTTACATCAGGAAAGTCAATAGAAATTATGACTTTCAAGTTTAAGACCTGAAGACAAACCGAAATGTGGATTTCTAAAGAATGCCCACTGTATCTGGATGGTCTAATTTCAATGGAATCAAGGAATATTGTTTAGTTGGTGAACATAAGATGCTCAAAGACAGGAAATAAATCCTTTTTAATGAAGAATCCACATGCTACGCAATTCACACATAATTAATCTGTGAAACCCAAAAATCACTTAGAGAGATATTTTGAGGACTTAAAGGATACATTTAGCTAATAGTCCTATTGTCATTTAAATCTTAGGACTTTGTGTAATCAAACTATTCTAGTTTAGAATAGATAAGAGCCTTATTTTTTAAAGGTAATGATCACCTCCTATTATGTTCTTGCATGATTAACAAATTAATATTTCATTTTATTCCATGAAAATCATTTGATTTAGTAAATTTATTCCTAAGTATGTTAAAAACAGCATTTTATTTTTTTAAAGGTTTCATTTATTTATTTGAGAGAGAGAAGGAGCAAGAGAGAGACAGAGCAAACACCAGTGGCAGAGGGGCAGAAGCAGACACCCCACTGAGCAGGGAGCAGGACCAGAGCTCAACCCCGGGACTCCAGGATCATGACCTGAGCCAAAGTCAGATGCCCAACCAACTGAGCCATCCAGGCATCCCTAATCTTTTATCTTTCCACAAGATTTAATTCATTTATTTAAGAAAGGGAGAGAGAGAAAGAAAGAACAGAAGCAGCGGGAAGGGCTGAGGGACAGAGAAAACAAACTCCCCATGGAACAGGGAGCCCAACGTGGGGCTCAATCCCAGGACCCTGGGATCATGTCCCGAGCCAAACAGATGCTTAACTAACTAAGCCACCCGGGTCCCCCTAATTTTTTCTTAAAGAGATATTTATATTCAATAATGTTTATTGATATGATGGTATAAGTTAAGTATTCAGGAATTGTATTTTCTCTTTTATGGAATAAAGTCACGAATGACAGTATTTAAAAGGCTGGTACTGTTTGCTCAAACGACTACATTTCTTTTCATGGGAAGCATAGTCTGTCTGTCTGTCTGTCTGTCTATATGTCTATGTATCAAAATATAAAATACGCCATAACCATCACCCTGAACAGTTATCAGTAAATTTCAGTTGAATATAGTAAATGTTTGTAATAAAAATCACAACAAGCTACAGATTAGAAGGTCTAACCATCAGTTGCCAGTCAGATCAACTTCAGGAAACTACATGAGATCGATGAGGGGGTGGGGTTATTTTATTTACAAAGCAAAAAAAGCAGACAAATTGCAAAACATAGACCAAGAAGTGCTAATAAAATACAAAACAATGTTTCCTAAAGTGCATGCCACGTTCCTTCCATGGAGATGTGATAGCATAGGCCCTGCACCCAAGACAATTGTGTGCACTGACTCTGTAAAGTGGAAGAGCTAAAAAGAGAATCACCAATTCTTGGCATTACAGCACACAGGAAAATTAAACATAAAATGTGAACCTCAAACACCCACTTACTCTCAATAAACGAATACCAGTGTCACGGACTTTTCTTTTTGAGTCACTTTCTTACTCTTAAACAAAAACACATGTGATATGGGCCCTCAACTCTATGGTCAATTAATCTTCGACAAAACAGGAAAAAATATACAGTGGAAAAAAGACAGTCTCTTCAATAAATGGTGCTAGGAAAACTGGATAGCTATATGTAGAAGAATGAAACTCGACCATTCTCTTACACCCTACACAAAGATAAACTCAAAATGGATAAAAGACCTCAATGTGAGACAGGAATCCATCAGAATCCTAGAGGAGAACATAGGCAGTAATCTCTTAGATATCAGCCACAGCAACTTCTTTCAAGATATGTCTCCAAAGGCAAAGGAAACAAAAGCGAAAATAAACTTTTGGGACTTCATCAAAATCAAAAGCTTCTGCACAGCAAAGGAAACAGTCAAGAAAACAAAGAGGCAACCCACGGAATGGGAGAAGATATTTGCAAATGACAGTACAGACAAAAGGTTGATATCCAGGATCTATAATGAACTCCTCAAACTCAACACACACGAAACAGGCAAACATATCAAAAAATGGGCAGAAGATATGAACAGACACTTCTCCCATCAAGACACACAAATGGCTATCAGACACATGAAAAAACGTTCATCATCATTAGCCCTCAGAGAGATTCAAATTAAAACCACATTGAGATATCACCTTACACCAGTTAGAATGGCCAAAATTAACAAAACAGGAAACAACATGTATTGGAGAGGATGTGGAGAAAGGGGAACCCTCTTACACTGTTGGTGGGAATGCAAGTTGGTGCAGCCTCTTTGGAGAACAGTGTGGAGATTCCTCAAGAAATTAAAAATAGGGCTTACCTATGACCCTGCAATTGCACTCCTACGTATTTACCCCAAAGATACAGATGTCGTGAAAAGAAGGGCCATCTGTACCCCAATGTTAATAGCAGCAATGGCCACGGTCGCCAAACTATGGAAAGAACCAAGATGCCCTTCAACGGATGAATGGATAAGGAAGATGTGGTCCATATACACTATGGAGTATTATGCCTCCATCAGAAAGGATGAATACCCAACTTTTGTAGCAACATGGACCGGACTGGAAGAGATTATGCTGAGTGAAATAAGTCAAGCAGAGAGAGTCAATTATCATATGGTTTCACTTATTTGTGGAGCATAACAAATAGCATGGAGGACAAGGGGTGTTAGAGAGGTGAAGGGTGTTGGGTTAAATTGGAAGGGGAGGTGAACCACGAGAGACTATGGACTCTGAAAAACAATCTGAGGGGTTGGAAGTGGCGGTGGGGTGGGAGGTTGGGTACCAGGTGGTGGGTATTATAGAGGGCACAGCTTGCATGGAGCACTGGGTGTGGTGAAAAAATAATGAATACAGTTTTTCTGAAAATAAATAAATTGAAAAATAAATTTAAAAAAGCAACACATGTGATGCATGAGGTCTATAATGCCCATTTTAAAATATTGCTACCATTTTTTGATAAAAATCTATTAAACCCTTAACAGGTGTGATACACTCTTCTCAACATTTCGTGATGTATTATGTTGTGCAAACTCTCACCCTGAGTTGAGCCACTGTTCTCTGCACCGTACAGACAAGGAGGTATTGCAAGAGACACAGCAGATAAGCCATCGAGGTTTACAGGGAGTGGTCAGGCTCAAAGTCAAGCTTCATGTGTTTCAGCTTCAGAGTTTATGTCCTTCAGCATAACACTGTGTTCTCTCTTTCCTAAATGACTTCGCTAACCTAACCATTTCACCAGAAATAATTTTTAATGTACTTGTAAAGTGAAAACAAATTGTGGTAAAAATATAGAGTTTGCCACCTTCCATGTTTTTGGGTACAGTTTGGTACTTTTAACTTCATGCACATCACTGTGCCTTCAACCTCTAGAACTCCTTCTGTCTTGCAGAATGGAGATCCTTGTTACACAATAGTGGAAAGTGGAGTAACAGCATCACCTATGTTTATACAAAAATAGAAAATACACAGAGTGCATTTTTATATGTCAGCATACGTGTGTACACTTTCCTGAATGGGACCTTTATTAATTCTAATGGTAACTATCAAAGTGAATTTTACTGCTATCTTAGTAAGGATTATACAAAACAAACACCAGCATGAAAATGATTACGGGTCACCAAACAGAGATCAGGAGTTGGCCATACAGCACAGCTGGACCAGGCCGTAAACCCAGATACCTCCGACTTGGATGGTTATGTGCTGAACATTATGATAGCAATTCCATAGGAGTCTGAAATAGATCCACAAACTTAAAACATTAGAAATATAAAAGGTTCACTAAATACTAACACTTTGTCAGCAGCATATGTACGTGCGTTTTTTAAAGATCTGTCAGAGATACTGGGCACCCTCTGTGCATCAAATATATACATTCTACAAGATGTCCGAAGAGATGTCTCCCTTGGCTTATCAGGCTTAGAATCCAAAGCAAGTAGCAGCATACATAATAACGTCAAGAAAACAGCCCTGTGCTCTGAGGCACTGCAAAGCCTAAGGCAAAGAAGAAATAGTGGAATGATATCGTTCTGAAACACAGGCATTAATAAAATCATGCATAAATAAAATGCAATAAGAAAATCAGCAGTTTCTGCAAGACTCATTTGTGCCTTCCAAAAGGACTCACTCACTATTTTTTCTCTCATTGTGTTTTATTTCTGTTTTCATTTCCTCAAATGTTTTCACCATCAAACATGTTCACCAAGAGAAATGAAATAGAGATCATTTTCTTTTTCCTTTTATTTCTCCAGGCTCTGCAACCTGCTGTTTTGGTAGACCCTCTTTTCAGAAGATGCTGGTTAAGTGTCAGAATGTTGCTGTGCTCTCCGGCTACACTAGTTCACATCAGAACCCGGAAGTAAGTCTGGGGAATAAGGTGTTATGAGGAAGAAATAGTCACAGAGAAAATGAGGCAGACTCGTTGTTGGTGTTGGGCCAGTGGCCCCATGGAGCTTGGCTGCTGGGCATAGAAGATAGCAATGCAGCTCAACACTCAGGTGTACCCACTGGGACCGAGCACCCTGTGGGGCCTGAGTCACCTGTCCTCCACTCTTGGCCAGCCAGACTCCTTTTCCTTTCCTTCCATTTGTATCCTCCCCACAAATGAGAGATGTCAACATACTACTATAGTTTAGTACCGGCAAATCTGAAAGAAGCAACTGTTTAGCAAGCACTGAAAATAGCTTTCGAATATCTTTTGCCTTGGCAAAATTCTACAAGCATTTTGCAAAACCTCTGTTCTCTCCATCTAAAAAACCATCTGTATTTTAAGGAAAATTTAACGTTTCTAACTGATTGACATCATTAAATAGCATCTTGTTGGGGCTACTGGATCTATCAAACCCTGTATTTCCTAAAAGATTTTTTTTTTTTAAATCTTTAAGCATTGTTTACTACCTGGAATGAAACGGAAGCAATACTATAAATTTTAGCAGATTTGACAACTCTGAAGACTAGGAATCATTTATAAGCTAGGCAGAATCTGCTTTAAATCTTGATAGGTTTATAAACAGCAAGAGAAGACGAGATGTAGAGCATAATAACTATAGAAACATGAAAAATATTTTAATCCCAAAGAGTTTCTACTATTCAAAAGTTTACATTAGCAGAAAGCTGTCTATATTGGCCACAATCTTTAATTAGCCGCGGATGCAACGGGGAGTATTTTGAAAAGCTGCTTCTGAATTCACTTAAATAGTATGAAGTGCTCATCCTCTCCACAGCCACCGGCAGGCACCGTATTGCCCCCTGTCTGACAGGACATTCTTATTACACCAAACAGGGGAACTCACACACGTGTCCTCTCACGTCTTGTCCCCAGCCAGTCACTCGTTGTTTCAAACTTGAACACAATTTTTCATTATTATTTCCTAGGAGGAGCAGAAAACGTTCCCTCTCTGATTGAAGGCTAAGAAGACGTCCCCAAATCTCCAAAGAGCACTTTCAGCCAGACAAGCAGAGAGCACGCTTTGCTGGATCTCAGGCAAGCCTCACCCTCTTAGGGGTCCAGCACGTATCAAACCCGTGGTGGATTCCCATATCATTCTCGACTCAAAATCTGCACACATTATAAAATCTATTCCAAAATCCAAGTCTTCCTCTTCTAAATAATACAAACAAAAAACATACAAAGAGAAGCTCTAAAGGCAGGAAGTGGAAGCTGACCGCCGCCTCCGTTTAGGCAAGTGCAGGAAGAGCAGGTGGAGGGATGTGCAGGCCGTGAGATGCGCTGTCCCCAGAAAGAGGGGGACACGCCTGAGCCTTGGTCCCGACCCCTCAAATACTCGCATTCATGGCCAAATGTAACACGGCTAAATATTAATAAGGTTTTGTCAGAACCCAACTTTTCTGACTTTAAAAACTGTGTATTGTCCACTACTTCATTCCAGTCCCTCATTAGGGACACCCCAACGTTGAAAACTAGTGTAAGCTTGGCAGAGAGTAAGCCTGGAGCTCATTCTTGAACAAAGTTTTCTAGACTCTGATGGGATGTTTTACAGACTAAAATAGCAAGTGAAGGGCTTGGGGGGAAAAATTATTTCAAAAAGAATTGCCTAAATAATGTTTTCTAAGTGAGCTCCTGTGTCACCAGAAATTTAAATTTTTCATGCATATGATCTGGACTGCCTAAACCAACTGCACTGAAATATGAAAGTGGTGTCTTGCCTATCATTAGTTTTTTTTTTTAATTGCTATGACTGTTTCTGTATGACCTCTCTCTGAGTATCATAACACTCTCCTATAATATTTCATATATAATATTATGCATGCTATATTTAACTGTGAAAGTACTACATTTTGAATTTTGAAGGTAGGAGACTTGTCTTTGACAGTCTTGATATCTTATGGGGAGAAAAAGGAAGGTACACTAAGATGGCAGCAGACTTTCAGTTCTGCATCAAAACAAAGAAAACAAAGCAAACACTGCATATAATTTATAATCTATTGTATTTTATAATATTTTATATTTATAATTAAATATTATTTTTATTTTATAACTACAAACTTATATGCTTATTACCAAAATAAAACATGAATACAACACATTAGTTAAGAGGACATCAATGATATTTAGACAACTTCTGGAATATTAGGAACAAATCCATTGATTTCACATACCATCTCTAATTCATCCACAGTATTCTGGGCAATGGCTTGTTTATAAACAATGGGATGTTTATGCTATTGCTAAGCATATATCCTTGATTAGGGTCACAGGGTTTTGATCAAACTGTTTGGATTTGAATCCCAGATCTTCCATTTACCACATAGAAAACCAGGGGCAATGATTTGGTTTCTCCAAACCTCAGTTTTACCATCTACCAAATGGGGATTATAATGAGGGTTTAACGTAAGTAATCTACATATATGCTCCAGATAATAATAATACTGTTACCATAAAATGTATTTTTTTCTTGAAAATATGGATGGCAAAGTGGAAAGAGGAAAAACTGAATGTTGTAGTGTTCATATGATCTTTAACCAAACCAGTCTCGGAGACAATAGCACACTTGGCCTCTCCTCACTAGAAGTTGATGGGAAAGGAAGAGGGGGCAAAGATAGCATAGTAGTAGGAGGACTCTAGGCTTGCTGCACCCCTCAAATACAGCTAGATAAATATCAAATCATTCTGAATACCCAAGAAATAATTCTGAAGACTGACAGAAAAAACTGTACATCTAGAGGGAGAGAGGAGACCATATTATGCAAAGTAGTAGGTGCAGAGATGTAATTTAGGGGAGAAATGAGTGGTGGGTGCCATGGAGGGAGTGATCCCGGTAGTGGAGAAGGGTGAGAGAGATAGGGAGAGAAGAATGCACAGGTGATCACTCCAGGAGTACACTTCCCAAAGCCATTCACTGGGAAAACCCTCAAAATCGACTGATTTTCATTAGTATTTGCGACCAGTGGGGGTCAAAGACTGGAGTTTTAGAGGTCCATGGAGTGGCTGGTTTAAAACCCTGAGGGTGCTGCCCAATTCCTGCAGAGAAGACAACCAGCTCACCCAGAGAGCAGAACTGTGGATCACCAGAGAAGACCTGGAAAAGACAGCCCCCCTCCCCCTTGGAGTACATCTGAGAGAGGTGGCATTTCCTCTCCAAAGACAAAGAGCTGGTGGGTGCCATTTCCCTCCCCCACTCCTCAGCATGGGCACAGAGATGCCTGCTGAGGACAGCTAACCCAGACACTGGCTGTTGAGTGTGCTTTACTCCACACCCCACATTACTGCACTCTTATGTGACCACTTTCTGGATCAAACCTGCATCAGCCCCAACATGGTGAGGCTGTTTTCCAGAGGAACAGAACAGGTCCCTACCAAGCCAGGTCCCTAAAGCTTGGAGTTTTAAACCTCAGCCACCCTGGCTGAGATAGAGCCCAAAGTGCACTTTGTTACTCCAGGCAGGCAGGCAACACAGACAGTGTGAAAAGAGGGATCTGAAAAACATTTATGATGTACAAAGGGAAATTATTGCTCTTCCAGAAGGGCTTCCTTGACAGTAAGCAGGCACAAACTCTTCTCTCTGAGAACAAAGGACCTGATTGGTGCCATTTTTCTCCTCTACCCATCAGCATAAACTAACTTCAGTAAGCAGACAACACCAACACTGACTGCTTAAATTGCATTCATCAAACCCCATGACCCTGCACTCTGCTGGTACTGCTTTTCCCCAGCAAGTGTGCCTGAGAACCAGAACAGCAGGCTCCTCCCTAAGAAGTCCAGGACAAATCCACACATGCACCATGTCTACTGACCACAGAGCTCTGAAAAGCTTCATGGAAATAGCTTCAGATCTCTTTTAGCAAGCGGATCAGAACACACCTAGTTAAAGCTCATTACACACTGGCCAAGGTCCAAACACTCCCCACTGCGAGAAGGGAGAAACTTTCTAGAGAACTTTTTTGAGGGACAGAGCAGCCATAACACAGCATCAGCATGCACACTACACACACACCAAAAAGACTTCCCAAAGCTTTGGGCCCTGGACACTATATGACCTCTTCTTTATAAAGCCATTACTCTCAAGAGCAGGAAGCATAACAGGCTTTCTTAACACAGAGAAGAAAACAAAGATCTAGACAAAATGCTGAGACTGAGAAATTCATCCCAAAAGAAAGAACAAGAATAGGTCACAGCCAAAGATCTAATTGAAATGGATATAAGTAATAGACCTGATCCAGAATTTAAAGCAATGATTATATGGATACTAGTGAGCTTGAGAAAAGCATGGAAGACACTGGGCTGTCCCTTACTGTAGAGATAAAAGACTTAAAAACCTAGTCAGGCTGAAATAAAAAATGCAATAACCAAGATTCAAAACCAACTAGATGTAATGACTACAAGGATGGGAGAAGCAGAAGAACAAATAAGTGATACAGAAGATAGAATTGTGGAAAAGAATGAAGCTGATCAAAGAAAGAAAAGGGAAGTCTTGGATCATGAAAGTAGACTTAGGGAATTCAGCGACTCCATCAAATATGATAGCATTTGTGTCATAGGAGTCCCAGAGAAAAAGAGATGGAAAGGGGGCAGAAGGTTAATTTCCCCAATTACTATATAGGAAATTATTTCCTTAATTTGGGAAGGAAACAGACATCCAAATCCAGGAAACACAAATAACTCCCACCAAAATCACAAAGCAGACCAACACCAAGACATATTGTATCTAATTTGTAAAATATAGGGATAAGAAAAAAATACTAAAAGCAACAAGACAAAAGAAGTCCCTAACTTACAAGGGAAGACAAATAAGGTTGACAGCAGATCTCTCCACAGAAACTTTACAAGCCAGAAGACAATGGCATGATATATACAATGTGCTGAATGGAAAAAATCTACAGCCAAACACACTATATCCAGCAAGGCCATAATTCAGAATAGAAGGAGAAATAGTTTTTCAGACAAAGGAAACCTAAAGAAGTTCTTGTCCATTAAACCTGCCCTGTGAGAAATATTAAAGGGGATGAATGGGAAAAAGACTAGAAAGGAACAAAGAAAATCTTTAGAAACAATGACAAAGCAAGCAATAACATGCCACTAAATACATATCTATCAATAATTACCCTGAATGGAATAAATGCTTCAATCAAAAGACATAAGGTATCAGAATGGATTAAAACAAACAAACACACAAACAAACAAAAAAGACCCATCTGTGTACTGCCTATAAAAGACTCGCATTTAGATCTAAATACACCTACAGATTTAAAGTGAGGGGATGAAGAAATGCTGTTCATGCAGATGATGTCAGTAGAAAGTCAGAGTAGCTACACTTCTATGAGACAAACCAGATTTTAAACCCAAGGCTGTAGCAAGAGATGAAGAAGGGTATTACATCATAATAAAGGGGTTTATCTAACAAAAAATATCTAACAATTTTAAATGTTTATGCATCCAACTTGGATCACCCAAATATATAAAACAATAACAAACATAAAAGACCTCATTTATTATAGTACAGTAGAGTAGGGGATGTTAACATCCACTTATACCAATGAGCAGATCATGTAAGCAGAAGATCAACAAGGAAACAACGGTTTTGAATAACACACTGAACCAGAGGAACTTAACAGATATATTCAGAATATTTCATCCTAAAGCAGCAGAACACACATTCTAATCAAGTGGGTATGGAGCATTCTCCAGAGCAGACCAATGTGAGGTCACAAATGATGCCTTGTACACAAGTACTTGTGTATTTGTACACAAGTACAAAAAGTCTGAGATCATACCATGCATATGTTTTGACCACATTCTATGTTACTTAAAGTCAACCACAAGAAATAATTTGGAAAGACCACAAAAACATGGAGGCTAAAGAACATCCTACTAAGGAATGAATGGGTCAATCAGGAAAGTAAAGAAGAAATTAAAAAAAAAATACATGGAAAAAAATGAAAATGAGAACATGACAGTCCAAAACCTTTGAGATGCAACAAAAGAGGTTCTAAGAGGAAATTATATAGCAATACAGACCTACCTCAAGGAGCAAGAAAAATCTCAAATACACAACCTAACCTTTCACTGAAGGTACTGGAAAAAGAACAGCAAAGGAAGCCTAAAGCCAGAAGAAGGAAAATAATAAAGATTGGAACAGAAATAAATAATATATAAACAAAATAAAAACAAAAAACGAAACAAAAACAGTAGAACAGATTGATGAAAATGAGAGCTGATTCTTCAAAAAAATTAATAAAATTGATAAAACCTTAGCCAGACTTACCAAAAAGAAAAGAGAAAGGACCCAAATAAAGAAAATCATGAATGAGGGAGGAAAAAATCACAACCAACAACACAGAAATACAAATAAGTAGAATATTATGAAAACCTATACGCCAACAAATTGAATACTCTGGAAGAAATGGATAAAGTCCTAGAAACATGTAAAGTACCAAAACTGAAAAAGGAAGAAATAGAAAACTTGAATAGGCTGATAACCAGCAAAGAAATTGAATCAATAGTCAAAAATCTCCCAATAACAAAAGTCCAGGGTCAGATTGTTTCCCAGGGTAATTCTATCAAAAATTTGAAGATTTGATATCTTCTCAGACTATTCAAAAAAAGGGGGGGGAGTGGAAGAAAACTTCAAAACTCATTTTATGAGGCCCGCATCACCCTGATTCCAAAACCAGGCAAAAACTCCACTAAAAAAGAAAACTACAGGCCAATATCCCTGATGAACATAGATGCAAATTCCTCAAAAAATGCTAGCAAATTTAATCCAATGGTACATTAAAAGAACCATTCACCATAATCAAGTGCGATTTATTACCGATTTATTTATTGATTTATTTGCAAATCAATCAACGTGATACACCACAATAACAAAACAAAGGATAAGGACCATATGATCCTCTCAATAGATGCAGAAGAAAGCATTTGACACAGTATAACATCCATTCTTGATTTAAAAAAAAAAAGTCAAAAAGCAGGAATAGAGGGAAAATATTTCAACATTATAAAGTCCATATATGAAAAACGTACAGCTTATATCAACCTTAATGTGGAAAAACTGAGAGCCTTTCCTGTCGGGGACCGCCTCCGGCCGGGAAATTCCCCACCATTACAAGATGGCGCTTGGCTCAATGCCAGCAAAATACGCTGCAAGTAAACACCGAACTTTCTGGTGAAGCCCACCTAAAGGAGGACATGGTCATTGGCTGTTTCAAATTTAATAGGACTCTCATTGGCTCTCCCCATTGTTTGGCCCCTTATTGGTCACCTTGTTCACTGATTGGTCATGTAAACGTATATAAGTGTGTGGACTTGGGGAAATAGAGAGAGAGAAGATAGATCTGAACCGGGGCTTCTTGTCGTCCTTGCGGGTCGAGGGTGACAAATGGTGCCGAGACCCGGGAATTGTTAATGAGTAAGTAAACCTTGCAAGGAGAAAAACCGCAGGTAAGCGGGGAAGGAACCACAATTAAAGTGGTGGGAATCTTGTACAAGACCGCAATAAGAAGCGGGCGGCCATAGAGCCGGGATTTTCTTAAGGGACCACGATTACAGTGGTGGCAATCTTGTACAAGACCGCAATAAGAAGCGGGGCGGCCATAGAGCCGGGATTTTATTCCGCGGTAAAGCGGGGAATAAAGGTCGACTGAAGTATATGTGCGTAAAAAGTCAGTGTGTTAGTGTCTTTAACGTCTGCGTCTGTTGTCTGTGTGTTCATAATGGGATCTGAAGTATCTAAAGTGCGTTTGGAAGGGTCCTTAAAAGACCTGCTGAAAGCCAATGGAACTCCACTAAAAGCAAAAACTGCTCGGGCCTTTTTGAATACAGTGGAAAAGGCGGCTCCATGGTTTCTAGATGAAGGCTTGCTAAACATACCTCAATGGGACCACCTGTGATCCAGGGTTTGGCCCCTGTAAAACCTATTAATGCCTCGGGGCCATATCAACCTTTGCCATTGAGGACCCGGTGCCACAGGCGAGACATTATCATAAGCTGTTCCATGTGAATGCTTTAACTCTTCGCCTCAAATTTAACATAACAAAAGCACAGGCACGGGACATAGTAGTCTCCTGCAGAAACTGCGTGACTTTACTACCTGCACCGTCTTTGGGGGTTAATCCTAAGGGTCTGTTACCTAATCATATATGGCAAATGGATGTCACACATGTTTCAGAATTTGGAAAGTTAAGATATGTTCATGTCTCTGTAGATACCTGCTCTGGAATAATTTTCGCCTCAGTGCATACGGGGGAAAAAACCAGAGATGTTATTGCCCATTGCCTACAGGCTTTCGCGGCATGGGAAAAGCCACGCCAGTTAAAGACAGATAATGGTCCAGCCTACACCTCACAACCCTTTAAAGCCTTCCTACAACAACTTGACATTCACTTGATACATGGAATACCCTAAAACCCACAAGGACAGAGTGTTGTGGAGCGTGCGCATCTTACAATAAAAAATGCGCTTTATAACATAAAAGGGGGAATAGGGTACACCTTCAGGTCCCCTAAAGATAAGCTCAACACCGTTTTCTTTATTTTGAATTTTTTAACGTTGGACAAAACAGGTAAATCAGCTGCAGACAGACATGCAAGTGCTGCTGCTGCTCCCCCTAAGCCTTTAGTACTTTGGAAGGACATCCTCACAGGAAAGTGGAATGGACCAGATCCAGTGTTAGTATGGAGTAGGGGGTCTGTATGTGTTTTTCCACAGGAAAAAGAGGCTCCAATTTGGATCCCAGAGCGGCTGGTGCGTGCAGCCTTGCCTCCGAACACCAGTCATGATGCTGAAGATGCTGATGATAACGCTGGGGATGCTACACCTCCTGCGGCAGACTCAAGCCAGAGAGCTGTGAGCAGTGGTTAAAGCATGGCTATATCCTTTACCAGTGACTAACTCTTCTCTCATATTCCCTCCTCTCCCTTTGATGCATGGCAGGTCTGTAACTTGTTAGGAGCATGTACTGATATCTCAGCAGTGTCCATGTTAAATGGTGGCAAATCCCTCAACTGTTCTTATAAACAAAATGACTCTAGTACCTTTGAGACAACAGTTAATGTGTCTTGTCCCAATAATATTACTTACCAGCCCACTCCCATATGGGTCTCGCCACTGTTCCTTTTCCTTGTAACAAATGCTAGTGAGCTGAATGATATGTTGAATTGCACTAAGAATTGCTATCTTTCCCAGTGCTGGAATGTCACGGCCTTCAAGCTGGCTGTGATTATGCATATCCCTACTCCTATCCCAGTTTTCATTCCAGAGGACAAGTTACCGGTGGTGCTATCCAGAAAGAAGAGAGACTTTGGTATCACAGCCGCCATTGTGAGAGCATTGCCTATATCTACAGCAGCTGCCACGGCAGCAGCAGTCTCGCTTGCTGCAACTAGACCCACTGCGGAAGCTGTGAACACCCTTGCAGCAGGAAAGGCGGCTGCCCTTCGAACACAGACTCAGATCAATGCACATCTGCAAGCAGGAATCCTAAATAGTCAACCAGAGAGTGGATTTGGTTCAAGAACAAGTGGACATATTGTATAGCACCCTTCCCGGCAATTTGTGTAACTCCCATAGCCTATGCTAATATGAGTAACTTACAGAATGTCTCCCGACAGCTCTCCCAGTATTTGCAGGGTGCTTGGTCTGACGATTTTCAAAATTTCACACGAGTACGCGTGTGCAACCAGCTTCCCTCCCAGAGCTATTTCAAACATTCAGCAATATGTTCCAGTTTACCAAACAATGGGCTGGCACAATTGGTCTTCTTGTCCTCCTTCTTATTGGCATTCTGCTTCTATTCAGAAAAGTTCGCCAATGGAGAACACAGCAGCGAGAGCAGAGCCGAGCTATAGTACAAGCCCTTATGTCAATAGAGGCTGGGACATCTCCCCAGATATGGCTAAGCATGCTAGATCGGTAGTCAAAGACGGGTAAGATCAGTAGAGAAACATACCAACCTAAGACAGGACAGAGATCATCGATATCTTGTGTCTGATGACGGGTAAGGATGTTTTCTGCTACTGACGACCTAAGACAGGCACGATCTCTGCCATAAAACAAAAAAGGGGGAGATGTCGGGGACCGCCTCCGGCCGGGAAATTCCCCACCATTACAAGATGGCACTTGGCTCAATGCCAGCAAAATACGCTGCAAGTAAACACCGAACTTTCTGGTGAAGCCCACCTAAAGGAGGACATGGTCATTGGCTGTTTCAAATTTAATAGGACTCTCATTGGCTCTCCCCATTGTTTGGCCCCTTATTGGTCACCTTGTTCACTGATTGGTCATGTAAACGTATATAAGTGTGTGGACTTGGGGAAATAGAGAGAGAGAAGATAGATCTGAACCGGGGCTTCTTGTCGTCCTTGCGGGTCGAGGGCGACACTTTCCCCTACAGTCAGGAACAAGACAAGGATGTCCACTCTCACCACTGTTATTTAACATAGAGCTGGAAGACCTAGACTTAGCAATCAGATAACAAAAAGAAATAAAAGGCATAGAAATCAAGAAGGAAGAAGTCAAACTTTCATTATTTGCCGATGACATGATATATAGAAAACCCAGAGGAGTACACTAAAAATTACTAGAACTGATGCATAAATTCGGTAAAGTTAGAAGATACAAAATCAATCTATGGAAATCTGTTGCATTTCCATACACCGATAATGAAGCAGCAGAAAGAGAAATTAATGAATTGTTCCCATTTATGTTTCACTGAAAGCCATAAGATACCTAAGAATAAACCTAATCAAAGAGGTAAAAGATCTGTACTCTGAAAACTGTAAAACACTCATGAAAGAAATTGAAGAAGACACAAAGAAATGAAATAACATCCCATGCTCATGGAGTGGAATAAAACATATTATTATAATGTCTATAACACCCAAAGCAATCTAAAGATTTAATGAAATCCTTACCATTATACAAGTAGCATTTTTCTCAGTGCCAGAACAAAAAATACTAGAATTTGCATGGAGCCGCAAAAGACCCTATATATGTATATACATATATATATATATATATATATATATATATATATAAATACAGTATAGTACTGGTACAAAAACAGACATATAGGTGAATGGAACAGAACAGAAAACCCAGAAATGGACCCACAACTATATGGTCAACTAGTGTGATAAAGCAGGAAATAATACCCAATAGAAAAAAGTTGCTCAATAAACTATGTTAAGAAAACTGGACAGAAACATGGAAAATAATGAAACAACTATTTTTTACACTGTACACCAAAATAAATTCAAAATGGATGAAAAATCTAAATGTGAGAGAAGACCTTCAAAATCCTAGAGGAGAACACAGGTGGTAACCTCGTTAATGTTGGCCAAATGAACTTCTTGCTAGACATGACTCTTGACACTAGGAAAACAAAAGCAGAAATGAACTATTAGGACTTCATCAAGATAAAAACTCCTGTACAATGAAGAGAATAATCAACAAAACTAAAAAGCAACCTTTGGAATGGGAGAAGAGATTTGCAAATGACACATCTGTATCTGTGTAAGGTTAGTTTCCAAAATATTTACCCAAATATTTATCCAAAATATTTAATATTTTGGTATCCAAATATTTAAAGTATTTAAATACCCAAAATATTTATCCAAATATCCAAAATATTTAAAGAACTTAATCAAACTCAACCCCAAAGACAAATAATTCAGTTAAAGAATGGACAGAAGACAGAACATTTTTCTAAAGGAGACATGCAGAAGGGCAACAGATACATGAAAAGATGCTCAACATCACTCATGATCAGAGAAACACAAACCAAAACTACAATGAAATATCCCCCCATCCCTGTCAGAACGGCTAAAATTAACAAGTCAGGAAACAACAGGTGTTGGCAAGGATATGGAGAAAGAGGAACCCTCTTATGCTGTTGGTGGGAATGCAAACTGGTGCCCCCACTCTGGAGAACAGTTTGGAGGTCCTCAAAAATGTTAAAAACAGATCCAGAAATTGCACTACTAGGTTTTTTACCCAAAGGATACAAAAATATTGATCCTAATAGATACATGCACCTCAGTGTTTATAGCAGTGTTATCAACAATAGGCAAATTATGGGAAGAGCCCACATGCCCCTTGACTGACGGATGGATAAAGAAGATGCGGTCTGTACATACAGTAGAGTGTTAGTTAGCCGTAAGAATGAAATCTTGCCTTTACAACAATGTGGATGGAGCTGGAGGGTATTAACGTTAAGCAAAATAAGTGAGAGAAAGACAAATACCATGTGATTTTACTCGTACGTGGAATTTAAGAAACAAAACAAATAAATGGGGGGAAATCAGAGAGAGGCAAACTGTAAAACAGTTAATAATAGAGAATAAACTGAAGGGTGATGGGCGGGCGCAGGGCTGGGCTAGATGGATGACGGGTAGTACGTGCACTTGCTGTGCTGGGTGTTGTGTGTAAGCCACGAGTCCCCCAGTTCTGCTCCTGAAACTAACCTTACACTGTATGGTAACGAAAAACTTTAAAACTCAAGGGGGGAAAGAAAGAGGTTGAGGGGAAACAGAGCAATTACAGTCCAACAATAATAAAAAATAAACATGATTAACAACTGACAAAGAGATGTAGCATACGGATGTATTTTACCGTAAGTTCTATGAGAGAAGCAACAGTATCTATTGTATTCACTAAATACCTTTGGAGAGTAGCTTCTCAACAAATATATTTTTTAAAGATTTTATTTATTTATTTGAGAGAGAGACAGTGAGAGAGAACAAGAGCAAGGAGAAGGTCAGAGGGAGAAGCAGACTCTCGTGGAGCTGGGAGCCTGATGTGGGACCCGAGCCCGGAATTCTGGGATCATGACCTGAGCCGAAGGCAGTTGTCCAACCAACTGAGCCACCCAGGCATCCCTCAACAAATATTTTTAGTACATTTTTGGACCTGCGCTTGAACTGAAAATGCTCTCAATGGAAATATGTAGTTTTAATCAGGGTTATGACAGCTTATCTTTGTTACGACAGCTCATATGACAGGTTATCTGGGTCATGGCACTAATCTAGTAACCAATTATTAGTGCTTCAGTCTGTCTTAGTTTGTGTATACACAGATTAAATATAATGATGTATGAAGATAAAGACAGGAGGATAGAAAGTTTATATCATGCAAGCAACCAAAAGAAAGTGGATATAGCTAAAGTAATAGACTGATTTGAGTTAAGGCAAGAAACACTTCATAGTGATAAAAAATAAATAATAAGCATTAAATCCACATTCATAATACATCTAAATTTGTAGGGGACTAATTGATAACTTCAAAATATATAAGCAAAAATCTTAAAAAAAAAAAAAAACTAAAATTGCTATGGGCAAATCCACAATGTTATGGAGAGATTATACCATGCTCTCTCTCTCAAATTGATAGAATAAGTATTCAAAATTATCATTAATGATGGGAAAAATTTAAATAATATGATTCATAAACTTGTTCCAGTGTAGAAGTGAAGGACACTCACACAGCAATACTATTAATAATTATATTATTAATATTGATAATTATTTAATAATTACTAAACTATAAAACTACTAGGAGAGTTCAATGAGGTAAATATTCATGACCTTGGATTTCACAGTTGAGTCTTAGATTTAACACAAGAAATGTGAACAACAACAATAAAAACAGATGAACCTGGCTTCATAAAAATTTAAGATCTGTGCTCAAAGGACACTATCAATCTAGTGAAAACACCTTGCAGAATAGGAGAAAATATTTGAAAACTTTATACCTGATAAGGGAATTGTATCTCGAAGATGTAAAAAAATGCAAAGAATGCATAAAACTCTGATAGCCATTTGTATGTCTTCATTGAAGAAGTTTCTGTTCATATCTTCTGCCCATTTTTTTATATGATTATCTGTTTTCTGTGTGTTGAGTTTCAGGAGTTCTCAAAAAATGTTCATCATCACTAGCCATCAGGGAGATTCAAATTAAAACCACATTGAGATACCACCTTACACCAGTTAGAATGTCCAAAATTAGCAAGACAGGAAACACCATGTGTTGGAGAGGATGTGGAGAAAGGGGAACCCTCTTCCACTGTTGGTGGGAATGCAAGTTGGTGCAGCCACTTTGGAGAACAGTGTGGAGATCCCTCAAGAAATTAAAAATAGAGCTTCCCTATGACCCTGCCATTGCACTACTGGGTATTTACCCCAAAGATACAGAGGTAGTGAAAAGACGGGCCATCTGTACCCCAATGTTTATAGCAGCAATGGCCACAGTCACCAAACTGTGCAAAGAA
Source organism: Neogale vison (assembly GCF_020171115.1). Taxonomy (NCBI): domain Eukaryota; kingdom Metazoa; phylum Chordata; class Mammalia; order Carnivora; family Mustelidae; genus Neogale; species Neogale vison. The sequence continues at coordinate 140,999,438 of NC_058098.1, read as the reverse complement.
CCAAGATGCCCTTCAATGGACGAATGGATAAGGAAGATGTGGTCCATATACACTATGGAGTATTATGCCTCCATCAGAAAGGATGAATACCCAACTTTTGTAGCAACATGGACAGAACTGGAAGAGATTATGTTGAGTTAAATAAGTCAAGCAGAGAGAGTCAATTATCATATGGTTTCACTTATTTGTGGAGCATAACATAACATGGAGGACAAGGGGAGATGGAGAGGAGAAGGGAGTTGGGGGAAATTGGAAGGGGAGGTGAACCACGAGAGACTATGGACTCTGAAAAACAATCTGAGGGTTTTGAAGGGGCGGGGGGTTGGGAAGTTGGGGGAATCAGGTGGTGGGTATGAGAGAGGGCACGGATTGTATGGAGCACTGGGTGTGGTGCAAAAACAATGAATACTGTTATGCTGAAAAAAAATAAATAAATTTTAAAAATAATTTTAAAAAATTAAAATAATAAAATAAAATAAATGCAAAATTTAAAAAAAGAATGCATAAAACTCAATGATAAAGATAAGGCAATTTTAAAACAGCCCAAAGACTTTAATAAGTGTTTTTCCAAGGACGTTTGAATGCCTAACAAACACAGAAAAGGATCCTCAACACAGCCCAGCACTGCTCGTCATCAGGGCCACACAAATCAAGACCACACTGAGGGGCCACGTCACGTGCTCTGTATTTGCTATTGGCAAAAAGAGATCATCCTGAGGATGCAGAGGAGCTGAAACCCTCCCACGCTGTTCCACGGTCCAGACCATGGAACAGACTGTGGTGTTTCTTCAAAATGCCAAGTGTAGAGTCTCATGGGAGCCAGCAATTTCACTCTCCGGCCAAGAGAAATGGACATGTCCACCAAAGCATATGTCCACTGTTGGTCATAGAGTCATCATTCAGAAAGTCCCCAGACAAAGACAATACAAATACCTGTCAACTGATGAACAAGTAAACAAAATGTGGCCCATCCGTATAATAAATATTATTTTACAATATGGAGGAAGGGGATACCATGCCTCTCACCACAAGGATGAACCCTGAAGACATCAGTGTGTGAAAGAAGCCAGTCATAAAAGCCCACGTATTGTGTTGTCCTCTCCATATGAGATATCCGGAGTAGGCAAGTCTCTCCGGATAAGTTCTAGGTCAATAGCTACCTGGGGCTTTGGGGGAGGGAGTGGGGAGGGAGTTGATGAAATTGTTCTACAATTAGAGGATCACAATGAGATATAAGTTGATAAAAATGTTTTATAAAATGTACTAAAACTTGCAAAGTTTTATAAGATATACTTTCTAGAAATTAACTTTATAAATATACCTAAACTCACTGAATTGTAAACTTCAAATGGGTGACTTTTATGCTATGTAAGTTACATCTCTGTAAAATCGTTTAAAAAAATGTGAAAGTATGTCACAATACACCTTTAAGATTTATGAAGCAAAAAAGGAGAGATGAGACATCGGGAAACCCATCCTGCTGGAGGTTTTTATACCTTCTCCTCACGATTAAGAAAATCTGTTGGAAAGAATTAAGAGCTGGAAGATTTGAAACGACACAATTCACCATTCCCCTGTCATAAATGTGACGTCCACACATCCAGTGATGGCAGAGGACACAGTCTTCAGAAGCACACAGGAACATTTATGAAAATGGACTAAGAAATATGCCAGCTAGGCACAAAACAACTTGCATATTTTCTGCCTCCAAGCACTGTTTTTAAAATAAATACTATGATTCTTTAGTGAGTATCAGCTTCTCAAGGAGGGCTTTTTCATACCCACATTCCTGGGAACCTCTGCTGTCGCTCTGACTCCGTCAGTGTTGGGGGAGGCCCGGGGCTTACAATCCTAGCAAGTTCCCCGATGATGGTTATGTTGCTGGTCAGGGATGCACATTTTGAGAGTCATGGCTCTAGAATACATATTTAGAAACTTAACAGCACGCTTCTGACTAACATATGTGAAATAATAATTGAAATTATAAGATACTTTCAATAGTAAAAATAGAAGTATACCAGAAACATTAGGGCGGGGTGGGGGGGTGGATAAAGCTCAAGAGGGTCTTAAAAGGCTATTTAAAGCACAGATCCTTGTGCTGGGAAATAGGCTGGGAATGAATGGGTCAAGCATTCAGCACAGGAAGCAAGGAAAATGCCATGGAATAAACTCAAAGATGAAGGAAAAAGGAAGTAATAACTATAAGAGCAGATATTCAGAAAACAAAGACGCCATTCAGAGGATCCACAATGCCAGATTTGTTGTTTTGAAAGTGTAATGAAATTGACAAACATCGATCAAGAAAAAAAAAAAAGAGAGAGAGAGAGGAAAAAAAATGCGCAAATAACCAATATTACCAATGGAAATTGACAATTAGTACCACATGTAATAAAGACTGAAAAAAAATAAAGACTGTTATGAAGAACATATGCCAATGCATTTTAGTACCTGGGCAACGTGGAAAATTTCCTTGAAAAGCGTGAATTTCCAAATCCAATAATGGAAGACAAAATGTAAAGATCTCATGGCAAACCAGGAAGGAAAAAAGTACCTTATAATCTGATCAAGGAATTACAGGAAACATACAATATGATAGAACACAAAATGTTTAATACAGCCAGAACAGTATGAATGTCCCCACTCCCCATTTATTGCTAAATGAATACGGGTCTTCTAGTAAGCAAAAAGTAAAGGAAAATATATGAAATGTGTGTGAGCTGAGCGAGAAAATAACAAAATTGCCATTATTACAGAGTATAAGAGTCTTTTCAGGAGTCCCCAAAATGCTGTATACAGATCTCCAGAAATGAATATAGGAGTTGTGCTAGGTTGCACAATGCAAGATTATTATTAAAAGGCAATTAGATTTTTATACGTGAGTAGCAAATGAATTGAAAGCTTTATATTTATTATAGAAAAGTGTATTTGTGACAAACAATGTATTTTAAAAATACATGTTTATGTCTACTGTGGGAAAGCATGAAAGATTGTATTTAATAACATTAAAGAAAGCTTGTACAAATTAAAAGATAAAATATATCTTTGCATAAGATAACATGGTGGTTCGTGGTGATGCTGATTTTCCCCAAATTGATCTGTGCACTCTATTCACTCCACAAGTACTCCGACTATTATTTTTTTCTCATGGCATCAAATATCCTGATTCTACAACAAGCCAACAGAGGGAGAGAATAAGCAAGACACCTCTTAAACTGGATTTCCAACTCTTGAGTCTGAATTTCAAGTGTTTGCTTCTTCTAAACCCAACCCCCTCCTTCTTGAGGGCATCTTCCTTGGGTCAAGGGGAGCTTGCACTTCCTCTGCATTCCTGATGACCTTCACAATAGTCACCATGCAGGACCTTGTACAGTAGCTGCTTGCTTTCTACCATTCCCACTGACTCCTACGTGTTTTGTAAGAAGAGGCCACATGCAATTATCTTTGAATCTTGTATGGATTCCTTGCACTCACTTATTCTCAAGTCAGGAGATGCTACTGTGTTTCTGGTCTTCATAAACACGCAAGGCTTCTCTCACATGCTCATAATCTAGGGCAGCTCATGATGAAAATTTAATTAACGAAGGGATACAGATATTTATCTAAACAGTGAAGATCATTTTGTTCAAGAAGACATCAGATTAGTACATTTACATGGTATGAAAAGTATATTTCCTAGAAAACATTAATATAAACTACAGTTAGAATGAGACAATTTTAGGGACACCTGGGTGGCTCAGTGGGTTAAGCAGCTGCCTTTGGCTCCAGTCATGATCCCAGCGTCCGGGGATCGAGTGCCACATTGGGCTCCTTGCTCAGCGGGGAACCTGCTTCTCCCTCTGTCTCTGCCTGCCATTCTGTCTGCCTGTGCTCGCTTTCTCTCCCTCTCTCTCTCTCTGACAAATAAATAAAACCTTTTAAAAAAAAAAATCAGGGGCGCCTGGGTGGCTCAGTGGGTTAAAGCCTCTGCCTTCAGCTCAGGTCATGATTCCGGGGTCCTGGGATCGAGCCCCGCGTCGGGCTCTCTGCTCAGTGGGGAGCCTGCTTCCTCCTCTCTGCCTGCCTCTCTGCCTATTTGTGATCTCTCTTTCTGTCAAATAAATAAATAAATAAACTTAAAAAAAAGAATCAGACAATTTTATAGCTAGAGATTAATTTATGTACTACCTAATAAAATAGCTTCCATTTCAGAGTCCATAGTCTCTCTGAAAAACAATCTGAGGGGTTTGAAGTGGCGGGGGGGTGGGAGGTTGGGGTACCAGGTGGTGGGTATTATAGAGGGCACGACTTGCATGGAGCACTGGGTGTGGTGAAAAAATAATGAATAATGTTTTTCAGAAAATAAATAAATTGGAAAAAAAGAAAAAATAAAGTAAAAAAAAAAAATAAAAAAAAAAATAGCTTCCATTTTTAGATGAGGAAACTAAGTAAGGCACAAAGAGGCCAGAGGATTTCCTTCTAACTTTTAGAGTATTTGACCCGGGATATGTTCCTATTCCGGCTAAGTCTATTTTTTAGCGTGGATGAACTAAAGAATGAAGTCCATTATAAAACCGAATCTTTCACAGATGTGATGAAACGATGGATTTAATTATTGATGAGCTCAGAACATTTGATCTATTCCTGTGTTCTGCTACGGTGTCCATGTGGGTCCTGAATATTATTCCTGGGTGGAATATTATTGATGCACTCATAAGGAGGAGCGAGGAGCTAAGGTTTTGCTACTTCAGAGAAACAAGAAAGCTACAGCCTCTTTGGAACAAATCAAGAGACAGCCAAAATGAGGATTTTCAATAAAATAAATCTCTAGAGAGAAGGTGTCAGAAGAAAGGTACTAAAAATGACCTACTTCACATGGAATCTGCAAACTCTTCTCAATCCTAAGCAGGCAGGGACAGGCTTCAGGCTTCTTGCTCATTGCAGGTGCAACCCAAGGCACTTACAGATAGAGGCATTGCTCCAACTTAGATGACTACATGGTTCACCCTGAGAGTTGAACCAGTTCCGACTGCTTTAGAGAATCCGTCCTCAGTTGTATGCATTTATTTTCTTGAGAAATTCTGAAGTATTTTCTCAGCTTCCTAATGCAAATGAAAAATAAAACAAACAAACAACAACAAAAAATCCCACACAGGGGCACACAGTTGGCTCTGGGGGTAAGGCATGGAACTCTTGGTTTCAGCTCAGATGGTGACATCAGGGTCTTGAAACCCAGTGCCTCTAGCGACCTCTGTGCTCGGCAGGGAGTCTGCTTGAGATTCTCTCTGCCTCTGCCCCTCCTGCTCATGCCCTCTCTCTCTCTCAAATAAATAAGTAAATCTTAAAAACAAAAAACAAAACAAAACAAAAATGCATGAAATCTTTATTTGGGTAAAAAAAAAAAGTCTCACAGTCTCTAAAATCAGGTATAACAGCAGTCAAATTAACCAAATTGCTACTAAAAGAGCCTAGCTAAAAGTTTCCCACAATGAGCCCAATCATTTTTACGACCATCATTTATCTCTGAGCATCGTATATTAAAACAAGATCCTCAGCACCAAACGCGACTAGGCTTAATTTAAAAATATCTCATTAATTTGCAGTAATGAGGTGTAATGAATATTTATGGAAGGTTTTATCTGTACCTATTAATTTGCTGTGTTGTGTCACTGATAAACCAATCCTCTAAGCTGAAACCAAGAGACGACAGTGAAAAACGTATAAAATAATGTCTTATAACCACCGCTTGAGATCCCACCACTTGGTGTAAAAGATAATATGTTTCCTGCAAATGAAAGTTTACTATATAATTCACTGAATACACCACAGGGAACTAAGTCATTTTCTCTGCACACACAGTTTATTACTTTTAAATATCATCTCTGCCTTCACCGATAAGGCAGAAAAACAATGTTTTTCTTCAAAAGAAACCAATTGTCTTCCCTTCTGGATATTGGAGCAAAGATCATTTGGATTATAGATCAAAGAAAGCAGCATGTATGCAAATCATCAGCACATTTTGCTGGAGGGTCTGAGAAGTGTTTTAGATCGAATGCGTGGTCCATTGCTGATCTGGCCAGCAAGCATCCCGTGGAAGTAGCCGTGCCAGCACCACTCAGGGTGGCTGGGCACTGTCCTCTCCCCACTGCTCATGGCGTCTTCATTTGCTTCAGAGCAGCATATTATAAGAAATATTTACTCCTACTACTTTACCCCAAAGAGCAAATTTAAACATGCTGGACATCTGCAAACATTCCTGATTGATGAGCCAAGAAGATAATTCCTTCTCCAGTGCTGGGGTCTTCAACCTATTGTCAACTTAAAAGGCTAAGATTTCAGCTCTATTCAACTTCATGACACCCTCAAATGCAGTTTTTAATGCTCTAACCAATAGTCAAGGTCAAGGTCAGAACACTCCAAAATTTACAACACAGGGCTGTAAAATTGTGGTCTTTGGGACATAAAGCTTTAGTTACGATGGGGACATTTTCACATATGTGACAAAGATCTGAACTACTGATGGCAAAATAAGCACATTTTGAAATCATCAATTTTGAAAATTAAAGGATCTGTATGTTTATTTGTATTTATAATCAGGAAAAATTAAATGAGTTGTAAGAACAGTAGTATTAATTTCGAAGTGTTAAGGTATAAAGTTTTTTAAAGTAGTTTTTGAGGTAGATTAAATATGAAAAGGTCTCTATGCTTTCAAATAAAATATTAAAATGTTGATTTCAATTAGACGTTGACAACTGAAGCAGGAATTTTAAAATTAGTTTAATAACAAATAGAATTATTGCAGACACTAGAGAAACCAATAAAGGGAGCAGAATGAAGAAGAAATAATCAATCTGCAAGGAGGCAGGATATGAGACAGGAAGAAAATTAGGACAAAAAAGAAGTTAAAGGGCAAGATCGAAGAAACATCGTCCGTGTTATGATCAACTCAGACTATGTCTTCCTGTTAGAAGTTTGGGAGGCTTCCCTACATGTAAAGAAAGGAAAAGGCAGATGGGAGTTGCAAACCATAATGTAACTAACAAAACCCGAACCAAAATAGCTCCTTTGTTAACTTATTATTTTTGTTATTTTTTTTAAATTCCGGTATAGTTAACATACAATTCCACCAGTACAGTGCAGTGATTCAACACTTCCATGCATCACCCGCTGCTCCTTGGAACAGGTGTCTCCTGCATCCCCGTCACCTGCTCCCCCCCCCCTCGCCTTTAGTGATGTCCCTGTGTCTCTGTAGGTAACAGTCTGTGTCTGGGTTTGTCTCTCTCTTATTTTTTTCCCTTTGCTCATTTGTCTTGTTTCTTAGATTCCACGTGAGTGAAACCATATGATACTTGTCTTTCTCTGACGGACTTACTTCAGTTAGCGGAGAACTCTCTGGCTCCATCCATGTCCTTACAAGTGGCAAGACTTCTTTCTGATGGCTGAGTGACAGTCCATCGCATATAGAGCACCCCTTCTTCAGCCTTTCATGAGTCGGTGGGCACGTGGGACGCCTCCATAACTTTTTGCCAATAATGTTGCAATAAACAGGGTGTATGTAAACCTTCAAAGTAGTGTTTTCGTATTCTTTGGGTAAATACCCAGTAGCGATTCTTGGATTATAAGGTAGTTCGATTTTCAACTTTTTGAGGAACCCGGTGGTTGTACCAGTTTGCGTTCCCACCCATTTTCTCACGCCATAAACATAAATAAACTCAAAATGGATTAAGGACCTAAATGTGAGACCTGAAACCATGAAGTGGCTCTTTAACAACAAGGACATTGGGCTTCATCACAGAAAAACGGAATGCAGATAAAGAGGAATCCTTCCTAAGAATAAATGTTTCAATAAAACTGGGAGACAGATCAATAATAAGTTTGTAGGCACTCTTAAAATAGATCTTCTTATCACCTGGTAAGAAACACAAGAGACCATATACAATAGCAATAAAATGAGATTAAAAAATAAGAAGGAACCTTTATTCAAAAGGGTTGTGATGGAAGTAGTAAGTTGTGTCTGAAGAAATTGTAAAAATAAACTACAACAAGCGGTAGCTTATTGCATAGAACACACAAGAATCTGTATTCAAGTTCCGAGAAGCTGAAATTGCCAGTGTCAGAGAAAACCTGGTATGCGTCGAGCAACAAAGAAAGGCAGAAAACATCCTGGACTGTTCAGCTATAATAAGAAATAGGACTCTGACTCGGGATCTTTTCTGAAAGGAAACTTTGCTAGCTCTCCTTAACAAAGTCCCTAAAAGAAAAGATCCTAAGATGCTGTGGGAGGGACCCAGTGGGATCAAAATCTTTGTCTCTAGGGAACTAGGAAACAGTTGGGGAAATTCTAGGTCAGGGAAGGACAGAGTTATCTGAAATTACTTCTGCCAGAAAACAACCAGACCCAGATAACCAGACCAAGCGGGGTACATATGAGGACAGAGAAGTTAGGCTGAAGTTGCCACTTCTGGCCACATATAGGACAATTACTGGGTCAAAAGTGGGTGCTGACCGTGCCTTCCTGCACCCTGCTGTGCTGATGACCCCAGTGTCCCCGAGGCGTGGGAGCGGGACGGTGGAGAGCAGCCACTTGGCTTCGTTATTGGTCACACTGAATTGTTTCTCCTGCTTTTTCAGGCAGAACCAGAGCAGCTCATTCTCTGTTCAGGAGGAAAAGTTTATCCTTCCAGAAAGCACAATTCAGTGAATGTGGGAAGGATTAGAAAACACCTTGTTTCAACCCCAGAGAACATAATTGATTCCGTCAAGGATCATCAATCATTAATGGGCATTAAAGTCATACATTGAAGATTTGCCGGGAAAGATATTTCGAAGGTGCCAAAGGTTAGTCCCCATAATCGCTTGTTAATTGGAAAGGAAGAAAAACAAAAATACAAAAAAACAATCAAACAAACAAACAAAATCCTCTCAATGGAGCTACACAACCTAACCCCGTAACCCATTTATCAAACATGACATCGTAAGTAGTGAGGCGGCTGAAACCCGACGCTCCGGATGTGCGTGATTTTGCACAGACCGTGCTATCTCCAGTATCGTCTCCTAGGGCTGGCTTAAGAAAGGACCATGAACAGGGCAGCTTCAGTTTCGGGAGCCAAGGTGTCAGCAGGGCCCGGCTGGCTCTGAAACCCGCAGGGTGACCCTTCCTGCTTCTCCTGTGCTCCCGGCGGCCGGCCGTCCTCGTGTTCCTGTTTGCAGCTGCGCTCCCATCTCTGCCTTGTCATCGCACAGCCTCCCCCTGCGTGGCTTTGTCTTCACGCGGCTGTCTTTCTAGAAGGACAGCGGTCGAGCTGCTTTAGGGCTTGCTGTACTCCAGTAGGACCTCCTCTTAACTAACGACATCTGCAAGGACCCTATTTCCAAGTAAGGTCCCACTGTGACGACCTTCCCAAGTAAGGTCACACCAAGTTAGGGTTTCCACTTATCTTCTTGGAGGAAAGACACAGTTCAGCCTCCACCACCCACAGGGCTCATGCCCACGGGATCACGGGGCAGTGGAGCACTGAGGAACGTCTCCCGCAAAGCTCACACGCAGACGCTCCTGCCCCAAGCCCAGCACAGAATCTGTCCTTTCAAAGGTGCCCAGACACTATATGATACTCATTTCTTCATTTTAAAGCATTAATCTGATGGGCAGGGATCTGCTGAGGTGCTCTCCAGGGACACGGGCTGGTGGGGACCATTTTCTGGCTCCCCCCTGCCCTGCAAAAGCTGGTGAGAACCACCCCGCACCCTTCTTTTTCTTTGTTCTCTGTTCTATTTTTTTTTTTTTTCTTTAATCCTGTTCTCAACAGGTACTTCCCCCTTCCCCACACACCAAGCTCCAGGATCTCCCACAGGGGAGCTTCCACATACATCTCATGCTCTGACTAGCTTTTCATGGCTGCCACCCCAGGAATGCCCTTGATGGCCCAGTCTGGAGACCAGGGACTTGCGTGCCTGTGTCCCACGGGCTGTAACAATTGGAGAGGGAGCTCCTGGAAAACATTTATGTCCCAGGGCACAATCAGCTGACTGACGTACACCCCAGTCTTCCTGAGGAAAATGCCTACTTGCTTGTCCAGGAACTTCAGCCTGGGAGACGGACTTCTGGTTCGGCTCACCAAAGCTAACAGAGGTTCTTACGTGACACTGGCCAGTGGACGCAGTCTTTGTGCTCTCCAGTGGACTCACTAATGCCCGCTGCTGTCTTCTTGAAAAGGAGCTTATATCCTCGTCTGGTGCCTTGGCTTTTGTGGCTGTTATAAGAGGTCTCTACCTTCCCTGGCTCTGAGGACCAGCATGACTGACGTTCACGGGCCCCAGAGGATGAAACTGATGGAGAAGTTACTCTTAAACAGCTACCACCCTTAGGGCGAATGAGAGAAAATAGTCCTAGTTGCTCAGTCTTTCTCAGAGGTCTGCTGGCTTATCCTGATAGCTACAGCCTGTGGGGAAAACTTATAGTTAAATGCAATTAAATTAAATAATTGTAATGATCTCTAAAGGCTGACTGTAAGCCTTTCCTGAGACCTCAGAGGGGAGCACTGTCCTCGCTTTCTCTCTGCCATGTTCCAGAGTGCCTTCATCTCTCAAAGGGATGCTCCGGTTCTCACACCCAGTGCCCTGGGTTTTGTGGTTGCTGCCAGAAGGGAATGGCATTGGGATTTATTCTAGTGATTCAAGGATGGTTTGAGATCCACAAATAAATCAACATGATACAGCACATTAACAAAATGAAGAATAAAAATCATATGATTATTTCAACAGATGTAGAAAAAGAAAAACATTTGGCAAAACTAAAAATTCATTTACTATAAGGACTCTCGACAAAGTGGGTATAGAGAGAATGTACCTCAACATGGTAAAGGTCAGAGATGACACGTCAGCAGCTAATATCGTACTCTTAGAGGAAAAGCTTTCAGGATGCCTCTTTTTGCTGTTTTTATTCATCATAGAATTGGAAGCTCTAGCCAGAGCAACGCAACAAGAAGAATAATAAAGGACATCCGCGTTAGAAAGGAAAAAGGAAGAAGAAAGTAGAACTGCCACTATTTGCAGATGACACAGCACTGTGTGTGTGTGTGTGTGTGTGTGTGCGTGCGTGCGTGTGTGTCTTAAAGCCTAAAGACTCCACTGAAAAACTGTTACAGCTAATAAATGAATTTGGTAAAATTGCGAGATACGAAATCAATATACAGAAATCTGTTACATTTCCATTCACTAATAATGCACTACTTGAAGGAGAAATTAAGAAAGGAATCCCATTTACAGGTGCATCCAAAAGGTTATAATAACCAGGAATACATTTAATCTGTATCTGTACACTGAAAATCATAAAACACCGATGGAAGAAATTGAAGACACAAATAAACGAAAAGATAGTTTATGTTCACGGATTGGAAGAAATAATATTGTCAAAATGTCCGTATTACCCAAAGTAGTCTACAGATTCAATGTGTGGCAAAATTGCACTGGCATTTTTCCAGTATCAAAACTCCAATATATTTCTGTGGAGCAACCGCGACTCCAGCCCCCGGTCTCAGACCACAGGGGACTGACCGTGGCTAGCGTCCCTGTGCTAGCGCAGCTTCTCCGTGGGTGCGGCGCCTCTGTCCACCCTCAACCCCTCTGGGCCACGCACTGATCCATCAGCAACGTCAGAGCCGTCCTGCGGGTGCGTGGCACCACCTGCGAGTACTCACGCTTGTTGTAGCACGTGGCCAGCACACCCTTGTCGGCAGGACTGGTGCTCATGTGCCAGATCTCACCCACTTGATGGAGGAGGACGTTTTTACTTATAACGTTATTCTCATCATCGAAGTCTACGATGTGGATCTACAAGCACAGTAACAGCACATCAGGACTTGACTTCCCACGTACCTTAATTAAACACAGTGATCACAAAGAAAAAAAAAATCCGGTAACATTTGTCACAGAGCTAGAACAATTCTAAAACTTGTATGGAACCAAAAAATCCCCTGCATAGCCAAAGCAATCTTGAGAAAGAAGAACAAATCTGGAGGCATCACAGTCTGACTTCAAGCTCTTTTACAAAGCTACACGAGTCACGATGCCTGGTATCAGCATAAAACAAGACACAGAGATCGATGGGACAGAATAGCCCAAAATAAACCCATGCGTATATGGTCATTTAATTTACAATCAAGAAGCCAAAAATACACAACCAGCAAAGACAGTCTCTTTACTAAAGAGTGTTAGGAAAACAGGAAAGAAACTGAACCACTATCTTGCAGCATATATGAAAATTAACTCAAATGGCTTAAAGACTTGAATGGAAGACCTGAGGCCATAAAACTTGTAAAAGAAAACATAGGTGGTAAACATCTTGACATTCATTTTGGTAACTTTTTTTTTTTGGACTTGACACCAAAAGTAAGGGCAACAATAACAGCAACAAAATAAACAAATAGAACAAAATAAAACTAAAAAGCTTTTGAACAACAAAGGAATCCATCAACCAATGAAAAGATAATGTACTGAATTGTAGAAAATATTCACAAATCATGTATTAAGTAAGGGATTACTATCGAAAATATATAAAGAACTCATAGAACTTAATAGCAAAACACAAATAGTCCTGTTACAAAATGGGCAGGACATTAGGACAATAGATCTTTTCCTAAAGAAAACACACAGATGTGCTGTAGGGACCTCTCACATCGTCACAGAGACGCAAATCAAAACCACGATGAGATATCACCTCACACCTGTCCGAATGGACCCAGAGGTCATTGTGCTATGTGAAGTGAGTCAGACAGTGAAAGACAAGTAACGTATAATCTCACTTATATACAGAATCAAAAAAAAAGCTAATAGATAACAGAGAAAAGAATGGTGATTGCTAGAGATGAGTAACAGGGGGCAACATGGTGAAAAGAGTCAAAGCACACGCTTGAGTTGCAAAATGAGTCAGTCATGGTGCTGGGATGTTCAGCAGGGTGACTCTAGTTAATGCTGTACCGCATATCTCAAAGTGGCTAAGAGAGTAAATTTTAAAAGTTAGGATCCCAGGGAAAAACAAAGAACAAAAAACAAAAAACAAAAAACTTCTGTACCTGTGTGTGGTGACAGAGGTTGACCAGAGTCATTTCACAATACCTGCAAATGCCAAATCATTGGGTTCCACAACTGAAATTTATATTATACATGCCCATTATACGTTCATAGGAGAAGAGAAGAATGGAAGTAATAGTGCCGCTTGTGTCATAGAGTCGTCATGAAGATGCAGGACAGCGTGCACGTAAAGCATGGGGCGATGCCCCGGCTCATCATCACCTTTAGCAGGTAGCTCAGGAGGCAGCTGAGAAGAAATGGTGATGACGGGGGAAGTAGGGGGAGCGGTTAGAAGGACAACCAAGTCTAAACCCTCTGTCAGCTTCAGTGTTCCCTTCTGTGAGGTGCTCCTAGGGCCGTCACAACAGTGATAGACAAGTACAGTGGATTTGCTGGGACAGAAGGAAGAAGAAGCTACGATGGAACCAAATTCGAAATGGTGTCCAAACCAGATGTGGTCAGGGAAGTCTTCCTGGAGGAAGGGTCACTTGAGCTAAATTTTCAAGGAAGGGTATAAATTAGCTGAGCTAAGTCTATGTCAGGAGAAAGTGCTTGGGATGAAACTTGTGTCCTTGAAAATCCTGTACGTAGAAACCCTCAACCCCAAAGTGAAGGCATTAGGGGTTGGAGCCTCGAGGAGGGTTAGAGTGGAAGGACCGCCATGGGATTAGAGCCCTAGTAAGTTGTGGCACAAGACAGCTCACTTCCTCTGCCAGGCTAAGCAGCTGAAACTGTTCTGAAATCTGAGACAGTAAAGGGAATACACATGCCAAGAATGACCATCAAAGAAAGCTCATTTTTACTTCTTCCCATAATCTCAGATGATTTGTGAGATATATTATTGCTCCTATACTCTAACATCTGTGGGCTTGAAGCTTCTTCTCTTTGTTTTTTTATGTATAATCACAGACATATAGATCTATAGTAGTGGGTCATGATGACTATCGCTTCAAAATACATGGCAACACTGACCATGAAGATGGGAAGTAACCTCACATGCCCAGCTCCGGGTACATGGGTGATGGGTACAGTGAGTGACGGGGTAAGGGAGTATAGACCAAGGGACTTCTCAAAAAGGCAACACTGTTTGCGTGGGCAGAGAGCAGCTAAAGTAAAAGGCAAAGAGGTTCGTTCTGGCTGAGCAGTCCTATAACAAATGATGCTGGCTTTTCAATTCGTTTTACAATCAAGAGTCTTAAGGTCAGTCACCTCTTTGTTTTTAAGCTATGAAGGTCTTCTTTGGCTGACAAGCCCCCTGCAGTACCCTAATAAAATAAGAAACCTTCCAGTCTGGAGAGAAGCTGAAAACTGAAGTGGACGCTATTGGCGGCCAGGTGGGCTCATCACGTCCAGCTAAGTCTGAGCCGTGTGCAATTCCAGGAACACTATCGGGATCTCATGTAGGAACAGTGGCACTTCCCATAGAAAAAAATGACAGCAGCTTCTTGGCAAAAAATAGTCAACGTTGAAATAATGGGTTTACGCCTAAAGTGTAACAAACCTCAGGGAATATCACTAATAAGATTCTCAGGGGTGTTGATCATTTGATTTGGTGCTTTTCCAACCTCCTATTTTTTGTGTTCTGATGTCCCATTTGAAGTTGCAAGATTTTTTGTTGCAACACTGTTTTGCTTGGCTAAAAAAAGAAAATGAAACAAAATTACACAGGTGAGAGGATTTATTTTTTTCCAAGAGAAAAACATTTTAATAAGCAGGTGTGTTAAGATGAAGCCTGTTTTACCTGTGAACCACCTGGTCCGCTTGAGGAATTTGGCTCACATTCCATACAAGGTGCATTTATTTGCACACACATTTTCTGAAGCTGTGCAAGCTCGTCATCTCGCGTGAGGATGGTTTTCTTCCTTCATGAAGATAGGAGGATGGATGAAAAGAACCACGGCTCGAATGGATGCTGCAGATATAAGAGACAATAGATGTCCTTGATTAAATACAGATGACACCACACACAGGGGGTAACCTTATGTCAGTTTGACTGGGCCGCTATTCCCAGATATTTGGCTAAATAGCCTTTGAGACATTTCTTTGAAGGTTTTTTTTTTTTTTTTAGATGAGATTAACATTTAAACCAGTAGACTTTGAATAAATCAGATTACTTCCCCAATGTGGGTGGGCCTCAACTAATTCGTTGAAGGCTTCTAGGGAATTAAGACTCACCTCCCCCAAAGAAGAGGGAATTCTGCCAGCAGACTGCCTTAGAATTCAAAGTGCCACACCGACTCTTTTCCAGCTCTCTAGCCCCACAGTCATGTGAGTTGTTTCTATATCTATCTATCATCTATCTATCCTCGCTCTCTCTCTCTGGACAGGTATGTATCTAATTGGTTTTGTTTCTCTGGAGAACCCTGATTGATACATTATTAAAAGAAAGGAAAGAGAAACATTTTGACAGGTGGATTTAGACAGAACTCTCTCCTGCCGGATACTGACGGCCCCGAGCTTGTTCTGGGCCTGTCTTCGACTCGCATAAGAATGTTCACCGGAACTGGTCCTGTTAAGGGTCCCCTCACTTGCAGCGCCCACATTTCCGTCTGCGGCAACCACTGTGCCTGGTGCCCCTTTCCCAGTGTCTTCAGAGACTTGGGGTATCCGGGCTGGAGCTTTAGTGAAAACACGAACAAAGCCGGAGAGCAGCTGGAGATGCGCAGGCACCGTTCGGCAGAGCCCACTGAAGTAGGTGCGGTCTGTTGGAAGCCAACCTCTGTGGCCTGAAGTCAGCCGGGATGGGATTTCTTTCTAAACCCAAGGCTCCTGAATCACCCAGTAGCCCCACGGAGCTGGCCCTGGGGGCAGTAAAAGAGCTTCGTTTTCAAACACCAGCCTCTCTTTGGTCATCCTACAGCCGCCTGCTTGAAAGGCTCCACACCTGAGGTAAGAGTGTGGAGGACATCGCTAATTCCACAAATTCCAGCAAAATTCTACAGTCCTGCATTCTCCAACCTTGGAACCTGGAAGATTGTCTCATTCATTTCAAGTGAATAAAAAGAGAAATCTACATTATAAAGCATACTTTAAAAATAGTTAAAAGCTCAGTCTTTTCCTTTCTTACTGGTTTCTAGTAAAGGGCATGTGGGCATTTAGAAAAGTGGCTCCGACTGGACTGGACAATGAGGATGGTGGTCTGTGCTTGGATGGAGCTATATCGCCTCTGCCCTTCCGGGTCTGTCTGAGTTTGTCCTGTCTCATAAGCAGCATGATGGGGAGGAGACACCATCTTCTTGGGGTCCGGTGGCCATTGGTTCAAATCCTTCACCACCATCACAGCTATCTGATCAATTCCAACAAGGTATCTAGAACCCCTGGCCATAGACTTCTCATTTGTAAAGTGGTGATAGTAATTCCTACATCCGTGGGTTATAAAAATTAAAAGACATAATGTGTGACATTAAAGAAGTCATCAAGGGATACTAGAATCTTTCCACTTTATTACTTGGCATGATGATCTTTAATAGTAGACAACCTGATCCATATTGTATTTTCTTGTTTATCAGGAAAACTTTATTTATACAATGATCTGGAGAAGGATATAAGACAGATTTATCACCACGGATAAGGAGAAAAACGGGTTCCTTAAGCCATAAAGGTCAGGAAGCTGGCTAGTGACAAAGGTGCGGTATGCCCAAGACTCTCATATGCCCTCAACACTCAAAGTGCTTAGAGCTATGCAGAGCAGTGAGACACAGGCGCTCTGTAGGGTTTGTTATTAGTGATGTTTTGCAGAAATTCCTCATTTAAAACATGGTGTTCCCGTGCATTTCTCAGAATACAAACCCTTAAATAGACATGGCTGCTATGGGTTCTATTGGTTTCCGACCCAATAACCAAATACGCTTTCTTTTAATTTCTGAGACTGTATACTTCCCTGTGGGCTGGGGGAAACCAGAGCCCTTGGGGATGTGAATCTTGCTTCGTTTCAACCGACATGGCAACTCCTGTCCCTGTCCCTTCCTATTAAAGAACTGAGCCCATGACACACTTCGGGAGTCTCAGTGCATCTGGTCCACTCAGGCTGCTAACAAAACACCCCACCTCCGGTGACGGATGAACAGCCATACTTTATTGCTCACACTTCTGGAGGATAGAGAGCCTGTGTCATCACTTTGGCGGCCTCTTGCACATCTCAGACTTGTGGGCTCACCTGTGGTGGGGGGGGGGCTGTGCTCAGTAGGGCCCCTTTTTTAAGGTCCCTAATCCCAATCCTAAGGGTTCCACCGCATGACCTAATCACCTCCCAAAGGCCCCGCCTCTGTCACATTAGGGGTTCCATTTCAACATGTAAACGGGGGGGGGGGGCACAGGAGACTATCTATCTTCGGTGTTTAAATACAACTTAAGTTCCAGGGGACGCTATCGGTTAATAAGTCATAATTGCAAATCTTGGTACCATTTCAGGGCTTTGCGATGTGACAAAAAGAAGCAGATGACAGATTTTTTTTTCTTTTTGTAATTCACATTTCTTCTTTTTTCTTGTAAAATCTACATGTAACCTAATTATGTAAAGTAGCAAAATAAGTTCCTATGTCTCCTTAAAAGCGCTTGCTCAAGCTGGTGCAGCCACTCTGGAAAACAGCATGGAGGTTCCTCAAAATGTTGAAAATAGAACTGCCCTTTGACCCAGCAATTGCACTACTGGGAATTTACCCTAAAGATACAAACGTAGTGATCCAAAGGGGCACGTGCACCCGAATGTTTATAGCAGCAATGTCCACAATAGCGAAACTATGGAAAGAACCTAGATGTCCATCAACAGATGACTGGATCAAGAAGATGTGGTATATATACACAATGGAATACTATGCAGCCATCAAAAGAAACGAAATCTTGCCATTTGCGACAACATGGATGGAACTAGAGCGTATCATGCTCAGCGAAATAAGTCAAGCGGAGAAAGACAACTATCATATGATCTCCCTGATATGAGGGAGTGGTGATGCAACATGGGGGCTTAAGTGGGTAGGAGAAGAATCCATGAAACAAGATGGGATAGGGAGGGAGACAAACCATGAGTGACTCTTAATCTCACGAAACAAACTGTGGGTTGCTGGGGGGAGAGGGGTTGGGAGAAGGGGGGTAGGGTTATGGACATTGGGGAGGGTATGTGCTTTTGGGTAAATTGGAAGGGGAGGTGAACCATGAGAGACTATGGACTCTGAAAAACAATCTGAGGGGTTTGAAGTGGCGGGGGGGGGAGGTTGGGGTACCAGGTGGTGGGTATTATAGAGGGCACAGCTTGCATGGAGCACTGGGTGTGGTGAAAAAATAATGAATACTGTTTTTCTGAAAATAAATAAATTGAAAAAAAAAAGCGCTTGCTCATTTCATAGCAATCCGTCCATTAATTCTTACTGCTTTAACCGTCTGTGCACCTGAAAGCTCTACCAACATGTTCAATAACCTTGTCTGTGCGGCTGCCCGCATGCCTGTATCCCACACCGTACTTTTCCAGGAGTGACCGTGATGGCCCCCGAGCAGCATACTCAGAATTCTCGGCCATTCTTCCTACATTTCCAGACACCCTGTTGTGCCTTGCCCAGTGTTTGTAGATAAAACAGTCTGCATTAACATTCACTGGAACATTCTACAGGGATAACTGACTATCAGCTTTTAAGGGGCATACTGCAATTCAGAGTATCATTAGGAGAATTAAACAGGACCATTTCAGGAACAGGGAGGGTGAGATTCCCTCTCTCGGGCCCGGGATGATTCCACAGCGTCTGTAATGTCTGATTGTCAAGAATTCTGAGAGGTTTCTGAGTAGATACTTTTCTATCTTTTTGTTATTTCCTCATTCAGTGTTTATTCAGATTAATGCTCTGATGTCTTTAAAAAGATTCTAATTACCCACACGCCCTGACCTTCATATCCCCAGTGCAGGTCCTCCTTTTCTCCGGGAAAAGGAGAGACGGGCGTAAAGAGAAGCTGGTCTAGCGCACACTCGAACCCGTGATGGGAGGAAGGATTTGGCCATTAAAATGCATTGTGATTGTTCTACGGTGTATGTTTTCTAAATTTAGCAAAAGCAGCGATTAAACGTCTTGACGCATGAACCAGCGAGGGAACCCGTGAGCCCGCTGTTGGTCCTCAAAGAACGAACTCTGAGTCCTGAGTTTCATTTCTCTCCTCCTGGGGCGGGGGCGGCCACCCCTCCTGAGGCATCCTTGCAGACTCCCTCCCGCCCTGCGTCCTGCGCTTCCCTGTCGCTTCCTGCAGACTCCCCCGGTGCGGCCAGCGGGAGGAGTCGCTCTCTTATCCGGACTCCCTTAGCCCCTTGCCCATATCGCAAATCAAGCATTTACCACAGGGCGATGGCGATGTTTTATGTATTTTCTCACCACCGGTCCCGCTATCGAGTGAGCGATTCCCAAAGACAGGAGCACCGAGGCGGCTCTGGGTCCCGGACGCCCGCACCACGCTGGACCCTCCCGCCCCGCAGCAGGTGCTCGTTGGGGAAGCAGACATTGAACTCCCTCGAGGAGACGACTGAATGCTCACTTCTGTTTCCACTACAGACACCCAGACGTTCCTCCATCCTCAGAGGCTGTACCGTGTTTTTGGGGAAATGGAGGTTTGACCCTTAAGTGCTTTAACAGAGCTCACGATACCGGGTTCATGAGACGGTGAGGGGCGCAAGTCACACCACACTCACGTCTGTCCTTCATCCGAAACACACCTCATGCAAACCCAATCAGCCTCCACAGATTTTTGTCTACACTCAGACAAGCCACAGACGCGTTTCTGGAAGCTTTCCTAGGTAACCACCGCTACAGGGCATTGCACCTTTGTATTTAGATAAATGTGATGTCCACGGATGCAAATAAGACAATTTATAATTCTCTCTTTACATGCCATTGAGGACGGGGTTTGTCAGCTTTATAAAATGACCCAAGCAGAGAGTGTTTTTGTATGATTAAGCATTTGAAACTCAGGAAGTCCTTAAATGAGATTCAATGATCTTTCGGCATAACTTTAAAGAGGAAATGCAGTTTGTTAGATAGAACATTGCAGGGCTGGAAATCAGGAATGTGGATCCTTGATGTAATTATTTCCATGACTCTGAGATCTTGGTCAAAGCTTTCGACCAATGTGAATTTGTACTTTTTCATCTGCATGACTGACTTGCGGCTGTGTGTGTAACATATACTTACTAAATGTCCTCTCTTCACCAGGCAAGTGGCCCTGTGCCCTGTGGATTCAGTGGGAATCACCCAGAGACCTTGTTCCCCAAGACTGTCAGCATAGGTAAGCCTGTAGGTCCTTTAGTATGGAACTGCTCCAGAAGTCACTCCCCGCAAGGTGGTGACATCGATTGCCACAGACCACTGCCCACGAAGTGCCAGATGGGTCCAGAGAAGACTCCCTCCTCTTAAAACAGAGGGAGTCCAAATTAGGCAGATGAAGTTCTAAGAAATGAGATTGTTAGATTCCATCATCTCAAAAGTTCCTCCCAACTCAAAAACCCAATTCTGTGGACACCTGGAGAATCTTAAATTCAGGTTGTCCAGAGGGCCAGTCAGAGGGGATGCATCTGCACAGAGACAGCTGGTCATACAAAAATGATGCCCGTTCCTCAGTGTCCTACACCTCCCCTTCGTCTACATCAGGAGCCATCGTCCCAAAAACTCCATTGGTTGCTTTCAGTTCTTGAACATAGGGATGGATGGGTACTGTTCCTGTGTTCTCAGCTAGCACAGTAGAACCCACAAGCAGGCCTGAATAAGGATACCATCTCGTGGACACTGCCGCATCACTGAGCTCAAGCAGGTGGAGGAGGCCACTTATTTATTTGCAAAAGAATATGGGAAAGGCCTCCTGTGGTCTTATTCTTCAGGGACTCTTTACATGCACCTTGTTTCAGAGGAGCTCATGCATGGATCCCTGGATCTCCACGGGAGACCGTGGGCTCTACTTCTACCCATGCCTGATGAACATTATCTTCCACATCAGTACAGAGAAAGAGTCAGCACATGGGATTTGCTCTCAATGGTAAGCTCCCACCTCATACTTAAATCTAGTGGGTCACGGGGACTTAACATAAAAGAAAAAGGGAGGCTTTGGAAGAAGACGTCTGGAAGGTTGGCTGAGCTAACAGGGCTGCAGAAACCCTGAGAGATCCAAGTCCCGTGCAGGTGGGTAGGACTGCTGCGCGCAGCAGGGGATGGTGCCCAGCGAGTGTTTGTAAGAATCTGGTTAAGTCACAAGCAGAGCATGAAAAATGTACTTTATTAAAGGCAAATTGTCAATGTTAAAACACAAGTATAGCCTTTGGCATTGAACTATTAGGATTTTTTTTTCCCTTAATGTTATCTTGTTAACCGTTTGTTATACCTAATGAAGACTTCACAAAAAAAAAAAAGAAAGAAAGAAAGAAAAAAGAAAAAGAAAACACACACACACACAATAAAATCCAATTTGTTCATTTTAAAGGGTTAAGGCAACTTAAACTAGAGATTGAAAGCAGCTACCCCCACCCCCGACCTCTGTTTATTTTAGCAACATGTTATTTAGAGTTGCTGCCTGTGTGCAAAAACCTGTTTCTCTGTGATGAGTCTTTCTTTTTATTTTATTTTATTTTGTTTTATTTTTTCAGTGTTCCAAGATTCATTGTTTACGTGTAACACCAAGTGCTCCATACAATACGTGCCCTCCTTAATACCCACCACCAGGCTCACCCCCCCTACCCCCCTCTCCTCCAAAACCCTCAGTTAGGTCCTTAGAGTCCACAGTCTCTCATGGTTTGTCTCCCCCTCAGATTTCCCCCAACTCCCTCCTCCTGTCCTTCTCCCCATGTCCTCCATGTTATTCTTATGCTCCACAAATAAACAAAACCATATGATAATTGACTCTCTCTGCTTGACTTATTTCACTCAGCATAATCTCCTCCAATCCCGTCCATGTTGCTTCAAAAGTTGGGTATTCGTCCTTTCTGATGGAGGCATAATACTCCATAGTGTATATGGACCACATCTTCCTTATCCATTCGTCCGTTGAAGGGCATCTTGGTTCTTTCCATAGTTTGGCGACCGTGGCTGTTGCTGCTATAAACACTGGGGTACAGATGGCCCTTCTTTTCACGACATCTGTATCTTTGGGGTAAATACCCAGTAGTGCAATTGCAGGGTCATAGGGCAGCTCTATTTTTAATTTCTTAAAGAATCTCTGCACTGTTTTCCAGAGTGGCTGCACCAACTTGCATTCCTACCAACTACAGACAAAGGGCTGATATCCAAGATCTATAAAGAACTCCTCAAACTCAACACTCATAAAGCAGAGTCTTTCTCATTCTTAAGAAAAAATGAGCCAGCACCATCATTCTGTTCTTCCAGAACAATCTCTTGAAGGAAAGTTGCTGTCCAGGGCTTTGGACCCCTGATTCTGTCCTATGCTCGAGGTCAGTGGTGGAGAGCCCTCTGTGCCAACTAATGGCCTCTGTAAGCCCCTGAGTCACTTCAGCCACTGGGAACATGGATGTCCTTGACTCTCTTGCTCCTTGGGAAATGCTCTCCCCCTTCTCCATGGTTTGCAGTGTCTCTTGTCTTCCTCCCCTGAGGACCTTCAACCCGAGACCCTTTCTCACTGTGCTCACCTTCCCATCAAAATGAAGTTCACAAGGGTCTATCCTGTACTTCCTTCTCTTCTCTCACATTTGCTTTCATTCTCTCCCTATCCCTCAGCAAGGACCTTCACTATTGTTATCCTGAACCGCTATTGCAACAGCTTCCTGGTGTGGGGGAGGGGAGGAAAACCTCACATGCAGACCACAAACACTCACCCCTGAGCTGGGGATAATGGAAAGACCTGTTTGTCTCCATTCTTTCACTCAGCCATTCGTTGCACGGGCTTGTGCTTCGTGTGCCTACCAAGCGGAGTGAGGAAAGCCAGCTGGCCTTGACCCTGTCTTCCAAATGCATAGGGTGATAGAGGGAATCAGATGATCATTGGCCATACTACATCCTGCTGTTCACATCCAGGACAGGTCCAAGGCAGATCGGTGACCGGCGCAGCAGGGAGAGACGTTTCCAGAGCCTCAGACTCCTTCTCTTTAACACGGTTGCGGGTTCTTTTTTTTCCCCCTAATTCTAAACTGTCATTGCATTCTCAAAAAGAGAGACAGAGAGAATGTTGAGACAAGCCAGAGGGAAGTAATATCATTTTTTTTTTTATCTAAAAGGTAACTGTTTAAAGTCACAAAAGTAACAGTGTATTGTGTGATTACAGTAGATAGAAGTGAGAACCGTGTTATAAGGTGTGGGAGGGATATTTGGGAACACTGTTTTGAAATAGACCACACATGGGGCACATAGTGTTATTTGAAGGTAGGTTTGAATTATTAAAATATAAACTGAAAACGCTAAAGCAACCATTAAAAAGATTTTTAAAAGAAGCATAATTGACATGCAAAGAGAGAAGACAAAGGGAATCATATGAAGTGTTTGATCAAAACCAGAGAAGGCAGAAAATGAGGGACATGGAAAACCTAAACATCACATGGAACATAGGTGCAAACAAAAACACCAAGAATCACTTTAAATATGGTCTAGGCACCTGCCTTCAGCTCAGGTCATGATCTTGGGGTCCTGGGATCAAGCCCCCCATCAGGCTCCCTGTCCAGCGAGGAATCTTCTTCCATCTCTGCCCCTCCCCTCTGCCTGTGCTCTCTTGCTTTCTCTTTCTCAAATTAGTAAATAAAATCTTTAAAAATAAATAAATAAATAAATAAATAAATAAATATGGTCAAAGTACAATTAATGGTCAATTAAAAGACAAAGGTCTTTCCGAGTGGACAAAACAACAGGACCCAACTGTATGTTGTCTATAAGAAATCTCCTGTAAACCTAAAACAGAAATGTGAAAACTAAAAATACACAGCATGCGAGCCCTATACTCCTTCTGGAGTTGTATTAATCTTACACAAAACAGACTTCAGGTAGGGAGAATTATCAGGGATCAACAGGGCATTACGTCAGGTGCTGAAGAGAGGGGAGGAACCCAGGAGGGAAGAATCAGTTCCAGGGAGGTTGGAGATAATTACCCCGCCTCTCCCTCACCGAGAGGCAACTGAGCCAGGCCTGCAGGGATAAGGAAATTTACTCCAGTTCGGGACTCCGAGGACCGCACCCAGTGGCAGATGTGGGAGAGGAACTGGCCGTGTGGGGAAGGGGCTCCGTCCGTGTGGAGCGGGGTCTGTGTAGCCCTGAGACCAGGAGCAGGGACGGGAAGGCTCTGGGCGTGTGCATCCCTAGCTCAGAGGGGATGCCCACGGGCAGTCCTCAAAAGGTACACGATGGATGCAGACTCGTCACACACGTTAATGCGAAGTTGCCAAAATAGGGTTTTAAAATTATGGCTTGTTAAAATGCTCAGGGGAAAAAATATGAAATCTCTGCTATAAACTCAAAAACACTTGTAGGAAGCTGGAAGCATCCACTAGCCGGGAAGAGGAACACGGACGGACAGAGGGCACGGCCCCGTCCTAGTCGTGAAACAGGCGGTGAAGGGGGACCACGGACACAGCCCGTCGCAGCGGGAGACAGCAGGGCTGCGTGCCAGCAAGCTGGTTTCCCTCAAGACTGGATCTTAGGCGAGGATGAGAAGGACGGAGAGGAACGGGGTACAAGGGAGGGACACTGTCCTTCCAGAAAGGGTAGTACCTATGGAATGTCTCATCAGGGAAGGAGCAGGGAACTCCCCAGGACCAGGAAGATGGACCAGGGTGGGTTGGGGAGAAAGCGAAGAAGAACATGACTTGTCTTGCGGCTGCCAGGTCGGGGGAGTGGGGGACAGCCTGTCAGCACCGCTGAACTCACCGGAGCGAGTGGGTGCGCTGAAGCCATTTCAAGGACATCACCGGGGCTGCCCTTGAAGAACTTCAGCAAGATCTGCCCCTGGGCTATTCCAGAGCCACCCCAGCTCCTCCCAGAACCAGGCACCAAAAGGAGTGCACAAAGGCCCACCCTGACCCCTTTGTTTTCTTCACTATTTCTCATTTTCCACTGGGGTCTCTCTTCTCTGTATCCGATATCCTGAGGTAAAAGATGGAACTAATTTATCATAAAAGAAATTTGTAAACCATATGGAAATCATTCTCTTCTCTTTCATAATCAAGGAGAAGATGTTAGAATAATATCAACCACAGGTCAATGAGACATTTTTCTTGAGAATAAAGCATAAAGCATGTGCGCTCCACAGATTTTTAGGTGAACTCTGTTTTCAGACATGCGAAAAGTCCTAAAAATTAAACTTGGGAAACAATTGTTTCTTGTTGGACTCTGTTTTCTCACTGACACCTTGAAACACAATTCTGTTGATGATGGGCAAGTGTGACTGCAGAAGGCACCATGATCATGTCTTGTAAGGTTTACCGTATTACGATCGCCTGGTGAAGGGAACGGGAGCCCTGTCCCTTTGGACCACGGAGATTTCAGGGGGGTCAGTCAGCAGCTTTGAGAAGCCGCAAAGTGTGCATTCCTCATGATCATATCGGACCCCGTGCCCATGTTTGTGTGAAAGACAGCAAACCGCAGTGGGGGCCGTGGAGGGTCGCTGGACCACCCCTCTGTGCCCTCTGCACCGGGCGCTGCCCTGAGCCTCCCAGCAGACGGTTTGAAGGTGTCCAGGGACTGACCCCCTAATGCAGGGATGAGGTGGGAAGGAAAAGTCAGGAAGCTGTGGGCACACAGGCAGGAGACAGTCACGCGAAGGGATTCCCATAGATGTCCAGAGAGGGCATGAAGAACGGTGGACAGCAGTCACACAGCAAGATCAACAGCTGGCAGAGTTTGGACCACAAACTCCGTCCAGCAGATCCCACCACCTCCCCCAACACATCCCGTGTGTGCCTCCTCCTGGCTGCCACAGAACCAGTCCCCGTTATTTGAGATACTGGAGTGTGTCTCTGCGTTTCCAGATAAACAGTTGAAGCAACTCAAATTTAACATTCAAAATAGTTAAAAAAAAAAAAAAAAGTAATATCAAAGAGAGAAAAAAGTAGTGGGTTTTATGTTTGGTCCAATGTCTAGAATGGTCCTAAAAGAAAACAGCCGTTACACATAATTAGAGTAAGTGTTCCCGAACAACGCCTTGGCCTGGGAGGAAGAGAGAACCACACACCGAGCCCCGGGGGACGCTCGCTGGTCAACTAGGAGGACTGGCCGCAAAGCCAGTGTGGGCAGATGGAGGCGTCGTGCGACTTCCGAAGCTGGCCCTGGGAGACACTAAGGAGACAGTCCAGAAGGCCCAGGGCGACGCACGCGTGGCGTCCACGGTGCCCCCAGAGGGGAGAAATCGCTGGAGTGGAAGCCGCTGGCGGCCGCTGGCTGTGAGGTCGGCCGGGTAATTTCTAAGCACATTGAAGCACGACAGACTTGATTCTCTATCAGTCCTGTGGGGTAAGCGCTATTGTTATTTCCATTTTGTAGACAGAAAACAGGCAAAAAATAGTTAGCTCACTGAAAGTGAACAGTGATGTTTTTCAGGGTTCCCCAGAGAACTAGGTCATGGATAAGTAGATCACTGGCAGGTAGATGATGGATGGATAGAGAGTCTGCTATGCCATTGGCTCCTGAGACTGTGGGTGTTGGCCAGTGCAAAACGTGCGCAGCAGGACAGCAGGCTGGGACCCCAGAGGAAGAACATCCTCTCCCTCCAAGGAGGCCTCCATGCTTTTCTCTTCAGCCCTTCAGTGCCTTGTAAGAGGCCTGCCCATGTTATGACGGGAAACCCTGTTTTACTCAGTCCACTGATCAGTAAAAATTAATTACATCTGGGGGGCACCCGGGGGGCTCAGTGGGTTAAAGCCTCTGCCTTCGGCTCAGGTCATGATCTCAGGGTCCTGGGATCCAGCCCCGCGTCAGGGTCTCTGCTCAGCAGGGAGCCTGCTTCCCTTCCTTCCCTCTCTCTGCCTGCTTGTGATCACTCTCTGCCAAATAAATAAATAAAAATTAAAAAATTAATTACATCTGAATAATATCTTCATCGTAACATCTAGAAAGGTGTTTGATCCCTGAACTGTCACCCTAGTCCAGCTAACTTAATGCTTAAAATTAACCATCACAACCACCAAGCGTTGTTGACTTGAGAGGACAAATCAGACTCCCGCAGAGTTAGTGAGCCCGTGACCAGGTCACTGGCTTCCTGAGTACGCTTTACCAGGACCGCTTGCCGAGCAAAGCAGCCCCAAATTGCAATGTGTTGCGGCCTTGTACAAGAATGATATGAAATGGAACTTAATATTTAATGATATGGAAGGACTTAAGGAAAATGTTAGATGAAAAAATCTGAGAGCATGATGATCAAAGATGACAAAATGTACCCTACATTTATAATAACCTACAGATTATAAAAATTCTAGAAGGAATTATTTCAAATATTGATAATGGCTGGTGAACTTTAAAATGTTATTACAGATTTTTTTCCCATGTGTTGTATATGCAGAAGTGACTTGTATTTTCAAACCATACCCATCCGATGTGCATACATAAATATCCACATGAAAAGATGCTGGTCTTTGATTTGGGGCTCGAACCTTTGGAAGTCATTTTGCCCTTACTGAGAAGCTGCAAGAACAGAAGAGCTCTCAAACAGCCCATCTGAGTATGCACGTACATTTACACACACCTCCCACTTGCACGCACACGCACATGCACACATGTGTACACGCATATGCACACACATGTTCTTTCTGAGCTAGTTGAGAGGACGCTGCAGACACGTGGCCCCTCAGACTGCCGTGCCGTGTTCTAACATCACCCATCACCCATGACCCAAAAACAGTTACTGTCACACCCAGCAACTGAATGTTGATACCGTAACGTCCCGTAACCTGCGGTCTGCTCTTAGATTCCGTCAGTTGTCTCTGCGATCTCCCTTTTCAACTTTCTCCTGGTCCAGGATCCAGGGGTCATACCTGTTCATTTTTCTGAACCCAGGCCTTGAGCTCACAGAAGCAGCTTCCCAGTAAACACAGACCCCCACATGTGGGTTCGTGTGGGTTTGCCTCTCCCAAGTAATCCCCTCAAGAAATGATACCCTTTCCAATGACACTTAGCATTTTCTGGGATTTTTCTTAGAAAAACCTCTGCCACAGCCATCTTTCTCTTTATTATGACTGTGCTGTGTTCTGTTATGGTATGTTAGCCACCATACAGTCCGTCATTAGTTTCTGACGTTGTGTTCCAGGATTCATTGTTTGCCCGTAACACCCCGTGCCCCACGCAGGACGCGCAGTCATCTTCTGGGCTACACAAGACAACCAGGCACCTCCGCTCTTAAAACTCAAAGCTGTGTCCTTCAGCTGCCATTGTACACCTGCCCAGCCAACTTCATTCACTGGCTTTTGCTGTTCCCAGGAATTATACCCATCCCTAATAACAGAACTCATCTTAGGGTGTGAGTTCCTTCAAACACAGAAGTAGTGCATCCTGATTAGAATCCCAGAAAGGGAGAGAACTGTCCCACAAAATCAGAGCAGAAGCCTCATGCTCAAAGCTATTCCTTATATCTCTAACCATCATGTATGAGTCTCCACAGAATAGATTTTGGGAGACATAATGACCAAGCTATGAAACTTAAGATTGTAATTTTAAAAAGCCAAATAAACAATTCTTATAATTTCAAATAACATTCAAAATGATAACTTTCAGTTTGTTAACATTTCCCAATAATTCATAAATTACCCTTCAACTTTTTTTTAACTTTTGGAGAGTATTTTCCTATCTTTGTTCTCCTTTTGCCTTATCTTCTTATTTATTGTTAATTAATTTTCCCTTTCATGAAGTGTATGATGCTTTGCCAATTACAATGTTTCAGGACAAAGTATCACATAAATAAGTGATTAAATTGCAGTAAAAGAGATAAGTCTTTTTCTGGCTCGCTCACTGAATGCATTCAACATTAATTTAATTTCCACATCTGTAATGTGTATCCCTGATCTGCTGCAGGCATTGTTCTCAGGGAAATCGCCTTCAGTACTCTGGCTGGGAGCTGTCACATCATAAGCAAGGCTTTGCTAATATCTAGGCACATCTATAGTCTATTGTACAAATGAATTATATGATGTTGGAGTGATGGTACCAGGAAATATCTACTCTTATATTTTTTATGCTCTCCCTAGGTTAGAAATCTACTAATTTTGCAGACACAAAAAAATAATTTAAACCACATGTTCAACAAATGTTTTCCGGTCTCATAATCCTTGAGTTGAGACTGAGTTTTATTGTGACTGAAAACTGTCCAGGGGCCATGACAGGTGATGCCAAAATACTAGAAAAAGACAACGGGTGCACAGCTAATCTGCGAGAGTCTAAGACGGTAGAGAAACACGATGTTGGGTGTGGCAGGCTGCAGGCGATTTTCCCTGGGTCAGGTTAGCGGTTCTGGAAGTCCTTTCAGAACAACGACAGGCCTCGGCATGTTCTGAGTAAGTTCGCTTTTATCCCCTGGTCTGGCCATCCGCGGCCTATTCTTTCTTTCCCTGACTAGCATCCCGTCCTTTCTAAATCAAACCAATCTCCTGCTCCTGGCCTTGCTTCTCTCTCTCAGTTCTCCATCATTCCGATGGGAGTCCAGCCAGCACAGGGCAATGCGTTCGCGGTCGCAAAAGGGAGGAAGGTGGTCCCTCCCCGCTCAGCCCCGCCCTCCCTTCTGGCGTAGGTCAGGGGCTTATTTGAGATCTGTGATTATACACTTGAGGAAGAACTACTAAAATGTTTGTGAGAGTCTCATCCGGCGATGTGCGGCTGTTCGGTGTAAGAAGATAATTAAACAGGCTCTACATGGGAGGGAAAATAAAATATGTCCAAACCATGTGGCCTCCATAGGGTCAGACAGATCTCGCTGGTGCAGGGATAGTGACAACGTGGAGGCCACAGCACGGGGGCCTGACGAGCAAGTGGCCGGAGCATAGCCCAGCCGGAAGCACAGGACGCGAGAGGTAGGACGCTGATTTCTCCAAGTGGATATTTCAGAAATGGCCCAGCTGTGGGTATCTGCCCAGTTTGCTGTCAGACATGAGACTGGGCGGCTGGGCTCGCACAGGGAGGATGACGGAGCAGAGACGATCCAGAAATGTGGCTGCCCAGTGTGGGGCGCTTCAGCGAGCAGTGCTGGGGTCACTGCATAGAAGGGGTGTAGCCCGTGTCCCGCGCCGCTGCAGCTGGCGCACTACACAGGGATGGAGGCCTGGCTTCCCACCTCATGAGTGCAAAGGGGGTGCCTTCTGCCCAGAAGGAGGAGCCCGGCTCTCAACCATCTAGCACAGAGGTGCACTTTCTAATCCGCATGAAGTGATGCAAAAGTTGGTTCTCTTTTGGTTTGTTTATTGAATCTTGTTTACATTTTATGTTTTACACAAGTTTTCTGGGGAATATAATGCACAAAATGGCAAAGTAACCTAAATTCAAGGATAGCTTCACTCTGATAGAGCTGTTACACATCTCATGTGAGATCACGGGGTTCGTGATCACAATGTTCGTCTTAGCCTATCTACTTAAACATACCTTGCTGTCTATCACCACCACCACCACCATCATCATCACCTTTAAAAGGCTTTATTTTAAAAGCACTGCTAAGTTCACAGTAAAATTGAGCAGAATACACAGTGTTTCCATATACACACATAGTTTTGCACACTATCAACATTCTGCAAGAGTGGTACATTTGTTATAATCAATGACCCAATATTGGTTAGTTATTATTAACTAAAGTCCACAGTTCACATTGGGGTTCACTCTTGGTGTTGTCCATTCTGTGGGTTTGGACAAAGATACAATGACATACAATGTATTCACCATTATGGTGTCATGCAGAGAAGTTCACTGCCTTAAATGTCTCTTCTGAGTTCTCTCTATTCATCACTTCAAGGGCAAAGAACGTTCATATTACCTCATTCTTACTGTGGAGGAAGAAGAGATGTGCGTCCCTGATCCCCTTCAAGAATGGACTTGTTGTCCATCTATAGGCTCCTTCAGAGCTCCTTCTGCCAAGAGATGTTTCACCCAAGAGCACTGGTTCCCAGAGCCCAGCATCCAGTAGCTGCTTGCAGAGGACTACGAACCTCCAAACCATCAGTGGGCAGCTAGAACAAGTCATTCCGCACCAGCACTCCGTGTCAGGATGGCTGAACATCTGTCTTGCTGATGTAGAGATTCAACCTCTCTCTCTGCTCGCTCTTGCTTCCTGGGAACCCCACATCCCGCCAGAGGTTCACTTCCAACAATATTATTGGAAGCATCGATGGAGACAGAAATCAGTGCTTCCTTGGAAATACTTTAAGGAGCCTCACTGGAGATTTCAGAGCTGAAGGGAACTTTGATATGCTGACCCCCTTACACCTTTCCTGTCTGCATTAGGGATTAACGGAGACTGAGATCTCCACAGGATCTGGAGGAGAAGAGAAAAGGAACAGCGAAGGAGGTTGAGAACTTTGCATATTGGTGTCACTGAACCCTAAAGACTGAACAGCTCCTCTGGGCTCACCCTTGTTTGGCATCCTGCAATTTGCATACTCGTGATTTTTCAAAACATTTCAGGAGAAAAAGGTCAAAAATCTGTCTGAATTGTTGCTACTTCTAAGACGGATAACTAATCTGAAAAGAAGTTGATTTCAAATTTAAAAAAATACTGTGTCCAACAAGGTTTTGAAATATGTGTTTTAGCTGGCGCTGCCCACACTGGACATTGAATATACAACTAGTTACAACATCTCATCAGCCACCTCACTAAACCATCCGGTGTCCTGCCATCCGGCTTACCAAAGGTCCCATGCAGTCGACGGAAACGTGAGCAGACCCCAGGAGCAGCTACCTCAGGCACCTGTGGGGGTCAGAGGAGGCCTCATGACCCAGGGGGTTCACACCATCTCCCCCTCTGGTGATTAGGGCTCAAAGACTCCTCCTCAGCACAGAGATACCCTGACCCCAGAAAAACATCATTAAGCTAATGCGGTCTCACTTGAAACAAGTAACACACATCTAGGAGGGCTATTGTCACAAAATAACCGTACGGATGTAAAACAAAGTCTCATGCACATGTGGGACTCTATAGTTCGTGAAGCAGTTGCGATATAACTTAAGTCTGGCTGAGAGCAAGATGCTGTAAAACAGAGGCCACGCAGGCCAAGGCAAGCAGGTAGACACATGCCAGAGGTAGGTGCTTCTATAGCACAACAAAGGTATCTACCTAAAAGTCCAAATTCCAGCATGACCAGCTTTGCAAGCTAACAGGATTTCAGATTTCTGGCAGTTCTCACTGAAATGAAAAACTAAACTAAACCCCCTAAATCATCATTTATATTAGCATGTACAGATAACATATATCTGTGAAATATACTGAAACCACGCGCATGCACACACACACACACACACACAAACACACAATGTAAAAAAAGAAACAGAAAACACCCTGGATGAGGGGGAATCGACATCAGTTCAGCCGTGCTGCCACGAATTTAGATCAGGAAGGTTTGGAATCAAGAACTTGGCTTTTAGATCATGACTGTGGCCAGCTCAAACCTGGGTCTCAAGACACAAAAGGATGCAAGAAGGTAGGAGCAGAACAAGAAAAGAGACGTGACGGGGTGCCTGGGTGGCTCCGTCCATTAAGCGTCTGCCTTCGGCTCAGGTCATGATCCCAGGGTCCTGGGATGGAGCCCCGCGTCGGGCTCTCTGCTCCACGGGGAGCCTGCTTCCCTCCCCCACTTCTCCGGCTTGCACTCCCTCTCTCACTCTGTCATAAATAAATAAAATCTTCTTAAAAATAATAAATAAATAAATACATAATTAATTAATTAATTACTTAATAAGTAACAAGGAAAGGAAAGCGACCGCAGGCATGGGCAGCAGCACCAGCACAGAACGGTTTACGGAAACGTGTTTATTTTCTTAGACCTGGAAGATGCATTGGCAAATGTATAAACATGTTTATTAAAAATTAAGAAAGCTGTTTTCATGAGGCCATTGCCCCTGCTGGGCCAGCCGCAGGCGCAGACAGTGTGGCGGGAAAGCAGACTTGCCGTGGGTCACCTCTTCGTTCTGCTCTCCCAAACAGTGAAATAGCCGAGGTGAAAATCATTCTGGCCCCATGATTAAATTGACAAGAACTTTGATTTTTTTTTTCCTAGTCTAAGGTATGTATCATTTCTATGTCTTACACAACATAAAAGAGAAACAAAAAAAGAGCCCAACTTTATTGTTACATGTGTAAACACTCCAGTGGTGATGTTCTCTTAATGTCTACGAAGGGAGATAAGAATCATAACCATGGCCGTGATGATAGGGAAAGAGGAGCCGCGCCCGCTGGTGATGCTTCTTCAGGTCGTGGCTTGTCATGCGCCCCTCCCCTTGCAGCAGGGCGTGTCCTCTGAGGGATGCGTGGGGACATGCTTCACCACTGAGGAACATCTAGGCAGCCTCACTACAAGCCCTGTAAGATCTTTTTCATAGCATACACTTGTACACTGAGCACATCATTTCCATGGGCGTGCTCCGTGGAATGATGGAAAGGTGAAAGACACTTGATCCGTGCGCTTTCAAAGCAAGCTTTTCTTCAGATGCCTGTAGTTTTCAAAACATTGTGTCTGCAGGAAGCAAAGTTTCGTACGTACGGGAGAACATTCTCTGGCATTCAGAGAGAGTTCAGAGCCCTGGAGCAAAGCTTTCTGTATGTACAAGAATTGATGGCTTTATTTTAACTTCCACTAATTCCAAACCAGACATAAAAGAGATGTCCAGATTCATCCAGCAGAGCCTGGGCCTGTGCTCCCCGAGATGACCAGAGTGGCCGCAACTATGACTCTGCAGTCAAAGGACTCCTTGTTGTCGCCTGATGCCCCCAGGCACTGTGGTTGCAAACAGCGGCCCAGTGGGGCTGTGGGCCTGCCCAGCAGCGGCAGGAGCGGACGGAAAAAATAAGTCGCTTTCCAGAAGTTCTACAGAAGCTGGTTAAGGAATGTTTTGTTTTTTGTCCTTCCCAGAAGTGGTGATTTGCTCAGCCCGCCGGAAGCAAAGGGCATTTTCAGCCGCACCTGCTCACATCCACGGCAGGCGGCACACAGGTGATCAACGAAGGTAACACCATCCTGCCAGGAGGGAGAACGTCTTACCTGGGGCCCACAGGTTACTGAGGGCTGCGTTTCCAGAGCATAACTCTCCCTTAACCCCTGGCTCTCTTCATAGGAGGAAACAAAACCCCTGCGTCAAGATTTTGGGAACGCGGTAATAAAATTAAAAGAAAAATCAACTTTTAGCACTGTGATACGGAAGAGGGTAAACTAGATTATACCTAATGGTCTTTTTGTTAAATGGAGAACAAAGGGTACATTTAAGATGAAAATAAAGTAAAGCTTGAGCAACATTACAGACATAAAAGAGCGATGGAAGTATTGGTAAATTCAGAGGATGTCTCCGTAATTCTCAGGCTCCTCCTCCCTAGAAATTGGAATGGTCCTCGGATCACCATGTAAACAACTGATAGATCCTGGGGGGGGGGTTCAGGGGGGTGATTTGTCTCCAGGTCCCATGTGAAGCCGCTCTACCCTGACAGCTCAGGAAAGGTCAGGCTAAGATTCCTCCCATGCAATCTGCTCTGCATGTTCGAATGTCTCAGGTTGCGGAGCTCCCTGTGAAGTTTTAAACCAGCTAGTTTTCTCTGTAGTGTCAGCTGATTCGGAAGGTGCACTCCTGGCCCTTCATCATCGTTGGACTTTAGGCTGCCAAGAGGAGTTAGGAAAAGGTCGAGGGTGAAATGGCATCTGACACTTTTCCGTTTTCATGACCCACGACTATCTCTGTAGCGAGAAACTTTCAGGGGTGAGATCATCTCACAGACACAGGGGTCCGAATGCAGTTTTGGAACCAGAGCCGGAGTCCAGGAAGTGGCGTCCCCAGGAACATGCAGTGAGGGCCAGTCCCATCCGGGATCCTCCCACAGCAACTGTGGCACCCCGCGTGCTTGCAGAATGTCGTGTGATGGGGTCTCCTGGCAGAAAGAGCATAGCCGGGATCCTTTCCCTGTCACGTAACTCACTCTCCATGCAGAGAGCACGGAAAGCGTCTGGAAGCATCTATACTAGCTGGTGGTGTTAATCATCAGTGAAAGTTTAACATGCATTTTGATTTTAGTAATGGAGCATATGAGTGAATGAATGAAGGGAAGCTTTCTTAATGAAAATGGCAGTTTAAGATCCTAACTGTATTTAAAAATAAGTTTAAAAAAATTAACTGTAGGACCTCCATAAATATATTTTTATGAGAAAAGAATGAGAAATTGAAGCAAAGTGTACATGTTACTTGATGAAACAACACTAACATGAGAGTGATTGGTATGAATAAGAAGAAACAGAAAAACAGGTTTATGGCCGATGATTGTGCCAAATCTTATAATACTAGCAAACATATCCCAAAACAAAGAAAATAAATGTAACCTAAGGGGAAAATATGTGAAAGTGTAAAAAAAAAAAGACATATAAATAGTGATATATTTAATAAAAGTTATCAGCATTGTGGGTCATTTACAATACTATTTTCAATGTGTATCACATATGCTGACTTGTGATAGCTATTGACCAGGTGATGTACTAAGGAATATATGAAATATGGTACATTTACTCTTACCTTCCATCAGTGCCCTCCTGTGTGTTTTCTAAAATCAAAGCCTGTTTGGAATACAGTGCAAATGTGTTTACTCAGTAACTCGTAACTTCTGAGTTGAAAGTTTTAGGCACTATTTCACCTAAAAGAAGGGGGGGGTGTGGTCAGGAACTAAAGTGGAAACATGTTTATTACAATGTGTTCCCAGGTCTCTGTGGTGGGTCATGGAGAAAATTTGGGAGGAAGGGTATCTAATAATAATATGAATCATTTCCAGAGGCAATGGTCTAGTCTGCTTCTTTCTTTTTTTAATTAATTAATTAATTAATTAATTTTCAGCGTAACAGTATTCATTGTTTTTGCACCACACCTAGTCTTCCATGCAATCCGTGCCCTCTCCAATACCCACCACCTGGTACCCCAACCTCCCACCCCTCACTTCAAACCCCTCAGATTGTTTTTCAGAGTCCATAGTCTCTCATGGTTCACCTCCCCTTCCAATTTACCCCAACTCCCTTCTCCTCTCCATCTCCCCATGTCCTCCATGCTATTTTTTATGCTCCACAAATAAGTGAAACCATATGATAATTGACTCTCTCTGCTTGACTTATTTCACTCAGCATAATCTCCTCCAGTCCCATCCATGTTGTTACAAGAGTTGGGTATTCATCCTTTCTGATGGAGGCATAATACTCCATAGTGTATATGGACCACATCTTCCTTATCCATTCGTCCGTTGAAGGGCATCTTGGTTTTTTCCACAGTTTGGCGACCGTGACCATTGCTGCTATAAACATTGGGGTACAGATGGCCCTTCTTTTCACTACATCTGTCTCCAAAGGCAAAGGAAACAAAAGCGAAAATAAACTTTTGGGACTTCATCAAAATCAAAAGCTTCTGCACAGCAAAGGAAACAGTCAAGAAAACAAAGAGGCAACCCATGGAATGGGAGAAGATATTTGCAAATGACAATACAGACAAAAGGTTGATATCCAGGATCTGTAAAGAACTCCTCAAACTCAACACACAGAAAACAGACAATCATATCAAAAAATGGGCAGAAGATATGAACAGACAATTCTCCAATGAAGACATACAAATGACTATCAGACGCATGAAAAAATGTTCATCATCACTAGCCATCAGGGAGATTCAAATTAAAACCACATTGAGATATCACCTTACACCAGTTAGAATGGCCAAAATTAGCAAGACAAGAAACAACATGTGTTGGAGGGGATGTGGAGAAAGGGGAACCCTCTTACACTGTTGGTGGGAATGCAAGATGGTGCAGCCTCTTTGGAGAACAGTGTGGAGATTCCTCAAGAAATTAAAAATAGAGCTTCCCTATGACCCTGCAATTGCACTCCTGGGTATTTACCCCAAAGATAGTCTGCTTATTTGTAAGACACTTTTCTGGCTCTGAGGTCATATGCTAACCTTCGCATCAACCGAGAAGACAAAGTATTTCAAACACGTGGATTTTTCATGACTGATTTACACATGTCTGCATCACCACATCCTGGATGTGAGGTTAGACTCTGGTCACTGTCAGAGATACATTCCCCAGGATCTTCTAGCCCACATCAAATCAGATGCTCATCTAGGCACCCATGGATGGGATGTTTCCCCCCAAGGTCATTTGTAAGATTTGTACATTATTTTTGACTCTGTCTGACGAACCCAGATATAGGTTTTTATATGTTCTTCTTCCTGCTTCATGGATACCTGCCCTGAGCCCTTTCGTTAGAGAATAAGTAAAACCACTATTTAAAGATGTCCTAGTTGTTTATTTAGAAAATTAAAAGGAATCTAAAGTCAACTGACAGAACTAATAAATGAATTGAATATGGGTCCAGGATACAAACCCAAACACTGGAAGCCATTTTATTCCCATAAGCAGAAATGAAAGATTGGAAATAGATTTTTAAAAATTACATGTATTTTTAAAAATCAAAGAATATGAAATGCCTTCTCTCTCTGTCTTCTTAAAATCTTATCAGCCATTGGGTGAGCATTATATAGCCGTTCTAATTTGTTAGATTTACAAAGTGGTGATACTTTACTTCTCCGTATGTTTTTATTAGCAGCGATTTTTTCATACAGATGCGTTTGTCCTCATCAACTATTTGCTTACCCAGAGCTACTGTTTATATCAAAAAGCAGCATAAAAGTTTGCTCTGTTTATTTACTCATTTGCTCTATTTTTTAAAAATTACTAGTCATAAACAATAAGCTGATTCCATAGGATCTTCCAGAAGTTACAAGTGGGTTTAGGTAATTACTATTACGCATTCCTAGGTATAAAACTAGGTAATGTGTTTAAGTCACTAAAATGCTCTATTGTTTATTTTATTTAATTAATTTATTTTTTTTTTAATGCAGTAAATGTGTCTGGCAAGTCAGGAGAGGATATTTTGTGAAGATCGATCTAAAATTTGATGGGATGCGGGGCGGCTTCGTCGGTGCAGTGTGCTAGTCTGGATTCCGACTCAGATGGTGACCCCGGGGTCGTGGGGTCGAGCCGCCCGTCAGGCTCCCGCCGGCTGTGGAGTCGGCCTGAGATTCTCTTCCTCTCCACCTGCCCTTCCCCCTCCTCGTTCATGTGCTCTTTCTCTCTCCTGAAAATAAAACAAAAAGGAAAGGAAAGGAAAAGAAGTGAAACAAAATAAGAAAAAATTCAGGGTAGCCCGTGAGGACGCCGTCTGAAAGGTCAGGGAGCAGCTGCTGGACAGCACCTGCGTCCTGCGCGTGGGCCCTTCTGTTTCCGTCTGTGCTGCTCTGCCTCTCTGCAGGGGTGCTCACTGCTCTACACCGATACCCCACACCTCCCTCCCTGTCCCCAAGTGTTTGTCATGGGAATAAGATCCTAGAGGAGGGCGTGTTGCGAGGGGTTGGGCCTTTAAATCTCCTGGGTAACGCGGAAAGCAGAGGCTACACCAGCACCCAGGAAACTGTGCAGTGTACGACAGTAGACCCTGAGTCTCAGTCAGGGGCCGCCTTGCACTTCCTGTCCCTCGGGGGACGTGTTGACGGTCACCGCTGGGTGTGGGTGACACTGACCCGTCGTCGGTGGAGGCAACCGTCGGGCCGCTGACCGTCCTGCGATGCACAGAGCAGCCCCCACCACGCTGAAGTGTCCAGCCCCAATGTCAGCGGCAGCAAAGCTGAGAATCCCTCATACAGAGAGAGGCTGCCTCTGCCCTGGACACCCAGGCCGAGAGGCGTGTACCACGGAAGGTGGACCCCGCCTGCTGACATCCCACTCTGCTGCGGAGCTGGGTTTGCAGGCGGACGGACATGGCTGCTGGCCTCCCGTCTGTTCGTCTGGCGTTTCTACTTTTCCCTTCCTGTCCCGGGACATCTGGGGTTAATTCTTCCTGCAAGAAATACAAAGAAAAGTGAAGGTGAACCCGCATCATTCTGATTTCTGTGACTAGGGATCCTCCAAATCATGGGATGGTCTTTGAAGCTGTCTGTGCACAGAAGCACAGAGGGCCAGTTTTATCGGCTTCTGGTACGTTCTGCTTCCTAGGTTTGGTTTTTGTTTTTGTTTTTTTTTGTAAAAAACAACATGATTTGGTTCTTTCAAAATGATAGGATTTGACATTGATTCAAGCCGTAATATATTTTATGAGATAAATGTAAATCATAAGACAGATCAAAGCAGGCATATTTCTTTTGCTGAAGAGAAATAGGGCCTGAATCTAGTATTAACAACAGAATCCATCCTTGTGATACTTCAGAATGAACAAGAGTTATACTTAAAGTTCGTTGCTACTATTTAACAGCTAATGGAGATATTATATCAATTTGATGCTGATGCTGTTCTGATACAAGTAATGTAGGCCTTTTTGAAGAAAAGCCAAGAAAAAAATACAATGTATTATGTGTCTGAAATATTTTATTATATTCATCCTATGATTTTTTATGAAAATGAATTTATCCGACCTTTTCAACATTTCCAAATTAGATTTCTGATATGTCTAATGTTCATGTAAGAGTAAAATTTTCACTTCTACTTTCCAGGCTACACTGTAGAGATCATGGCTGTTCACACACGTTATAAGGAATTTCAGGGGGGAAACAAAACAATACAAAACAGCTTTGTGAAAGACAGTGAGCTCCCTAGTTAAGATTTTGATTGCTTAGATCAGATTTTTCTACATGTTTAGTTTATGTATTAGTGGTGTCCCATAAGGAGTTTTAAGCGGCATATGAATTTAATTTAATTTATTTTAATTTAATTTTAAATAGTATATGAACATCCTGTTTAATTTTAGAAGTTATGGAATGATACATAGTAGAAAAACCTATGTATCACCTCAAATATATACTTTTTATGGTGATATAAACATTTCCTTTCGGGGCGAAAACTTTCAAATGCAAGAAGTGGTTCTAATTAAAAAGACACATTAAACAGGTGACGTTGTTCCATGCTCTATAACACAGCTCCACTAGCCACTCACGGCTAACGAGCGCTTGAAATGCTGTGAGTGGAATCTGTTGAAATAGTACTTTTGCTATACTGGATGCTGGAAAGTTTCTAATGAAAATTAATCATCCCTTTGTTTAGCTTTTTTAATGTGTCTACTAGGAAACTGAAAATTCCACGTGTTGCTTGCATTGCATTTCCACGGCACAGCACTGCTCTTAATTTCAACAAAGCATGATCCATGGAGCTTGTGCACCCGACCTCATGTTGGGGAGATGCTTCTCTAGGCTCCATGTTGGCCCAGCTCACGGTCAATTACAACGCATCCTCGGGGATGGGCCAAGGAGTGCCAATGGATGCCTGGTGCTCATCAGGTGCCTCAAGAATCCAGATTCACATGGGTTGTTTTTGGATCCTTCCTGAAAATAAGTCACTGCAGGTGATATGATGCTTGTTTCTGGACTTCTTGATTCTTCTTCTCAGCCTGCTGGAGCACAGCCGTCCCTGACGCTGCCTGGGTGGCCTCCAGCCCTTCACGTGCACTGAACTCTTCTGCCTCCACCCAGGAGCAGGCTCGGGAAATGCTGCAGAAAACACCTACAGTTTGTCTCAAACATGTTCTCTTATCGGCTTCCTCTGCCCCTTGAGAGAATAGCTTCATGCCTCTGCCTCCAGCTGTTCGGGGTTTGGATGGTTTTCCCTATTTAGCTACATGGTGATTTAGCAATCTTGTGGTTTGCAGCCGGCTCCCTCCCTTGCCCTGTTTTCTGAGACTCTTGGCTCCCTCATATGGAGCACTGAGTGGGGATAGATGGGTGTTCAAGTGTCCAGCTCTAAAGGGATGGCATGTGAGACATGGGCAGGTGCATGGTGGGACAGTGGGAAATGCACGGGAGGAGGCAAGCAAGCATCTGCCAAAGGATCAGACTGAGAAGGTATTTTGTTGTTGCTTTTTTTGTTTTATTCCGTGTGCATAATGGATGGTCATGCCTTTTCTTGGTTTCCTTTTTGGAAAAAAAAAAAAACACAAAAAACAAAAAACAATTCTATGATATTAAAAAAAAATCAATAGAACCATTCACTGAAATAATGGCTTTTAAAAAGTTTCCCTCTACATTGTTGTGGTAAAATAGCTTCATCAATTTAAAAGGAATTTGAAATGTTGGAGAGCAAAGGATTATTGTGAATGGTGTCTGTTTATTTTGTGACAACACCCAATGAACGTGACAGCCTGCACCCCCATTACTTAGAATTCATCAAATCCTCCATAGAACTACCCCGTGACCCCTCTCCAAACACTCAAACGTCAGCTTCCGTCGTTGTTGCCAAGTTTGGAGTCTCCAGAAACTTTCGAGGGGTTATCTGGTCCACGTGATTCATCTCTCGCACGCCTCACAGACAGGATGGAGCTTGAACTGTATACATTACGGCAAGAAGCACTTTAAGTTGAAGAACCACTGAAGAAGCAGCTTCTCAGGAAGTCCAGAAATGTGTCACTCAAAGATAAGCATCAGTAAAGCAAATCACTGTTCGGTTGAAAGAATTACAAACAGCGATGGCAACAAAAGTGAGCCAACCACCTCCCCTCCCCTCTCCGCGCAGCAACCGTGCAGTGCGGGCTCCGGACAACACTTCTAAGTTTACACCAGCCAAGCGACGCCCCGCCTCGCAGTCACATCTTCGTCACTACGAGCTGCACTTTCTAGAAATTCGATGTTGAAATCCCCGATACACCCTATCTGAATTTAGGGCAGGAGAATGGACAAATGCTTAGTGCTGCTTTTGACTACTGAGCAACGTGCAGGGCATCAATGCCGCGTTTTGCAACAAGACTTTGATTTTGCCTCAAGCGTAGCCTAGCCTTGTTACACAAATGTAAATAAACATTTCATGTAATGTTTACTGCGGAAGGGAGCAGGACCCTTGCTAGTTACCTAACTAGCTAGAAAGCAAAACAAATATCCTTTTTAGGCTAATTAATTTAAGGGCTCCTGTAAATGTCACCAAATGCTTGGAGTGGCCTTATAGAATGTTCTTTCCCTGTGAAAAATGAGAATCTTTAACCATAGTTACTTTTATACCTGGAAACGTTTTTGTCTTCTTTTCTCAGGGGAAGCGTATTCAAGTAAAGACTCTTAGTATTTATTTTAGTTCAGAAGTACTTGATGTGTTTCCCAGATAACATGTGCTAGCGTTCTCCTCAACAAGTTCGGACTCCTGTTTACACAGCTGTATCCCCGATGTCTATGCACTTTGGATGCCGAGGTGCGCCCCGGGCTCACGGTCCGCATCAGCCGAGCCCGCTCGGGCCCTTCAGCCCGGCCGGGGGGAGTGCGACGGCCCGGCCCAGAGCAGGTCAGCTTCAGAGTGTCACACGGCAGGGGTAGTTCATGGAGCTTTTCACGATGTTTCTTCCTTAGGAAGAGAACCTGCTTATTGTTTTGTTCGGTGAGTTTCCGCCAGCCTGACCCCCAGCGAACGCACGGCACGGAATGAACGACCACACTCGGAGGCCGAAGGACGTCTCAGGATGGATTCCAGGCTAGCGGGTCACAGACAAGCCATTTTCCCGAGTTTTGGGTGAATCTGCTCCAACCTCCTGCATCTCGTCTTTGCATTTCACGTGGCCGGGAGACAGGCGCCTCTCCTCTCCGCTGACCGGATCGCTAGCCTGGGGCTGGCCCTGTATCTGGCCCGAGCATAATGAGGCATGAAGCTGCCAGGGCCGGAGCCTCCGATGTCAGGGACGGATGGACATTTCGTTTGCTCGCTCCCAGGGCGCCCCCCACCTCTGCATCTCGGGATTCATGTAGTATTTACTGTAGACGCTCACTTTTCTCCTCTGTGATCTTCACACCAAACGTAGGATGGGAAACACAGTCCTTGAAAGAAAAAGGTCTCCAGGTGGAGGAGAGGGAGTCGCGGAGAAGAGCTTCGGCTGGACGGGGCATGTGCGGACTCGTGATGAAATGTGGGACGGCGGGAATCCAGAGGGGAGAAGGCTGGTCCCCGGGGCACCTGCTCCAGCCTCTCCCCGGTCCCGGTGAGAGCTGCTTCTCTTGGCCCCAGAAAGGCCTGGCTTTGGCTCCACGTTCTCTGCCTGTCTGCCCACCACCGGCACGGATGCTGCTGGAAAATGCGTCCTCCGGGAATCCACGCTCAGGAGAGCTCTGCGAAGCGCAGGAGCCAAAATCGTCACAGGTGAAAAACACAAGAGCATGCGGTTTTTAAATCACTGACGTTTTTAAATCGTGTCACCAATGAGCTTTAAGGGTTTTCAAAATCTGCCTCATGGTGTGAGAATGACGCACCTTTATTCACATGCATTAAAGGACGAAATCCCCATGTTAGATGCTCAGTATGCAATTGTCCTGATTTCTCCTTCTAACTTTCTTAATTATTGGAAATGCACAAAAACACCTCTTCTGTGCCACGGGAGACAAGGGAATTGGCTCATTTTCAGGGAGTACAGGTAGGCTTTTTTTTTTTTCTTTTTTCTTCTTTTTTTTTCTTCTTTTTTTTTTTTTTCTTTTACACGTAGGTTTTTGATACAGTGATTCGTGCCTCTGATACCTTTAACTGTAAAGGGGGGGGTAAAGCAATATTCCAGGTAGACCTCAGATGCCTACAGCAACAAAGCATAAATAGTGTTTCTCTAAGGAACCAATTCCAAAACCCTCCCAGAAAAGTCACAGAACCTCAAGTGGAAGTGGGAAGGTCCTAGGCTGTGACATCGCCACTGGGTACATGTTACATGCACACGTGTGTGCACATGTGAGGGAACACACACCCACAGCACCTCGAAGCACTTGGACATCACATTCTCTAAATTGCAGCCATCAGTTTTCCACACGGGCACCGGCGTGGAAAACACTGGGAAAGCACTGAGGGCCGGAGCCCTCTGTCTTCAGATGGCAGGGCCAGTGCCGCCGCCTGGGAGGCAGCCTCTTGTCGGCAAAATGGGACCACCTGCTCATGGGGAGACACAGCCTTTTTGACTCTTGGCCTCATTTAGACGTTGACTTTTCACACTACTATTTGTATCAAGGCTCACAATTGGACATTTCACTGAAAGCCCAGCTTTGCCATTCCGCATGCTGACCAGGGAAAGCCGTCCTCTAGTATCGGGGCAAATCTCAAAGTTGAAGGCAGTGCCAAGGCTTTACTCGAGCTGCGATTTACCTTATGCTCAAAATAACAGCTTTTCTTTTTCCCTGATGTGAATCACTGGAACACAGGATCTTTTATGAATATTTTAACAACAAAACTCTGCTGGCAGCCAAACATGCAATTCAACACCGGAAGACGGAGTCCCTCTTGAAGAGAAGGAAGGAAACATTTCATCTTGGTCCAGAAAGAAAAGAAATACAATCTCTCACTCTAGAAGGTTGACTTGAATATTGTAAGAATGTTGCGAATAGAAGTAGCTCTTCGTCTAAGAGACGGTTCTCCATGGGATGAGTCATTCCCCAACTTAAAGGAGAGAATTTTTTCTTTACAGTAGAAATCACTTTAATGCATTCTCAATTAATCCTTAGTCAAAAATGACAGTGCCTTGTATCTGAAGCAGTGGAGAAACGGTAGAGATCATCCCTCAAATGCAAGCTTGGAATTTATGTTATAGGAAATGTATATAAGGTCTAAGCAGAGCTCCCTAATTTCCTCAGTAATTAGATGTAGAGACATGTAATCATTTATCCAGTCAATAGATGGCAATTCCATTACTCAGAGACAACGTGGACATCAGTAAATCCCCAGCCTTCGTGATTTATCTCATGAATTTAACTCATTTTTCCC
This sequence comes from Neogale vison, assembly GCF_020171115.1. Taxonomy (NCBI): domain Eukaryota; kingdom Metazoa; phylum Chordata; class Mammalia; order Carnivora; family Mustelidae; genus Neogale; species Neogale vison. Next base: position 140,954,564 of record NC_058098.1, on the reverse strand, counting down.
TCAATTTCTTGGTTTATGATGAATTAGCCTACCGAAAAAGTATCTGAGCAAACTGTCTGGGTATTTCTAAATTGCTACAAATTCTGTTAAAGGCGATTTGTTTCCATAGTTTTAAGAAATGAGGGCAAGGAAAGAAAAGGAAATCCCCTCACCTGCCTAAGTATTTATGAAGTGAGAGGATATTAATGACAGTTGTCCAAGTATCAAGTTCCGACTACGTTCCAGATCCCATGTAAAGTTCTCTAGATAAATGACCTCCTTTAATCTTCACAACAAACCGGGAGAGCAAAGGTCTAGAATTAGGTATGCCTCCGAATGTGAGATCTCAGGGAGAATTATTCTTGGCTTTCCACATTTCTATTCAGTTCTTCTGCTAGGCACTCCTTGGTATTGTGGAAACAATGTTGAATAAGAAGAGAAGTTTCTTACATGTTAGACAAAATACTCAAGAACTTATGACTGAGTCAGTTAAAAATCCTAAATATTTATCCATTTATAATGAATCTCAGAAAAATACCAGAAAGACCCAAGAGCATTCATAATTGACAAAAAAAAAAAAAAAAAAGTCAAGAGTTGTTTATGGTGGGCAGTGGGGTCAGAGATAAGCTCCTACAGACCTCAAAATGTATTATAAAGAATTCTTTAAGTAAACATTGGGTACTAGACTATAAATAGGAAACCACAGCAATGAACTAAGACATAAAGTTCAGATAGGATTTCACATACAAAGTAGGATTTAGTAGATATTTCAAAGGAAAGGTGAAAAAACATATTATCTAATAGGTGGTATTGGATTCTTGAGAATTCTTCAGGAAAATTCACGTCTCGTTGCTGGTCTGAAGACAAGAGGTAGCTAGACCAATTGTTTTAACTGTAAAATGTAAAACTTTAAAAGCACTTCAGAAAAAGATGCACTTAAATCTACACGTAATCTTAGAGTAGGGAAATTCTAAAATAGACCCGCCCAAAAAAAAACAAAAACAAAAACTAACAACAATTAATGGCAAACCTGAACATATAAAGATTATTTCAACAAGTCAAACAACAACATCATGAGGATCGTGAAGAGAGGACTTCATCTTCACAATGTAGGAGGGTGTAGCAGTAAAGAAAGAGATCCCTCTTCCCTAACTGAGTGGGAGTGGCTACTGTGGGGTCCTTTTTTGGGACTGAGGGCACCTGCTGGCAGTGGGACAGCACTTTTCCCAAACTGGGAGCTTCCTGAGCTGCAAAGGCATGCATGACCTGCCTGCTACATGCTCTGAAGGAATGTGTGACTGGGGAACTGTCAGGAAACCCTTAGTGCCTTTCATGCTATGTAGGGGCACTTGTGATCTCAGAAACTGGCACCTTGCTCTTGCCTGAACATTTCTAAAAGCATGATCCTTGATGAAGACCCAAGCCAGTAGAGTGAGTAGAAGCCATGGTTAGTGTGCATGCTGAGAATGGGGGATAGTCTGCATTCCTGCTCTCCTTGGATCTTGGAGAACATGGGAAAATGTGCAGACCCCATGGCTTCATGCAATACGTCACAGTGGAAAAAGGCAATGGGAGAATTGTAGGGCTTCTTCAAGGGGATTTAGGTGCCTGGGCTACTGGCAGGAGTCAAAGGAGTACGGATCATTTTTGAAGGTGTCCAAAGAGTAAGGATAGACTGAACACATTCTCCCTAACCCACATGCACCATTTATGCAAAACACCATTTCCACAGGGGCCAGCTATGACCACAACAACGAGAAGCAGCGTGACTGGTTTCTGCAGAGACGGTGTATGGTGCTCCATCACGACATTCCCCGGGAGGTAGTAGCTGGCCATGAGGGAAACTGTGTGCTCTCTGTTCTTCTCTGAGCCTCCAGATCCTGGGAGCTGGAGTCAGAACAGGAAGGAAAGAAGATCGCATATGTAAAGGAGTTCTTCTTGTTTTGGCTGAGATGGGAGAAGAGTAAGAGAATCTTGTGGTCCTTCCCAGATGGACCCCTGACCCAAGGATTAGTCATGAGCTCAGAGAATGAGAAGAGATGAGCAAGAGATTAATACAGATCATGACAGGATTTTTTTAAAGATTTTATTTATTTATTTGACACAGAGATAGAGAGATCACAGTAGCCAGAGAGCCAGGCAGAGATACAGGGAAACAGACTCCCTGCTGAGCAGAGAGCCCGATGCGGGACTCGATCCCAGGACCCTGAGACCATGGCCTGAACTGAAGGCAGAGACTTAGCCCACTGAGCCACCCAGGCGCCCCTATGATAAGATGTTTTAATACTAAGAAAGTCGTTTGTTTTGCCCAAGGGAGAGGGAGTTTGACAACCGGTGTAAGGAGATGGGAAAAATTCCAGGTTCCAAAGTTAAATTAATGAGTGTATCTCTGCATATATAGACACATACACAAACATGCATATCCCTTTTTGTTTAAGTACATGTCCCTCAAAAATTAAAAAAAAAAAAAAAAAACCCAGATTTGTCATATGATCTAAGAACTCCTCTATTGGGTATTTACCCAAAGAATACAAAAACACTAATTTGAAAAAATATATGCACTCTTATATTTATTGCAGTATTATTTACAACAGTCAAGACATGGAAGCTGGCCAAGAGTCCATCTGTAGACGAATGGGTAAAGAAGCCGTTGTATATATCTACTATTGAATATTGCTCAGCCTAAAATAAGAATGAAATTTTGCTATTTGCAGCAACATAGACGGATCTAGAAAGTATAATACTAAGTGAAATAGGTCGGAGAGAGAGAAATACCGTATGATTTCACTCAGATGTGGAATTTAAGACACAAAATAAATGAACAAAGGAAAAAAGGAGGCAAACAACAACCAAACACCCCAGACTCTTAGCTACACGGAGCACCTGATGTCAGCAGGACGGAGTGGGTGGGCCACAGGGGTGAGGAGTGCATTCACCACGATGAGCACCGAGTCACGACAGAATTGCTGAGTCGTTGCACTGTACGCCTGAAATTAACAGAACATTGCATGTCAATTAGACTATTTTTTAAAATCAGAAATAAAATAACATTGAAAAGAAAGAAAAGTAGATGAATCACAAATACACACGAGTAGAAAATTAACACCTTCAACCGTGAGTCAGAATATGTTTTCTCTAAAGGACCAGCTAGCGAAGATTCTGGGTTTGGGCGGCAGCACAAGGTCTCTGTCACATACCTTTCTTTGCATCTTTCTAAACAGGCTTTTAAAATTACGACAGTCACGTTTAGCTCCAGGGCCAGGCAGAGGTCGAAACCTAAGTCGCATTTAGCTCCAGACTTGAGACTGAATCTGGCAGGCGGGCAGCGTGGTAGAGTGGAAAGCCCAAGACCAAGACCAAAGATCAGTACTTGGGAAAAACTTCAACTCCGTAATATTGAATATCGATTGTTTAAGAGAGTATGTCCTCTTATAAAAAGAAAAAAAAAAAAGGAAATAATAATCAAATTAATGCTGACATGTCATGGGAGGGGGGTGCTCTCTGGTGCTCAAGCCCCCTGGAAGCCTGCTGGGAAGCTGCAAGGTGTGGGCAAGACTTTGAAATGTGTTTTTAAGAGCTTTGTTGAGGTATAACTGATGTGCAAAAAGAAATAAGAAAGAAAGAAAGAAAACCACAAAACAAATCAAACAAACAACAAAAAACTCTCCATACGTTAAATATTCTAAGAATCTCCGCCTACCCAAAGCAATCTACCAATTTAACGTAATTACCATCAAAACCCCAAAGGCATTTTTTATAGAAATAGAAAAAGCAATTCTAAAATTCACATGGAATTACAAATAAAACCAAAACCAAAACCTAACCAAACAACAACAGTAACAACAAATCCTAATAGCCAAAGTCATCTTGAGGAAGAAAACTAATCCTGGTGACATCACATGTTCTGATCTCAACATATTAGAGAGCTACAGTAATTACAAAGTATGGTCCTGTCATAAAGATGGACATTTGGACCCAGGAGAGAGAACAGAAGCACTTCCCGGGCTCTATGCCAGCGGGTCGGCTGATGGACTATCAGAGTGGCGAGGTTAGAGAGAAGCCTTCCCCGTCAGGGTAATGGCTTCTCAGTGTTTCCCTAGGCTATAAAACTGGTACCAAATAAAAATCTATGATCTTGCAAATAAAACTTCTCTTTGTCACTACTTTTCTTTGTCCTTCAGTAAACCAGCAAACATCACCTCACAATGCCAAGGGAACCTAAAACATGTCACTCGCACGAATGCCTGTGGTTCCAGTGGACTGTCTGCCGGCAGTGCCGTGTGGCTTCCTGGCGGAGCAGGACACGCACCCACTTCCACGGGCCTTCACCCGCCCCTGCTTCACGCGGCTGGCGGCTGACACTGGGTAGCAGACACGCTTCTCTTGCGGCGGTTGGGGGAGACTGTGTCCTGCACCAAGATTTGCTGCCCCTCTGGTGCCCAGAAGCCTGTGACCTTAGTGGAGACCTACTACACAGAAAAGCCGCTGCCTCGAAGTTGTTCCTGATTCTGGAGCTCGGCCTTGGATCTGACCCCAGGCTCTGCAGGCCAGTGTTGGCGCGTGACTCAGCCAGCCTGCTCATCCCGAAACAGAGCAGGGTTTTGAGAGATTACAGGAGACGACTGTCCATTCTGTACTGCCCTGTGGAATGCTGACGAGTGAGCATCCCAGGCAGAAGACACCGGACAGATGTGAGCTCTGCAGGTTGGTTCTTCCCTGGCAGACAGACGGTGAGACCCCAGGGTTCTAGGGAGCACCGGAGTCAGGAGGTGCGGTGGGCAACTCGTATCAGACTGGATTTTGTAGATGTTGGTGAGATTTTAAAAATGAATCTTGAAGGACATGAAAGCCATTGACAGAATTGGGCAGTGGAGTGTGAGACCGAATCTGGGTTTCTGGGCTGAAGCTGTTGTCTGGAGAGGGAGGCAAAGAAGACTGAGGGCTGGGGCCAACGTGTGGAGGCTTTTCGGTCAGGCCAGGGGAGCTGGTGATGGTCCTGGGGACAGATCTGAGGGACCTCTGGAGGCCAAGCTGCTATTCCAGAAGAGAGGTCTGGCACCGTCTGCACTCGGATCCTGGCTGAAACCTTTGCAGTGGGGCAGTCATGAAGAACTGACGGCTGATTTCTGGAGTCGGAGGCCCTTCCTACCTTGGGGAAGGGCAGTATAGAAGAGGTTGGCAGTGGTATTAGGAAGGGAGGGACAGGGATCAAGACAAAAGCCAACTGAACACAAACCTGAAATTTGGGAAGGAGTTGCCTGCCTGAGCTGGGCTTTCTGGTCTGTTGGAAGGGAACCCGTGTCTCCCTTCCTTTCCGGCGACCTCTTACTCATCCTTCGAGGTATGTCCATTAAATCAGTTCTGCTGAGACCTTGCTGAACCAACTCAAAGCAAGTCACAGCTCCTGAGCAACCCCGCCTGGCCCCGAGTCCCCTCGTGTTGTGTCCGTTTGTACTGCTGGCTGTGTGCTCCCTGAGGCCAAGCTTGACTGTCTTCCTCGCCCTTGACACTCGGTCCCTGAGTCAGTCAATAACTTTGTATTGATGTGACATTTATCCAATGTCACATCCACATTGTGTCTCCTTGCCTGCTAGTTCTTCCCCAAATCTGGGTTCCGTGATGTCCTATGTTCTGGGGTTAATGGCTTACAACGTAAACTCATAGTGAAGCCTGCCACACAGGCTCACTTTTAGCTGAACCTTGTGTCCTTGCTTGTTACTTCTCTCAGATAAATTTAGCCATGTTCTCACCATTTTTTTCCTCTAAGCCTGTGTGAAGCTCAGTGTAGATTTTGTCCTCTATACACAGTGACATGTGTCCAGGAATTTTTCCAGAGGCAACTAGGAATTGACCAAAGAATCTGTATGGGTCATTTTCAATAAATGGTCCAAACAACTTTCCATGAGCTTAATGGGCATTAAAAAGCCAGAAAAAGTATAAAGCTGAAATGGCTTTGTCCAAACGAATACAAAAATAAATCAGAATCGAGGGGAAATTTCCAAACACTATTGGAAAACTATTTAACTATGAAAGTACTTCCTTAAAGGGAAGCAAAAGATACCACTCTTTGCAGATATTTTAAGGTACTTTAAGGTGCACTTGTGAAAGCCTGAGCTGCTGAGCCAGCCCACCTATCCACGTGCAAGGGAGGGAACGGAGGCCACCGTGTTCCTCCTTCAGCATCTGGTCTGGTTGGCTAGGCATTCTTGTCAAAGCAGAGAGAAAACAAGGGTGACACTGGCCCCTTCTGTGTCCATTATGTGAGCAGAAAAAGGGTGGAGCGTGTGAGCAGGGCAGGACGGTGATTACAGGGACCGAGACGTGGAGCCCGAAGGACCAGAAGGGCAATCCACTGAGTGAAAATCTACTCCTGATTCTCCAAAATAATTTCTTACTTAAAAAACAAACAAACAAATAAACAAAAGCCCCTCAGTTCCTTGGTTTTAGGGTAGCGACTCTAAAGGGTGTGAGTGGACAGATTGCAAAATACCATCAGAACCTGTAACTTGACAGATGTCCACTATTCGACAAAACTAGAGTGCCCAAATTATTTTCAGATTACCCAGCACAGCACAAGTAATAGAACAGAGTAATGACTCAAGCTCCGCTATGGATTCATCTTCCACTCAGTCTAAAAAGCCATAAACCTTGCGCTGATGGATGTAAATCGTCTCAGACAATTAGTTCCAATTGTGCGATAGCAAATTTGAACTCTCTGCAGTTTAATAATCAGGAAGCCTTGGAACTCAGATGGGAGGGAAGTCAGGGGAAGAAACGGGGGTGGCTGTCGGAGACGCAGACACATCATGACCAGAGGCCGCCGGGAGAAATCTCACCACAAACAAATGTGACGGTTCAAATAGAAGCACCAGCTCTTCCCTGCGCCATTGGATGATAACAAAATCATTGCTTTATGTAAGCATACGTGTTATTTCTTTCTCAGATGCTCACCCAAGATCCTTCCAGGAAGTAGGAGATGTTGTTTGGAGAACAAGCAGCTTCTCTCTGTAGGTCTGTGTCTACAACCAATAGTCCTTCAGGGGAGAAGTTGTATGACAGCGCTAAGTGTGGGTAGTTTTCCACAGTGTTTTTACACTGGCCTCGGCTGATAAACGCATAAAATGTCTAGGTTTTTATGAGTAGCTTATACTGTCATAGCATTTTAGATAAGGAGAGAATTTTAGATCTGGTGTGTGGTGTATAGGGTGTATAGATCTAATAATGGCCATGATTAGGTTAAATCCACATCTGAACCATAGGCTAGACTCTTTCCCCCAAAACAAACTCACTGGTTGTTAAAAAATAGAGTAAAATGAATGCATAGAGGCACTGGACTGAATGTACTAGATATGGTGAAAAGGAGGTCTTGAAGAAATAATCTGCCCGTGACAATTAGGTCAGCCACCTGGGGTCACAAGGACTCTAGGAGGTCACCCATTCAAATGTTCATTTTCTGAATAACCCGTGGCCACACACCCACATACATTCTCCAACAGACACACGATGTTCAACCCTGCACCTGGTACCTCCTGGTCGTGCATGAACCAGCTTCTTTGGAACATCCGGAATAAAGGGAGATTTATTTCCTCCTGAGAGACTGGCCCCATTTGAGAAACTCTTACTATTAGAAAATTCATTTCATCAGGAGAAAATCTTTCTCTCACTGGTCAGACCGTGAACCTCTGGGGTCTGTGAAAACATGGCTAGCCCCATGACTGTGTCAGCCTTCGTAAATGTGAAGACAGCTTTTATGAGGTCTTGAATCTTCCATTCTTCAAGGTAAACTTTTAGCCCTTCCTTCTAAAGCCTGTTGATTCATCTCTGTTCCTATTCCAGCTCTCTGGGTTGTGACTCTGTGAAGCCAGGAAGGAGTCTAGAACTCCAGGGGAGCAAGCCCACTGGAAAGCATGAGGGACAATTCCCTCCATCCAGCTGCTTGTGAGTTTGCTTGCTTCAGTAAGACTGCCCCAAATAGGTATCTAGTCATATAGGATTTTATAAAATGTCTTCCTTGATCATGGCAGGATTATATATGCTGATTGTATAGTTTATTATTTTATGTATTTATATATCATAAAATACATATTTTGATTATGCTTCATGTTATATAAATACACATAAATAAATATTTATATAACTATATATAACGGGAATTCACAAAGGTGTGTGTGTACATGTATGCAGACTGAGTTATGGACTTTTCTTTCTTTATCTTATTAGATCCCCTAAATCATGTTGTCCCTGCAAGTTTCTCTTTAAAGGTTTATTCTAAACTCATATCGATGTATTAAAAGTCTAGCTTAAGCATTAAAAAAAAAAAATTGGGGACGCCTGGGTAGCTCAGTTGCTTAAGCATCTGACTCTTGATTTCAGATCAGATCACGAGCTCAGGGTCCGGGGACAGAGCTCTAGGTCAGGCTGCCTGCTAAGTGGGGGGTCTGCTTGAGATTCTCTTTCCCTCTGCCCCTTCCGCATTGCCCCTACTCAATGCACACAAGCTCTCTCTCTCTCTCTCTCTCTCTCAAAAAAAAAAAAAAAAGATGAAAAATCAGGTATTTTTTCTTCTATGTATATTATATTTAATAGTGAATTGTTGCAAAGTCTCATTTTTCTTTTGCTTTGGCAATGGACACACTGTGAACTTTGCAAATACTGAGCTGTTTCTCTGTTCCTTTCCAGGAGAAATGGATAAAATGGGTCACCAAAAACTTGGTTTTGATAGTGAGGCATGTCTGTGGTGGGGAAGAACTTGCCAGGAGCACTTTTGAGTCAAAAAGCAGGATCCAGCCCGGAGACTCTTTCACGAGGCCCATCTACCTTTCTTTTAACATATTTGTCTTTCCTGCCCTTATCATGAGAAAGCCCAAACAGCCACACAGAGCCAGAGCAGACGGTCTCTGGGGACCCGGCTCGTCAGACTCCAGTCCAGCAAAGTCCGGGGCAGCTGCAGAGCAGTTGGGATAGTAGAAGGAAGATATGATCGGTGAGATCTTTCAGTTTGTGCCTCGGGTTACTCAGATTAAATGAACATTCCATGAGCATCATTGGAAGACAAAAAGCCCCTGAGAAACTGATTGCAGAGGGCTCATGAGTCGGGTCACGAACGACAGAGCCACAAAGAGAAATGAGTGAACAGAGTCTGGTAAGAACAGTGGTTAGCAGAAGAGCATGAGTCAACACGCTGGTGTTCGGGTACATGGCAAGCTCAACGTGTGATTGTGCGTGGATGTGAGTGTGTGTGTGTGTGTGTGTGTGAAGGAAGAGCGCCAGCCACCAGGGGCCAGGTCAGAAGCACGACAGGAATATACAAGATCTGGGCACCTGTGTCTACAGAGATAGCTAGATTTAGTTAAAATGCCTAAAGTAAACTACTTAGCAGAATGTAAAGTTACTTCACTCATGCTGTGATTTAATTATTCTTCGATAATTGCTTTGTCTCTGAAATGCCAATCTGGGAACTCTACTTAGTAATTATGTAAAGTAATAATACCTGAACCCAAGCGAGCCTCACTGGCCATTACACCCTGTTGGCAAGCGTCAGTCAGAAGCCGGGACAGACCTGGCACCGCAGGCATGCCGAACGAACTGCCAGTTCACACGGGGAATTTTCTGAACAAGTCACCAAGCAAGGAAGTGAGGTTACACACGATACCTGCACAGATAGCTGGCTGTCTGTCATGCAGTGGGCCTGGCAGCACACCGACGACGGAGCTAGCCAACAGCAGATCTCCCGTTCAGAACAACGCTGTGGACTCTAACGGAGGAATGGGTTCCAGCTGTATGAACACACAGAACATCAACGTGCCCAGAAAAGCACCCACCAAATACTTCCGAAATTATTCACAATCCCGTGATCATTTTAATCAGCTCTCCTCTCCATTCAAACACCAATATAAGGAAGTATTTTTCCTTTGAAGAAGAAACAGTGCCAATGAAATGACCCAATATTGTCCTGTATGCTTGACATTTTATTTAATATTGAAAAAAAAATTCTCGTTCTTATCTAATTAAATTTCCTCACCCATTTCAAGCCTGATAGCTCCTATATTCTCTCTGCCAAATGAACTATTTGCTGAATGAATAAATTACATTCCAGTGTTTCTAGAAATGATTCGTCTTTACTGATCACCCTTACTTTTATAAAACAAAAACAAGAAGTTATCCATAGCCCATACATTTAGTTAGACTCTCTGTTTCTTGAAGGAGGGGATACACATGTCCAGTTTCATTGTCTCGGTAACTGGTACATAATAGGATCATTAAGTACTGGGATGGATGGATGGACAGATGGACGGATGGATGGGTGGATGGACAGATGGACACATGGAAAAACTGGGAAGACTTGCATTCAGAGTAAGTGATGAAGTTGTAGGTACAGTCCACCATATTTTGCCTAGACTTAGACATTGGAACATACAACTGCCATTCAAATAACTTATTAACCAAAAAATAAATGTCAACATTCATAAGACAGTGTGAAGGAATTTAAAAAGTTAAAGAATGCACAAGAAAAAAGTGTTGGTGAAAATGTGGAGAGAACAGAGCCCTTGCGCACTGTAGGTGGGAAAACAAACCAGTGTAGCCACCATGCTAGTCAGTCTGGGGGGTCCTCAACATTTAAAAATAGAACAACCCTAGGATCCAGGAATTGCACTGTTGGGTCTTTACCCAAAGAATACAAAAAACTCGAATTTGAAAGGATACATGCAGCATTATTTACAAAAGCTCAACTGTGGAAACAGCCTAAGTGTCCATCCAGAGATGAATGGATAAAAGAAGATGCTATGTTTATAAACTACTAAGTATTAGTCACAGAAAATAATGAAATCTTGCCATTTGCAACATGGATAGAGCTAGATCGTATAATGTTAAGCAAAATAAGTCAGTCAGAGAAAGACAAATGCCATATGATTTCATTCATATGAGGAATTTAAGAAATAAATAAACAAAGGGAAAAGAGAGAGACACACACAAAGCAAGAAACAGACAGTTTAACCTAACATTGATGGTTACCAGAGGGGAAGTGGCTGAGCGCAGGGATGTTGAAGAAATAGATGAAGGATATTGAGGATACACATATCATTACGAGTACTGAGTAACATATAGAATTGTTGATTCGCTATCGTGAACACTTGAAACTAATACAGCACTGTATGCTAACTGTACTGAAATTGAAATTTAAAAAAAAAAACTTAAAAAATAAATAAAATAAAAAGTTGAAGAATGCTTATAACCTCCTATATGTATGTAGTTGTATATTAACTTAAAATATAGGGACATTTGAGAATATATAGATTATAGATTATTTATTTTAAAAAAGGCTTTGAGGGATCTTATATTGATATTGGTGACTACAAAGAAAATAGGGTATGCTGTGTTCTCCATCCCCTAAGCCATTTGGTGTCAAATAGAGGACCAGACACATAATGGATTCCATTTCCTCAGTATTTTCTGAATTAGAAGTTTCCTCTAATTCATTAGAAAATATTCATTTTCCCCCAGAAGTTTAACCAAGGTAATTTTTCTCTTTACTTCCTAACTTGATTGAGAAAAGTAGAGTGCTTATTTACAAATCCTGACAGTGGGGCGACAATAAATGACTAAATGACTCTAGGCTTCTTTTTTTTTTTTTTAAGATTTTATTTATTTATTTGACAATGAGAGAGAGCACAAGCAGGGGGAGCAGTAGGCAGAGAGAGAAGGAGAAGCAGACTCCCTGCTGAGCAAGGAGCCCAACGTGGGTCTCCATCCCAAGACCCCTGAGATCATGACCTGAGCTGAAGGCAGAGACTTACTGGACTGAGACACCCAGATGGCCTGACCGCCAGCTTCTAAAGTCCCACCCTTTCTATCCTGCCAAAACTCCAGGATGCAGTGCAATGAGACCGGACCTTCAGCTCAGGCTCTCCGAACAAAATATACGTGACCTCCGCCCAGTATGTACAACCATGCTCAATCATAAAATTACCATGATGCAACTTACTTCAAAGAGTTTTGCAGAATAATGAAATGATATGATGACTATAAAAATATTTTGTAAATAGTTAAAGTATGGATAAGGATTAAGTACTGTATCTATATCCCACCAAGGACTGAATGCAGGAATCTAAATTTAATTTCAAGCTTCTGCTCCTGACCTTCTTCATGAATGCCCCCTGACCCTGCAGAGAGCAGTTTATAAAGACCCCATTTTCCACAGTTTCTTGAAAGCAAGCCCCATCATGAGATACAAATGCGGGCAACAGTGTCCTATCTAGAGAATTCATAGTGAACACTATCTGGTGTCAAAGTTGTAATTAAATACAGCAAAAAAGCAAATTTGTCCTCTGAACGTTAATCTCATTACCGCCTTCCCAGAGTTACTCGCCAGAAAGTTAACAGCCGTTAAAGCTCTGCTGCTTGTCCAATCAGAATATTAAATTAATCAGTGCGGCTCTGACACAAATATTACCAGCGGAATTAATCCTTTGCTTTGTACATGTCTAAAAGGATACAGGAAGACTCTGGGGAAACTTGTGATGTACTTGTCACCGTTTAATATTCTTTTTAGAAGGAGGATAACAGGACTCTGCTCTTACCCCTGCCCTATTTCTTGACTCAAAAATCACAGAAAAATTCCATTTTTTAAACCTATTCTTTTTTTATTTTTTCTTCACAGATGGAGATGTTGTTTCAGAGATTTTGACCTAAAGTTAAAAACAATGACGGTTACAAAGTTACCATGAAGCAACAAGAGTCCACTCAGGAAACGCGTCATTCTCGGGTGGGGGGCAGTTTGATGAGTGCAACCTTTGAAAAGAATAAGTGTTATCCAGAATATGTCTTCTTTCCTCTGTCTGTCTCCCTGTTGTGGCCCTCTGGGTGAGCAAGGTGCATCTCTGCTGGAGGAAGTGATGATTATCCCGTCTTCTATCTTTTTGCTAATGAAACACCGTATTCCTAGAGAGAAGGAAATGCCCAGGCGAGCGCACGGCCTCTGACAGCAGCCCTCGCAGTGGCCCTGTCCTGACGTAGCAGGGATGTCAGGATCCCGTCAGGATCCTCAGCCAGAAGGACCGGCCGTGGCCACTCACACCCTGGTTGTACCTGGGCACTGAGTTCAGTTTCCTTCTCTGGCACAATCGGCATGAATTTCATGTCGATGACAGTAGATTGTGTGGCAGGTTAGCGAGCTGCGGAAACTAAATACTTCCCTTTCCCAAATACCTTCTTCCTGGGAGTCTTGTACCTCACTGTCCATGAACTAACAATTTAAGACCATATAGACAAAGAGCTGCTGCTTCCAACCCATAGTAAAATCCGGAAGAAAAAAAAAAAAACTGTAAAATAAAATCAGATTCACAACTCTTCTAGTTGCCTCTTTCTCATTGGCTAAATGTGCATATTTTCTGTTAATTGTGATTCTGAAGATGGGGCTTCTCGGAGGTGGTAGACAAACAGCAGGATATCATGAATATGGATGGTGAGTCTGAGAAAATAAATTAACAGGGGCCAGCCACTCTGGTGACCCACTTGTGCTGTCAGAGCTGCGTGTGACAGTGAGGGTCTGTATTGCATGAATTTGCATGACAGAATTTCCTCCTGATCAACTAATTGACTTCATGCATTTGGATTATTTTAAGCACCACACAGCAGTCAGATAATTAATCACTGAATCACCAATACTGACATTAAGGAACAAGCCATACGTTATTGCCGATTACCACTTAAAACCAGAGTCTGTCTATACGGCCCCCTCTCACCAGGCGGGGGAGGGGGCGCGGCGAACACGTGAATCTCCCGGCAGCACATTGGTCAGGGTGTTGTTGAGAGGATGACAGGTTGGCAAAATTCCTCTCATCCTCAGCTGTCTGACTTCAGTTCGGAGCCTTCTTGGATTTGTCTTTTTTCAGTGTACGTCGTAAATGGGACATATAACTAAGTCTGAAGTGACAAATGCAAGTCGTCCTGATAATGGAGGTAAAAACACCATCGGTCGTTACCTCATGGTTTCTCATCCACGTGGTTCCTGCCCTGAATCATCTGGATAATTTGTGGGTAGGAGAAGAATCCATGAAACAAGATGGGATAGGGAGGGAGACAAACCATAAGTGACTCTTAATCTCACGAAATTTGTGTAAATGCCCCTAAATGTAATATTTCAAGGGTTTAATCATACAAATAATTTTGTCGTCCGATTTCTACAATAACATAATTGATCGATTATTATGCATATTTTTGGCTTCTCACCTTGTCCTTATTAGTCAGTGGTGGGCAAAGTATGAGCGGCTGAAGGCAGAACGGTGTCTTCCTCACGCTCCCGCCTCTGGGACTCGACGCAGTGCGCAGGGAGCAAGTACATTTCCTGTCAACCTCACAGAAGCCAAGAGAATGGGGACGAAGCCCTGTACTCAAACAGAACACAAACTGCTTAACTGTTCGACCAACGAAGCGTAGAGACAGAACTAAAAGCCCACTTAGACTTCAGCTGGAGGAATCACAGCCCCCAAACAAGGTTCATAATTTCTTATTCTGATTTTTCTCACCCTCCAAATCTCGGAGACCGTCTTCTCATCTATGGCACAGAGAGATTAATACTTTCCTCAGAAAACAAACATGGCCTGGGAAGCAAAGTCCTGGCATAGCGATCGCCTCCTGGAAAGTGAGTAACACAGGGGAGCTGTGATCACTAGAGCACCGGGTCCAGGAAAGTGGAAAGGATTCAAAAAAAAAAAAATGTATGGGGAGACAAAGCCTTTGAGATTTGGTGATTGATGGAATGTCGAGACTTCAAGAGAGCTCTGAGCCAACAAGGACAACCCAAGCTTATTTGAGACCATAGAAATGACCAGGATAAAGATTTAAGGAAAGAAAGAAGCGTATGTAGAAAGATGATGACGTTTAGTCTGGGACAGACCCTGCAGTGCCTGGAAGGAATTCAGGCTCCCATGCCTCATGGGATGCAGCCCGAGGAAAAGCCGTAGCCAAGGAGATACATGTTAGCGATACAGCAGCCTGGAAAGCAGGACGGGAGCTTTGATCACCGAAGGACGGGATCCCATGCGGATGAGTGGGCTCTACTCCAGGGCTCTGACAGACATGCACTCTCAGACGGAATTCTGGAGGTGGGATGGCCAGCAAAGGAGGCAGGCTATGAAGCTGTTGTCCTACAGCGGGGACCAGGAGAATGTGGCTTTTTACAAGAAGTAAGCAGAGCATTTCAAAAATGAGGAAATGCAGATCGTATCAGCTAGATCTTAGCTGTTTCACTGCATAAAGACTGAGAACCACATGCTGCAGTGGGCGGTAGAAAACCATCAGTTGCCTGAACGCTCAGTAAAGGCCTCCGGGAGGAGGGAGAAAGTCAGACTTCAGTGGATGGAGTGAGGGACAATGAACGGACAAGTGAGAAGAGCCAGTTAAAACATTTGAATGAGATTAGTGAGAAGTGTGAGTCCAAACTGGAAGGCTCAGAGAGGATGATAGGCACCACTTTTGTGACCAGTTATGTTGGAGTTTATTTGACCTCAGAGGAAATCAGAGCAGAGGGCAGAAATGCAATAAACTGGGTCTCTGTCTTTGGAAAACCTTATCACCCTGATGACTTTTGGCAGAAGTGTGAAGAACGGTGACGTGTAATAGATTTCATAGCAATACATGCACGAGAATCAGAGACTGTCATAGATGGATTAATCAATGCAGTTTGGTGGAAGTGGGTTTGTAGCAGTAGCAAAGAAAAGTCCAGGAAAATTTGTACAGATTCCATTTTTTGGTCAATTGGATTAATGCTCTGAGATAATCCTGCCCTCTCTCTGCTACCTGACCTTGATTATTCTGCATCTGTAGGACATGCTTCCCCCACCCTAATGCTGGCTGTGACTTATGCAGTGGTAGCAGATTGCTTTGAATAGAAGTTTCAACCATGCACCTGCCATTAGAAAGGTCTCCCTTAAAAGAAGCCATTCCTTCCAGAATCTGGACAAAGGAAAACATGAGGATATCCAGCATACCTGAGCGGATTCAGAGCCTGGAATTAAAACCAGCTCATCCCAGGCAAGACCAGAAGACGTTCTGCAGACTTCCACAGCCTTGAGCAGACACGTAAATAAATAAAAGGCAGCCGCCTAACTGACTGAGCCACTCGGGCGTCCCAAGGATGGTTAGTTTTATAAGAAATCACCCAACTTTTCGCCAAAGTGATTGTACAGAGAAGAGTTTTTCATTGTTATTATTAATTATTTTTAGAAGAGTTTCCCATGTGAGCTTCCTTCATTCCCAAAGGTTGCTTGTCCCCCCAATTGTATTATGCAGTGACATTTGTTGGACCCTGGTCAGACAGATCAAATTCTTCCCTGTCATTCATCGTCCACTATAATAATCACAGAAAAAAAAAAAAATCAAGCAAATGTAAAGTAGTATTTTAAAAGAGAGAAAGAAAGAGAAAAAACCATTTTTGGTGTTTTTTGGTTTTTGGTTTTTGTTTTTGTTTTTTGTGTTTTTTGAAAGTTAATTCAATTTCAATTTAAAATAATTTATTTTCACAAGGTTCACTTGACAACATTCTTGAGTCCTTGGTCAGGAACATTTCTTCCTCTCCCCTTTCCCAGCCACCACATTTACCCTGCAGCTCGGCCATGGGCTGTTGGCAATGGGTCCTAACTTCCAGGAGGATTTCTCTGTCTACCTTCAGCCCTTACCTCCACTGAATGGTGTCCGTCCCAGTTCTTCCCTGAAACAAACAATACCCCTTTTTTGTACTTAAAATAACATGTTGAAATGAGTTATTCACGTATTTTCCCACATATTTCTCTATTTGATTAGGCTATAAGTAAAATTAGCTCAAAGTTTTGATATTATCCATTTTTAGGAGACAGCCTCGAGAACCATGCTAAAATCCAATAAATGTTTAATTAAACCCAACTATTTCGGAATGAGATGGGCAGGAGCAGTAGTCTCAGATCTGACCCTAACTCACTGCAGGACACAGCAAGTCCCCTCAGTTTCCAAACGCCGATGTTCCCATTTCATCTTGGGAGGTCACCTTGGTCAGCTGGGGATGCTCTGTTCATACAGTATGTCCTGGGAGTGGATAATCTAAAAAGGAAAAAATACACACACACACACACACACACACACACACCCCTTGTTATTTGGTAAACAAACAAACAAACAAACAACAAAAAAACTATTTTAAGGAAAATACTGAGTACATTCCCAATATAAAAACAGATTACAACAGGGGTGCCTGGTTGGCTCAGTGGGTTAAGCCTCTGCCTTCAGCTCAGGTCATGATCTCAGGGTCCTGGGATCAAGCCCCGCATTGGGCTCTCTGCTCAGCAGGGAGCCTGCTTCCTCCTCCTCTCTCTCTCTGCCTCTCTGCCTACTTGTGATCTCTGTCTGCCAGATAAATAAATAAAATCTTTAAAAGAAAAAAAAAAAGGAGGTTCTTCACTTCCATGAAACCACTCTCTTAAAAAAACAAAACAAAACAAAACAAAAAAAAAACCAGATTACAACAAAAAGGCTTAAAGGAAAAAGCCCGGCACCCCTGGAAGAGTGGTTGAGTGTGAATCCAGCTCTCGTCTTTTGGGACACATTAGTGTGAAACGTATGTTTGATTCGCTTTGATGACATCTAAGAACAACCACCACAGGTCTCCAAAACGGCCTCGGGGTTAGATAGACCAATTTCTCAAGAAAGGAAGGGTGTCCCATAGGCAGGTCCTGGCAATGTGTGTGACCAAGACATGGAAGTTATTTTTTAATGTTTCAGGAATTTTGCAAGCCAGTTCTCAGACAGTTGGTGGGGTGGAATCATGGCGGGGCCTCTTCCTCCCCCAGAACATGGCAGATGCAGCCACCAAGGGCTTGCCTTCCTCCCCTGGAGAATCAGTTTGCTAACCCACTAGCGGTTGAATACAGCTTACCAACAGAAACATCACCTCTCTCCACTAGAGAAATCAGCCTAATGCCCCGGCATCATCTGTGATAATGAACTGATTCATCTCCCATGCACCAGAACGTTACTACCTCTGTGTCATCTTTGGCAGAACAGAGAAGATAATCAATCAAATGATTTTCTGTGGGGCTTAATTCTTTTATAGTAGCCTGTGGAGGAAAACTGATAGAGGCATCAGAGACTGCAAGCTGATGGTTCTTAACACTGATGCGTGTTGGAGTCTCCTGGAAAACTTAAAAAAAAATTATATATATATATATACATATATACATATAATCAGTTTCATGCCGAATACATAAGAAGCAGAATTCCTGGGGGTTCTCTGTTTTTATCCAGGGTGTCCAGGCCATCCCCCAGACCCAAAAAATCAGAATCTCTGGGTTGAGTATCAAAATCCCATAGTAGCTTTGAGAACCATTGCTGAAGACACTGAAAAGTTTGGCAAATCTGGGTATTTCCCCAGAACACGGAGGGAGGCAGGTGGAGAATGACCCAGCCTGAGTGTGCAGTGCCCGCAGGACCAGCTCTATGCAGTCAGAGTCTGCACACGAGTTTGAAGTCCAGCTGTCACCGTTCCGGGCTCCTCGTGGCTCTCAGACAGGGGCGTCCACGGAAGCTGTCTCACTTCCATCAGCACAGGCAGTGGGCGCGGGGCCCCCCGCCTTCCGCAGACTTTTCCCTGTTACCCGGCCGCCCTACCACGGAGCCCGCATCCCTGTATCCCCCTTATTTCCCCAGATCCGGGTCAGTGCCCCTCCCCAGAAACTGTCATGGTCGGTCCCTCTTCTGACTCAGAAAACCGTCCCATGGCTTTCAGAGGGCCCTGCGAATCCCTCTCTCCTGGAGGGTTCCGCGCAGCCCTGTGAAGTTCTGAGGGTCAGGGTACACCACAGCCCCGTGTCTTTGGAGCCGTGCCTGGGCCCGCCCAGAACACGGGGTCAGAACCGGATAGGACGAAGCGTTCCAAGCGGACACGTACATATACACATACATACATACATGTTGTGTGTCTATGAAACCCACACACCAAAATTTAGATCTCTAAGAGGATTTGCTACAAACTCTCACTACAGCAACATTAAGGGACTATACAAAATATACACCGGGAAAAATAAAAACGGACCCTACAAGGGGGATAGTGATGTCAGAAGAAAACATGAGCAAAAAACCTGGTAAACGTGGGTGAATGCAAACGAGCACTGACTTTACAGTATTTAAAATAAGGAGAGTAACTTATGGATTAATATAATGGAATTAAGACACTTGTCAACGGGAACATTTAGGATAAACACATCAATACCATACGAATAAATCACCTGAAAAAGTAATTAAATTAAAAATGCCTAATAGAAAACAAACTCTGAAAAACGTATCATTGCAAATTGAAGAACACATTTCTTAATAATTCATGGGCCAGAGAAGAAACAATGGGAACATATAAGCTACCACAAACGTGCTGATCATCCTGGGTGTCAGACTTCTGGGACGCAGCCAAAGAGGCTCAGAGTACGAGATTCGGGATTGTGAATGTTTTCCTAATAAAAGGACCGAGGATGGATGAGCAGAGGATATAACTCAAGAGGCTAGAATGTGAACAGAAGGCTAACCCCAAATGCAATTTCAAGTAAGGAAGTAAATAGCAAACATGGGCCCTGTGTCACCTCTACCTTGTCAGTTTCATGCCAAATACATAAGAAGCAGAATCCGGGAGGTTCTCTGTTTTTATCCAGGGTGTTCTTCCCACTGAAAGTCAGTGTGGATCTAGATCAATTTTATGTATTTCTGCATCTACACCAACTGTATCTGTAAGTATATCTATACCTAATGTTTAAAATAAATACTATGCCATAGATAAAACAGATCAAATAGACATATATTTACAAGGGCATGCAGCTTTTATTTTTAGGTCATATATTTGTGTGTGTGTAGGATGACCTCATTCTGCAATACATTTTTTTAAAATTTTTTAAAAGATTTATTTATTTGATAGAGAGCACAGAAAGGGGAACAGCAGACACAGGGAGAGGGAGAAGCAGGCTCGCTGAGCAAGGAGCCCGATGTGCGGTTCGATCCAAAGATCCTGGGATCATGACCTGAGCCAAAGGCAGACGCTTAACAGCTGAGCTACCCAGGCACCCATTTTAGAGATAATTAGATGTTTAGAGATAATTACAGACCAGGATCCCCTTATAGACAAGGCTTCTGGAGTCAGTTTGATAAAAGATATAGTGTTTGATCATCGAGGAACATGGCTTTCCAGCCAGCCTCTCCCCCTCTGATCACAGGTAGGATAGGGATACCTCCCATTAGGGGACGATCAGGTCAGAGGGAGAGTCATGAAGAAGAAATTTAAATCAGATTAAGAATTGACCCTCTTGCTGTGGGTTAGGAGACAATGATCCTGAAGTTAGCTAGGAGTGCACAACCTTGAGATTAGCCTCCAAGCTGTCCTATTAACGCGGAAGTTGGAGGAATGGCAGATGTTCTGTGTGGCTCAGAAATGGAGCTAACGACAAGCGTGACAGTGAGATTCTGGTAAAACTGGAAGAGAGTGCAGTATCTCAGATGTACAGTCCCTATACCTAACTTAAGATTCTGGAAAATTTTCTTAAACTAAGCCTTTGCTTCTTTCTCTTAGTATAAGTAAAATCCCTCCTTATTTAGAAGGTTTGTTGGGTGGTTTGCACGCAGATGTAGGTGGAGGGCTTAGCACAGACCCTGGCACGGAGCAGTATTGAATCTCAATAAAAACAGCTGTAGAAATCGACCTGTCCAACGACCTGGAATCAACTCTGAAAGCTGGTACGGTCCCTACAATTAACCAGGCTTAGGATGTCTATATGTCCATCCTGTTCCTAAAGAAACTTATCACCTTATAAAAACAAAACCAAAACAAAACTGACCTTAAATACCCAGGTGTTACAGCAAAACCTTTGGGGGAAGCTACTCACACAACCAAGGTTTTCGTTCTTGTGTCTTGAAATTCACTTTCTTCATTGGTGGTTCCTAAGTGTTGCTGGTAACCAAAACTGAGTTGCTTTAGCAAACACTGCCTTCCATTTAGGACTCGACCACGGCTTCTGTATCATGGTGCTGTCGATACAGCAGGCGGGGTCCTTCTTTGTTGTGGGGGGTGAAATGTTCGGTAGTTACCCCATCTCTACCTGCGAGGTGCCGGTAGCATCCCTCATCCCTATGCGGCAAGAAAACAGTGACTCCAGGCTTTCTCGGTGTCCCCTCTTCCCCATGAAGGAGCCATTGCCCTAGAACAGCAGGAGCTCATACCTTTTCCCTTAATGCCCAGGTGTACTGGGTAGGAATAATGAGATGTTACTACAGGTTTGGAGAGAACAGAATTATGGCAGTCAACAAAAGCAACACAAAATTGTGTCAGTACATGTAAAAATGTGTACGGTTTATTCAACTTTATCTTGGATTTCCCAGCAAGTTCAGGGAAAGAGAGTTCCTCTATAATTCTCCACCTAATCTTTGGAGTGAAAGTCACCTGTCCCCATAGGAGCACTGTCAAAAATACCTAGACACTCCCCATACGCTTACTTGGGAACCAGAGCGAGAGAATGCTTCCTGTCTCACTAAGGTCGATTTCAAACTGTCATTTTTGGTAAAGAATTTTCATACTTGCCGCTGATCGATGCCAGCAAGTTCTACCTTCCTGTTAGAAATTTCACCTTAGTTGGCCTTCTGTCTCGGGGGCTTCTGTGGGGCAGATACCTGTGGCTAGGTTGGGACAAGGCCCTCATTCCTTCAAGAAGCCCCCGACAGTGACAGGGTGGGGAGGAGATTCTATCCCGGGAAGTCCTGCAGCCCCATGCTGCCCTCCTGGCAAACACAGCTATAAATGCTCCATCATCTTCTCGGCCTTTCCGGAAGGACCTGTAAAGCTAGACCCCCATTAGGCAGAGCACTTACTGCTGTTACAGGAACAGAGCCCAGCATCGTTTCCAAATGTCTTCTGGTTCCTATCCCTCCCAGAGCCGAGTGTTCACCATTACTAGGTCCACCAATAGAGTGGGCTGGCCCTCGAGTTGTCACCAAATACCTCATATCTATGGAGACACTTGGAGCTTATGAACATATCTATCCCAGCCTGAGTATCATGAGGTCCCTGGTCTTACAAGGCATCCAAGACTCCTATTCATCGTTTGGGGAGTGTTATACAGGCAGATAAAAAACTGCCCAGCTGCTCAAGAAAACACAAATTCTGCTTCTTTTTTTTTTTCTTCCAAGTAAGGTTAATCATTATCAGACAGACTGTTGTGCTGTGTGAAGGTTGCGTCCTTTGATTTGGTTCCTTCGTTAATGCAGGAAATGGACATTGTTTAATGAAACGGCTAATATGAACTGCTAGTTCTCCCTTTCTTTCATTTTTAAAATAACAGATTCGATATTTGAAATAGCAAATACACTGAAGCCATTAGGAGCTAAATGACTCAAATGCCTTTCAAATAAACTGCTCAGAAGTCTTTGATCCTGTTAGCTGACAACTCAAAGACAGCTCGGGCACTTGGCCACCTCGGACCGTGTGGAGGCAGCTTGGGCCAGAGCGTGAAATGCACAGTTACCCTAAGCCGGCCTGGGAGCACAGAATAATTAAGAAGCTCTGAAAGGATAAGGAAGATGTGGTCCATATACACTATGGAGTATGATGCCTCCATCAGAAAGGACGAATACCCAACTTTTGTAGCAACATGGACGGGACTGGAAGAGATTATGCTGAGTGAAATAAGTCAAGCAGAGAGAGTCAATTATCATATGGTTTCACTTATTCGTGGAGCATAACAAATAGCATGGAGGACAAGGGGTGTTAGAGAGGAGAAAGGAATTTGGGTAAATTGGAAGGGGAGGTGAACCATGAGAGACTATGGACTCTGAAAAACAATCTGAGGGGTTTGAAGTGGCGGGGGGGTGGGAGGTTGGGCTATCAGGTGGTGGGTATTATAGAGGGCACGGCTTGCATGGAGCACTGGGTGTGGTGCAAAAATAATGAATACTGTTTTTCTGAAAATAAATAAATTGGAAAAAAAAAGAAAAGAAAAAGAAAAAAAATTAATGATGTATTGCATGGTGAATAACATAAAAATTTAATTAAAAAATAAAATATAATTTGAAGTAATTATAAAAAAAAAAAAAGAAGCTGTGAAAGGAATACTCGGGCTGCCTCACACCTGAGCTTCGTAGAGGTAGACAAGATCCGCATCTGCCATTTTGAATGATGCTATTAATTTGGTCGGTTGAGTTCACAAAATTCTATTCATTGATGCAAAATGATCTCATTTTAGAAAAGCTCTCTGAGCAACCCCAACTCCTAGAGCGATCAGCAGTCTCAAGAAAGAGAATCCGACGCTCCGGCTGCCCTCCTTGCTCAGGCTCCCTCGGCTCCACGTCCCCTCCGTCTTCGCACCGGTGCCCGCCGCGCACTCTGTCCTGGCCCCAGCCTGGGCAGCTTCCCGATCCCTCAAGCCCTCTGCCTCTTCCTGCTCCCATCTCCATCAAGGAGTCATGGGTCCGGTTCTAAGTCTCTCCAAGTCCGCTTGGATAGCTGAATGACCTCACGGATCACATAAATCCACACGTAACGATGAGTACCACGTAACTCTATAGGAGGAGACCAGGGTGACGATGGCAACCCCATGCTCAGAAGGTGGGAAGATGCCGCATCGAGGTGTCTCACCAAGTAAGCATTTAGGCAACCTCCCCACCCCTACACCTGCCTTCAGGTGCCTTATACAGAGTCTTCAAAAATCCCCAATTAAAGTTGAAAGGGGAGCTTGGGGGGAGTGGCAGACCAACCCACTGGGGAACGGGCTGTCATCCCCTGGTGCTCCCCTCTGTGTCCCTGACTGTGGTGGGAACCGCTCAGTACATCCTTAAGAGAGGAGGCGCCATCAGGGCGTGGTGCGCCTCCCATGGGCACCACGTCTCCGAGGATATCTGGGGACCCACCCGTATTTTATGAAGACCCACCTGTCTTTTATGAAGCAAATGGGAAACCGTGTTGGGGGGAGTGACAGCGACTCTGTGACTCGCCATCTGCTGCTTTATCTCAGCTCCCAGCAGCTCTGTAATGAATATTTCTTCATGCATGTTTCCGACTGATAATCAAACTCAGAACAAGTCCTAATTGGGTTTTCCAGTGCATAGAGAAGTGTCTATATTAGCTTGGCAGATGTCCCACTAATGTTAAATTAAACGTACAAATATAGCAAGCTTTAAAAACAAAAGCCTACTTTGGTTGGATCTGAAGCACATACAGAAAACAGAATTTATGGGGACTCACATGTTCAGACAGTATTTAAATGTGGCCTGTCCAAGAAAGGGACAAGTCGGCAAAATGCCAGCAAGGAGTTACATATCTGATAACTAGGAAGACACTAACTGGGCTATTTTAACTTGTACCCAGAAAGCTGGAAAGATAAAAAGTAATCAGAAATTTGAGGGGGGGTATCTCTGGTTACACTAAATTGAAATATTTCCTCCTTGTGTCTGTTACTGTTCTTTAATCTTTGATGCTATCCATCAACCTCTAGCTCCGTCTTCCATGGCAAGAAAGATTTCTTAGGGAACGCTGTCTAGAGAACCTAGAATAACGAAGGGAAAGAACATAAAAATCGCCATGGTGCCTTTCACAGAAGTTCGTTGTAACACCCAGGATGCTTGGAAGCATTGAGCTGTTTGCACACTGGTCTCCGGCAACAGCGGAAAAGCAGGTAATGTTGCCCGTTGTGGTTGCATCCCGTGCCTAGCACACTGTCTGGCCGGTACTGTGTCCTCAAGATAGGTTGGCGAAAAACCGAGTTAATAGTTGGGCCCGGAACATTTCGGGGGGCGGCGAAACTAGTCCGTGTTCCAATGGGGAGTGCATGTCATGAGAGGTTCGTCCAAACCCGCAGAATGTGCAAAATTGAGCATGAACCCTGGGGTGTTTGCAGGGTGCGGAGGAAGATCCACCGACGGTGACAAGGGACCCACTCTGATGAGGGCGTCGACAGCCGGAGAGCCTGCGCGAGTCGGGGGAAGGGGCATGCGAGAATCATATATATATATAAATACAGAACTGGAAACAATCTGATTAACAATTAAATGAAAACAGGTAAATTCATTTCCATATTATTTTATGAGAATTTAAAAGTCTGATACAGCAGGTTTGTATGTTTTCTTAAAGAACATAGTGCATTCTCAGACCTAACAGAGTCTTCGATGACACGAGATCTACTGTTCTCCTTCTGGAAGGGTGGACGTGGAGGCCCGGGAGCATGGGAATTCTGTCCCTGGTCACCCAGCATGACCCAAGACCCCGCCTCGCTACCTCCAGCCAGGGGCTGCTCCTCGCACCTGTCTCTTCCCTGGGCTCCTACACGTCGCCTGTGTGGGGACATGTCCCCAGACACCACAGACCTGGCACCCCAGCCCCCTCTGCAGCGGAGCCCAGTCCTCAAGAGAAGAGAGTTGTCCTTCGTCTTTTCTGTATGTTGAGCTCAAATATTTCTGGGCCCCCGGCACTCCGACTCTTCCGCCAACAAGAACGTTTATCTCATTTTTACCCCAAACACTCAGAAAGCAGATGCTGCTCTGCAAGGTGCCGAGGGCCTCCTGCCCAGCCTGACTGACCGCTGCCCTCAGCTGCCCCCTAGGTCACTCCCAGGTCAGCCTGCGCTCAGTGCCACAAGAGGACGGAGCATCTGGCTCGTTCGGTGTCCTCATACTTCTTCCCTGATAACCCGAAACTGGGATCTTCAGGTTGGCCCAAGAAAGGTAATGACAAAGAGGAGGGAACAAGGAGAGGGAGGTCATAAGGGGACCCTGGCCCTGGGAAGCCTTCTGTGTGACCTTCACACGGAGCTCCCTGAGCACTGCTGTGGCCAGTTCGGGCAACACAGACTAGACTTTGGTCTTCAGGTTCCAGAACTGCAAATCGACATATCTTCCTGCTTTCCTTGAAAACCTTCTTTTGGATGATAGATTTAATTTGAGGAGATGATTTTCATCCTTACTTCCAACAGAAACAGACTGATGTCTTGTCTTTGTTTTGTATAGTTTTTTTTTTTTTGTAATTCCTTAAAGGCACATGTGTGATCTGCCCACTTTTTATGAAGTCTCTGCATTTGCCCAGCGAACATTCTAGAATCTAATAGTAGCAATATAAGAACTAGTTAAAACCTGTTTTTTGTGACAAAGAATGGATAACTTCCTGTGGGATTTTTATAAAATAATCCCAGGTTGTGAAATCACCCCCACTTGGAACACGATTCATTCTGTTGGGTTTGCAGAACGGCTCGAGGTAGCTGCTTGGCGAGTGTCCGCACACAACGCCTCGTGTCCCCGGTGGGAGGCCCCGATGGAAAGCCCAGAGCAACTTGGTGCTGATGGTTTCTCTGTCCTCAAAATGTGTATCGGAAGCAGCTCTGTCTCTGTCCTCTCTATCAAGATCTAACTATTCGTTTCCAGCATGAATTTTAAATGCTGATTGTATCCTCTATGCGGCTCTGTTCCTGAATATGCATGTCTTTGGCTGAAAGCAGAGGTGTTGGTCCCAGCTGCCGGGGTGACACAGAGCTGCCTTCTGGAGCCAGTCGGCTTGGAAGCCGCTTAGCACCCCGGCTCCCCCAGCTGCGAGAATTTCCTTATCGGCGTCCCCCACCCACATCTAATTCATACTGATCCATTTCAGGAGATAAACCTTGCACAGACCAGCTCTGTGAATGGGATTCGCAGATGAAAGCTTACTCAAATTTTCTGACATTTATAAGCAAAGGAAGTCAACCTGCAGGGAAGTTAGCTCAAAGAGGGACGTCAGCCTCTAGAATGGCAGAGACAAAATAACATATTGTTGGCAAGGATGTGGAGGATAGAGATCATTTTCTGCCGGATGGAGGGATTATGTGCCGCGTCGTCTCTGATGGGGAGCGTGAGTGTGGCGGACCCAGCTGTTCGCGCTCTAGGCGTCCACTTCTCTCGGCCTCGCAGCCGCACAGACCAGCCACAGGGGCTGCGATGCCACCTCTGCCTGTCCCCAGAGTCAGGGCTTCCCAAACTCTCCACGTCCTTGTACCCGTGGAAAAATTAAAGTATTTGCCACATCACTGGGGGGCCTGGCTGCCCCGAAGACTGAGAGAAGATGTGTCGATCTCCCCTGCAGCCCCATGGGCCCACCCCAAGCTGGGACTCTAGGGAGTGCCGCTGAATGCACTGGTGGAAAGACAGCACACTTCTGAGAAAACCAACACAAGTGAAGCCCTTGGGTTCCAGGCCTGTTAAAGATTTCTTTGTATATGAGGAATTGCGTTTGTCCATTCTGAGCCCTTGTAAATGGAGTTATCCACACTGACAGAAAGTATTTTTTAAAAACGATATAAAAGCTCAGGTCCACCCCGAGACAGCCCTGCTGGCATTTGGGGACACTCAAGGGAGTTCCCTTCGGTTCCCTCCGGCGTCTACCTGGTCCCAGGCCACCTGCGGCTACCCAGCTCCTCATCCTTGTGCTGCCACGGTCCTGGCCCTGAACCATGAACTTCAAAATGACCGTGGCCTTTCCACCTCACAGAAACGCCCCTGAAATGGGGAAGCAGGCCCTGACCGACACACTCAGGCTTACAGAGCGGAGGTGGGGGGCTGGCAGGGCCTCGGTTCTCTTTCTTCTTCACACCAGTGACATCGAGGCACAGATTCTGTCTTCCTACGTTACCTTGTTTGGGCAAGTGTTGTGAATGTTCTACTCACCACTGGACTGCATTCCTTCACTGTCCCACAAATCAGCGTCCCCTTCTGAAGCCCCGCAGATAGGAGGTGACGTAAATAATGTCAAGTGAGAGGATTTCTTGTCTACTTCTTCCTTGAAGAAATTCCAGAGAGTTCCCTGCACCTGAGCACAGTGGGGAGGGAGCTGGTCGGCAACCCCCCGCTGCCTGATGCACTGGAGAAAGATGCCCGTCATACTAAAGGTGAGAAACTTCGTGATCACTGGATCTCTCAAGAATTAGTGTGGCTTCATTCAAATCCCATTTCACAGGGAATCTCCTCAACCATGTGCTTCCCTGAGTATTACTCACTGAGTCCTGACGACCACCCTAAAAACAAAGTATTTGCATCTGTTACCTCTCAGAAAAGCTGATGTCAGGCTGATGAGATCTGTACATCTAGGGTGGCTATGGGTATAGACCCAGATGTAGACAAACCAGTTGCAAGGCAGAGGACGTACTATGAGCATTTGTTCAAGAAAATTGCATTCTTCTCAAAGACCTCAGATAACAAATATGTATGTCCTCCATCCCCAGAGATTCTACGTAGTGTCCATTAGTACTCCAGATCCCACGATTTCTCAGTCTTTGGGTTGGATTCTTTTAAACCTCTTCAGTATAAATGCACGTTGTGATAAGAAAAGGACAAGACCAAAAATGTTTCTCTAATCTCTATTCCAGAAAATGCTAGAACCATGAGCATTAACTAGGATAACATGGATGGAAGAAGTCCAAAGTCTAGACAAGTAAGGAAGAGAAGGGGTGCTTGGCTGAGCATCCCATCTCCTTGGGCAGTTGCTCCTCTGTGGGGGCTGGGCGGAGCTGACCACCTGGGGAACCGTGACTTCCAGGTTATGTTAGGAGTGAAGTCAAATCCCATGACCTTCTGACCAAAGCAGCACATGCTTACAACCTCTCAAAGATGACCTTCAGAAGCTTCCATGCGGCGGCTTTTTTCCCCAGGCAGAGGCCTGGCCCTGACCTCTGGGCCTGCAACGGTGCCCTTGGAAAGGGATGCAGGTGTCCTTGCTGTTCTGGTCTCTCTCATCTAGGTTCCAGGACACTAAGTGTCTTCAGGTCTCTATTCAGGCCTGGTGGTTATTTCCTTGGCCCAGAGTCTCTAGCACAGTGGCAGGCACCCCTCCTGACTTCCACGGAATAAATCAAACTTTCATTTTATTTTTTTTTCTCTTTCAAAGCACTGGGTCTAAAACCCATACGTATTTCCTTTTAGTAAGTCTCCATATTTGGAAATTATTTAAATTTGGAATTCTGGACTCGTGTTGTTTTGGGGTTCAGAAGGAGAACGCTGAAATTCAGAACCCAGACTCATGTGTGTGCTGCAGAAGGTCCTTCGCCTTCAGGTCCTGATGGGGAGCGTGAAAAGGTAGTGACACCCATTACCAACACGGGACAATAAACTCAGGATCCGTGCTCAGGCCCCTCTCTGTCCCTGGCAGTGGAGACTCCAGCACCATCCACCAAGCAGCTCCAAGTCTTCAGAAACAGAGATGACAAATTCAAGTCTGTGTGCGGGTACAAAGGGAAATCCCTGCCACTCCCCCACCCCCAAATGTAGCAATTTTTCTATTTTCAGTACAAACTTTGAAATGTTATTTCGGCAGGGAAATATGATGCCTGAGTTGTCTGCCGGGCATCCTAAGGCTTGGTTTCAGGCCACACTGTCACAAAGGTGAAGGAACTTCAAAGTGACACAGTGAGCTGAGCTGCTCTTACGCGTAAGCATAAGAGGATCATCGCTGAGTGCGGTACCCACAGTCGCCGGCCAGGCTGGGCCATGTACCATCGTGTCTGGGGCCCAGCACTGGTTCTTGCTTTTGTTTTTTTCATTTTAAAGAAAGAATCATCTGATTAAAGATTTGTTTTACTTTAGTGAGGGGTTATTTGTCTTCATGTATTTTAAAATGTACTTCAGGGTGATCTCCTGTCTGTCTTTGTAATTAGCAACTTCTAAAACATCACACAGCTCCTGACTTGAATCCCAGAGGACAGGACAGTGAAAGAAATCTGTATTTATTGGAAATGGGGTAACACATCCATTCTTGGCCTATTTTTGACGTGAGTCCTCGAGTTTTCAGATGTCAGAGCCAAGCAGGACATCAGAGGTAGGAGTGTCCCCAACTCTGAGCAGCTCTGGTGCTCCCTCACACCCAGGGACCTCATGGTGGCATGATGATGGTGCTCTACAAGCAAGCTGGACTTAATAAGCAGGTTTTTGTTTGTTTGTTTGTTTGTTTTGGTTTTACAACTTTTGTAACAAAGAAACATGTGCAGCCAAAGCCCTTTGCAATCCTGAGATATCCACACTGGGCATAGGGTTGGAGGGGCAGGAGGCCCGGCCTCACCGGGGCTGGCCCAGAGTCTGCTCAACTGCATCCCACACCTGCTCAACTGCAGATCCAGCACCGTGCTAGATGTCACCTTACCAAGGCCCTTTGCCTCTCTAGGCAAACTCCCTGTTGGGAAAATGGTGATTCCTGGGAGAATTCAATTCAATTGCTGTTAAAAATTGCCTGATGGATAGCAGACACCTGATACATTAGGTCCTCATCATGCCGGGCCAAGAGAATTCCAGACAAAAGCAAACATCAGCTAAGAGACTCCTCTTTGTAGTCTTGTTCCAAGTGGGATCTTTCTTAGGCCTGAAATGCTGAGCACAGTCTGAGAACATCCAAGTCCTAGGTGGTGGGGCTGGAAACAGACCTGTTCAAGCATGGGTTTGTACCTGAGGGCCAGGAAGCAAAGAGAAGCTCGGAGAAGTCAAACAGGTCCCTTAAAACCTGGGGCAACTAGATATGGCAAAAAGGGGTCCTGGCTCCCAGCCTCCGGCCCCGCCTGGAACCGGAGCTCAGTGACTGCGATGCACCTGCTGCTTGTTTTCAGCTCCGGAACTGTGTACCCGTAATGCTCTTCAAGTCACCAGGGAAGATTAGAGGTGGACACATGCTCTATAAAGGTATGCAGTAAGCAAACTTAGCATTTAACTTGAGTATGGCACATGGGTCTCAACGTGGGGGTCACACATGGCCCCTAGAGTGTCAAGCTTGTTTTAAGCTTATTTTCCTTCTCTGCTGTCCTCTGACTCCTTCAGCCCATTGTGGTCAGAGGGTGCTTCACCCCAGATAGACTGTCTCTCCCTGGTCTATTGAGAATGTTCCGTCCCGGCCGTCACTCTGTCCTCGGGCCCAGAAACACAACCAGCCGACTCTCAGCAGTCCCATGGGACATGAATGTTTCTCTCTGTCCCTCCTCTGATTCTAGGTCTAGGCTTACCCAAATGGCCAACTGTTTCTCATGTGCTATTGAATATTTAGCCCTCATTTCAGCATTTGGGTTTGTGTGTGTGGAGCTTGCTCTCTCTTGGATTGGGTTTCTCCATGATATTAGGAGATCAATGGTCGGAGCAGGGTTGCCTGTGAGGAGCCAGAATTTACTAAACGTCAGCACAGGGTGTCATAAGCTGGAGGGATTTCTCTGCCACTAGATAGCTTCCTGAGGATCCAACAAGAAGCCTGGAGAAGCACAGACACTACACCTCCATCTCTCAGTGATGTAAAATGTAATCAGAAGACCTAGCATTTCAGGGAGCCTCATAGAGCATTTGAGACAGAGGAGTTTTTAAAGATGGGAATGTGTGAATGCATAAATGAGTGAGATGCGGAAAATAATGCAGTTTCATTCTTTCTTTACTATCTCATTTAAAAAAAGAATTTGGCTTAAGAAACAAACAAATCCACAAAGAGGCAAGAGTCACAGCCATTTACATTAAAGGAATGATGTTTGGCAATCTAGGGACAAGATTGAGCTCTAGTCTGCTTCGTAAAAATTGATTTCAGCCAGTGTTCGATGGAGAGTGAGCCTCTCCGATGAGCCCCTGGGTAAAGTGGAGGCCGTGGGCTGCAGGCACCTGGAATTAACATGGCAGCCACAGGGGTGGATGGGGCAGGGGGCAGAGCCTGTCCCGTGGGCAGTGACTCCCAGGGCGAGCTCTGCCATGACTGTGTTCCTGAAGGTCTCTATGGGGTTTGTCGGATGGAGAGAAGACCTCTCAGTGCAGAACACCATCTTCAGAGTTCAGCAGAAACCGTTCCAGAACATGCACTGGCCAAAAGGAGAAGTACCAAAAATCTAGACAGTTGTTTCATTCAAATGTCGAGACTGACCTGAAACATTGTCCTTCTCCTCACCCAGGCCTCTTGTGAGGAATTGTTTGTGAGGGAAGGAATCAGATTATGACTCAGCCAACCTGGGGCAGGCTAGCCTCACAGAAATGTAACAGTTACAAAACAAGCTCTCCGTGAAGAACCTGCATTTGCAAAGCATATCACAAATCCAGTGGCCACTGGTTTACCTTGAGCTCTGCAGTCGGTTGGACAGGTCGGGTTCACAGATCTGGCCGCCGGGAAGCAAGGGGCAGAGGGCGAATTGCCAGCCCCATACGCAGTGGCTCAGAGGCCACATGGCGCTGTACTGTGCACACAGACCAGAGCACCCGGGCTCGCCTGGGCCCCCTGGGCCCTCATTAAGTGACTATGTGACCTGACACCCTGCCTCCCGGAGTCTCTGAGATTCAGTTGCATCATGGCAATATAATATCCAAACCGTGATGTCATCTTGAGAATAAGACTTAATGTACCTAGAGCACCTTCCACGATATTTGCATTGGATGCAGTGATGTTGCTGTTCTTATTATGTCCCACTTTGTTTACAACCAGCCTGCAGACTCTGGGCTTTGCATCTTTCCTCGTTACTATGTTTCTACCTGGTCAATGGTACCATGTCTCCTAGTTACTGTGTCGAACTGGTCAACAGTAACATGTCTCCTAATTACTATGTTTCTACCTGCTAAACCATAACATGTCTCTAGTACACATTCTGAGCAGACCTACCTGCATAGTCGGCCATGTGTATAGCGAGACAAAACTGGCAAGTGTGTGCTCATGTGCACACATGTCGGGAGGGCCGGTACTCACGGAGCCCCTGTCACAGCAGGCACTTTGCACACAGCAGGCTACTCGATCCCCGCACCACCTTCCACTCCTGATGTAGACGTTGTCCCTCTAATCGCGGACCTGCTGGAAGAGGTGTCCCTGCCGGGCCAGTGACAGTCTAAGTCCATGAGTCAGGACCACGGACCCTGTCCTCACAGTCCCTCCCACACACCCTGTACTTCCTGAGCACCCATTGTTTGTGCAAGAACTCATGAGCGAGGGCTGGGATTCTCATCTGGCGACTAACCTCACAGCCATGATTACTGCCTCTCCCAGTAAATGCTGGCTGTGGGTCTCAGCCTGGTGGCCCTTTCTTGTCCCCTGTGATGCTGTCTCACGAGGTGGTGGGGTCCTACTCAGACCCACTGCATTGGAGCCCCGTGTGTGAGTCGGGCATGACCATGTTTACCCACCAGGCATGACAATGTGTGACCGGGGGGGACACTCTCCAGGTCTCCACAGAGAGGAAACTTCCTCTGAGACCATATACAAAAAAACCCACACAAGTTTCGGGGCCTACCACAAGTAATACACCATCTGGTGTATCATTATCTTTTCTTTACAATCATGAGAACTGGGTTTTTTAGTGTCATTTGTATCCTGATAAAATGACTTCCTTAGAGAGCCTTCCTAAGAAGTAACATTTCTGCTTAAGTTTATTTTTTATGATTTTATTTATTTATTTGTCAGAGAGAGAGAGAGAATGCACAGGTAGGAGAGAAGCAGGTTCCTTGTTGAGCAGGGAGCCGGATGTGGGATTCGATCCCAGGACCCTGGGACCATGACCTGAGCTGAAGGCAGATGCTTCACTGACTGAACCCCCCTCCTTAAGTTTATAACATTTATTATTTGTCATGTGAGATGGAGATGGAACTGCTGTGATTTGGCTTTGAAGTTTTGTTAATCATTATTTTCTCCCCTTTAGAATTTCCGAAAAAAAATAAAGAAAATAAAGAAGTATGTGGCAGTGATTTATTCAAGGCAGTAAGAATTCTCCACACCCAGAATGGCTCTGCCTGTGCCCTGGGGAAGTGGAGCACGTCAGAGTATACAGACCAATTCAAGGACAAATGCTCCGGAAAGACGTGTCAATGTCTCTGTGGATTTTCAAGATGGAAATCTACCTCAAGTCCCTGAATTCAGGTGTAAAACCTTTACCCTGGTGTTCTCACCTCTAAGCAGCCGTCTGGATCTCTGGTTCTCCTGAGGAAAGAGGCACCACCTGTCCTGAACTTTGAGGACATTTCTAAAGTCATCCAAGACTTCCCCTAGACAAGGGACAAAGACAACAAGGGCGATGTTTCAGCTCAAACTTTACTGTTGTTCTCGAGACCATGGGGCTTCCTGAAAATAGATGTTAAAAACCATATTAAGAAATTAGAAACTCCGAAGCCTGATAAAAACAATCATTTTTTCTCAAATTCTACCATCTGTTAATGTCAGTTCGAGTATGATCCCATCAGTGAAAATTCCCGCTATGGCCACCGGGAAGCACACAGTGATAACACCATCGCCACCTCATGTAGTCACACAGTCAGGTATTAAAACACAGACAGCAGTTGTGGCTCTACTCAGTAAGTTAGTAAGTGATGTGACCTTGGCAAAGTCACAATCCTTGTATTTCACATATAAAATCACTGTGTATTGTCGATGATCTACCAGTTGTAAACTATGGTGCTGTCATTGTCTAAAATAATCCACTGTACTTATCACTAATAAGCAGAAGAAGTCACAAACATTATGGGAATTTGAATACCAGATTAGAGAAACACACACATACACACACACACACACACACACATTGAAAGTGAGGCAGTCTAGCTCAAAATGAGAGTGAAAGTCAAATCTCAAATGGACTTTTTTCCCAGAAATTCTTTAACTTGAGAGATACTATAGGTTGCCTTTCTATGAATACATTATTCACAAGACATTTAGTTTGAAAATGAATTTTTTTCTCCCCTGGACAGTCTATTTTAAAAGACATTTTGTGATTTCAAATGTGCATTTAGTTATTGCAAAAGTTTTTTGGTTTTTTTTTTTTTTAGGAAGATCAGACATTTTGGTAGGCATCATAGAAAGGATGGAATAGCAATATTCCAAAATGAGCTTCTCTATAAAAGCAATAAGAAAAATACCAAAAATCGGTAATATCAAATTTCTCAGATCTCTGGAAATTAACAAAAGGCTTATAACAATCCTAGGGGGTTTTATTGAAGAAAAATGATGTATTTCTTCAAACATCCTTCCTGCCTCATTCTCATTGGCTCCCCTCTCTCTCTGGGACTCCCATTATGTGTGTTTGCTGAATAACTGTTTCGGTTGAGAGTTTTTCTTCCGGTACTTTCAAGATTTGGCTCCACTGTAACCCCCCACATTAGTTCTAACAGGAAATTTGCCGTCACCTGAACTTTTTTCTCTGTTCAAAATGCATATATATGTTTCCCTCTGACTGCTTCTTAAGATATTGCTTTTCTCATATTTTGATTATAACATTTCTCAGCTTGGTTTTCTTTATGTATCTTATCCTGGGGTTCATTGGATTTCTTGATCCGTGGGTATCTTATTTTCATCAAATTTTGGAGTGTTTCGTCTTTTTGTCTGTCCTCTCCCTCTTGTCTCTCCTTCGATGCCACACCCATGGGGCCACTTAAAATTTGCCCACTGATCGTAGCCTCTGATTTCATGATTTCAACATTCCTTTTTTGTTTTTTTTTTTCTGTTGTTGCTTCATTTTGGATAGTGGCTTTTGCCATGTCTTCAAGATCAATATTTATTTTGTCTGAAATGCCTAATTTGCTGGTAATCCCATCCAGTGTATTTTTAGCTCTAACGTGATAGTTTCCTGTCTCCATGTTCCATATGGTTCTCTTTTGTATCCACTATGCCTCCGCTGAAAAGGCACTGAAGCTCAGACACGGGGGTTGGGAGCACGGGGGGAAGAATGCGCATGGCTTATTTGGTACTCTGTACACGGACACACTGCCACACCTAGCAGGCTTTCCACAGCGGTGGTTCGAAGACACAACGTCCTGCTAAGAGAAGGGCAGGATCGGGCCGCCCGCACACAGGAGCGGCTCAGACGGCTGCTATCACAGCTCATGCCGTTGTTTCCAGGGAGAATGGGAGGCCACGACTTCCGCTCAAAACCAGGCCCTGTCTCTTCTCTGCCCGCTCTCTTATTCTACCTTACTGAGCCAAGTCCTTGGGCCCCGGGCAGTGGTTAGAAATGGCTTTCAGCGGTTAGGCATGGAGGGGTCTGGAGAGCTGAGTGACATTGGGTCACGGCACTGAATGTCATGCCCTGGAACTGATGGATCTCTGTGGCCTGGTTTCTCCCTG
Organism: Neogale vison; assembly: GCF_020171115.1. Lineage (NCBI taxonomy): Eukaryota > Metazoa > Chordata > Mammalia > Carnivora > Mustelidae > Neogale > Neogale vison. The sequence continues at coordinate 140,918,542 of NC_058098.1, read as the reverse complement.
TTTGATTATTCTCGCCTTCTTCTCCCCCACTTCCCCTTTCTCCTCCTCTTCCTCCTCCTCCTCCTTCTTCTCCTCCTCCTTCTCCTTCTTTCCCCAGCAACCCAGTGTCAAATTGGGGGTCCTAAAAACCTTGTTGATTTTGAGAGGTCGATTCTTGGCACTAGTTTCCAAGTACAGGATATTGTGCTTGACGGCCATTTCTTTTGCTTATTTCTTGGTGATTTTCCTCAAGTCCATTGATACAATTTCCCTCATTGGCACAAGAATCATTAGGTGTGAGTCGTTGCCTCTGACACGCAGGAGGAACTGGCAGAAGCGGTCCATGTGCTCAACGCTGACCTTGTCAGGGATGGAGTTGGTAATGAGGACGCTGCCAGCCGTGCACGTCCTCCTCCGGAGAGGCCGAACTCCCCCTGCTGGACTGTCCCAGACTGGAACAGAAGCAGCTGGAGACGCCCCCGAAGGAATGCTGGAGTCACTGTCACCAGCAACTGCTGAGGACTGAGACGGGGGCAGCAGGACAGTGAGTATCCCCTGGGGTCCTGGCGTGGGGCCGCGTCCTCAGGACCCCCACAGAGTCTCACACTGAAGACCCAAGAAAGAGCTACATGTTTGGCTTTAAATTAAAAATGTCATTTCCTTCCAGTATGTGCACATAGACTTCTTCTGTCCTTAAATTTGTCTGCGCTTTCTAACCCTTCCTTAATGTCATGTGAGTTTGGCAATGGGAAAAGACATTGATGGTATATAGAATATATACTTCCTGTGTTTTCTTGTGCGTGCATGTGTGTGTGTGTGTGTGTGTATAAGATTGTATTTCTGTATTTGTCAGAGGGTGAGGGAGAACGAGCACGCAGGGGGGTGGCGGGCAGAGGGAGGAGCAGACTCCCTGCTAAGCAGGAGCCGGACGTGGGGCTGGATCCCAACCTGAGCCATGGATCCCAACCTTAACCAACTGAGCCACCCTGGCTTCCCACGTTATGTTTTCTTACCTCAAATTCTACAGGTTCACTATAGCTTCCTTAAATAGAAAGAAAACAGTTTTGCTCCCAAATTAGTTTATTTGGAAATGGAACAATTTAGTTTCTTTGTGTTTTTTGCTTTTTGACCATCTCCTATGTCTTTATCTCCAACACTTATCCTGGACATTCTTTTTAAAGATTTACTTATTGATTTATTTATAGAACAAGAGCTTGCAGGGGTGGGGTGCACAGGGAGAGAAACCCAAGCAGACTACCCGCTGAGCAGGGAGCCTGTTGTGGGGCTCGATACCACGGCCCTGAGATCATGACCCGAGCTAAAACTCAGAGTCAGATGCTTGACGGACTGAGCCACCCAGGCGCCCCCATCCCAGACATTTTTAAGTCATCGATTCGGTGCCGGTGAAATGAGACCCCTCCCTAGAAACGCATGTCCTCGTGCACAGGTGTTATGGGCAAATGAGGGAGGGGAGGCCACGGTGGGGGAGAGGGCTCTACTCTGTTCACTGGCTGCCAGAGTGGCAGGGCTCTCCCTCTGCACATCCAAAGCCCAGGGTCATGAACAGCTTAACATTAGAGGAAACAAAAACTCCATGACTTTGCCTTGCAAGGGTTCTGTTCCTGTAGGAAAAACAGCCACTGGTTCACTGTGAACCATGATCTGCCCCCTTGCCCTGCACTTCAGGTGGGGCTCCCCTGAGGTAGGGCATCCCTGCCAGGGCAAGGAGACCCCTCCTTACCCCCCAACGCAGCATCCCCACCCCTCATTGGACTTGTGTCCACTCTCCCTAGGCCTCACCGTTTGCTTGTGTTCAACAGCTCTTTTTATTGAAGCATGTTCAGCAGATTTTGGGGGGGGGTATTTTAGAGGGGGTAAGGCCCTCTGAGCAGGGGCAGCCCTTCCGTGTTTTGATCCCGTGTGCTATGTAAATAGAAGAACAGCCTCCAAAGTCCAGCCGGAGAAAAAGGAGCCAATTAAATGCTGACCGCTTGATGGAAACGGTGCCATTATGAGAAGACCATATTGTGAGTTCACACGGAACAAAGATCCAGCACAAAATGCCTTCTAGGTTGAACATTCCACTAAAACATGTTTGAAGTAAGCAATAAATAAACAAAATCTCTCCTTCACAAAGCTAGAAGCTGGGGATTAGAAGGAAACAGATAAATGACCCCTTTGTAGAAACTATGCTTTCTCCCCTTTTGCATTGACTAATTGACAACTATGTGGGTCTTTTTTTTTTTTTTTCCCCTTTGCAGAGGGAAGAAAAGATGTGAGTTGGCTCTGATCCCATTAGCACGACTAGCTGGAGACAAGCCATCTGTCACAGCCGCCGCTTGCTTTAACTGCCACTCTAATTGACAATGAACTCAGAGACCTGTAATAATTGTGGCTGCTCAGTGACTCCGGCAGGTAATGCTTCCTTTTAGGACCCATCAAGCCCCATCTGTGCCTGCTCAGTGCCTTTCTCCGGGGACTCTGCCCTCGGCGAGGCGGCAGAGCTCTGCTCAGACCCTGGGTTTGCCTCATTAGGGAGGCTCTGTGGGGCCTGGGGGACAGCCGGCCCAGGATGAAATTGAAAACCTCCTACAACTTGTCCTAAGATTTTAATCCCATCGCCCAGCATTCACAACATCTGCCATTCAGCCCACACGGTTTTGGGGGAGATTTGCACCAACTGCTTCTGCTCCTGCTGGTTTTACAAGAAATACTTACTTCCTTTCATGAGTTTTCTTGACCACAGCAGGTTTTGCTAAAGTTTCCTTCCCTTTTTCCTTTTAACGTCTGTTTTCCTCTAAGGCAGGCAAGAGCATGCCTGCTGGAGAGTGGGTCAGACATCAGGACGAGGTCAGCAAAGCCGCGTGGACTGCAGCGGATTCCAGCAGCTGGGGCCACACGCCAGCCTGCAGGGTGAACGGCATCACAGGACGTGGTGTCTGTCCCGTGGGCTACACCGGATTTCCAGAGACGTGGCCTTTATGGTCAATTTTGAGAACGCTCATTTTCTTGGGAAACATCAGTCTTGTCCCTTGGGGCTCAGAGACTGTGGTCTTGCCGGTGTTATTTCCCAGGCTTCTTGGTGAGACGGCTGTGAACTGGGAGAGAGCCTGAGCCACATGACGGTGGCCCTAATGGTCGGTCTTCTGTGGCCACCGGAAGGCATCTGTGCCCACTGAAAGTCTAGCTGCGTGGGACACCTTTACTTCCCGATCCAGACTGAGGAGAACACCGCAATGTTTTTCATCAGTTCTGCTGGTATCTGCTACGTTCATTCGAAAACAAAAACACAAAAAACAAGCAGCTGATTACCTGGAACACCCCTTCAAACCGCTTTGCTCTGTGCACTGAAATATTCGTCAAGCAAACATCCAGAATGCCAGGTTCTCTGCTTGTCTCACTGGGGAGAGACACGTGAGGGACGGCCGTCTCAGGGGTCCCCGGGCTGGCAGGCTCCATGAGGCAAGGGCACAGAAACAAAGGAACCAACAAACAGCCTGGATATTAGGCCATGGTTCTCCCACATGGCCCGGGCTGCGCACCCCGAAAGCCAGGTGAAAAACCAAGTCTTGTCTTCCCTGGTCCTGCCCATCGAGCCTCTGGGAGGAGGCAGCGAGGGTCGACCGCCCTTCACCGGCTCCCGTGAGCAGCCCCTGCAGCCAGCGCAGCTCCCTTCTGCAAACGAGCACTTCACAATCAAGGCCGTGAGGCTCTAGAAAAGAAGCAAGCCAACCCGAGCCCGTGGGGAGGATCTCGAAATTTAGAAAGAAAAAGAAGAAAGAAAGAAAGAAAGAAAGAAAGAAAGAAAGAAAGAAAGAAAGAGCGAGCTCCCTGTACGAGCCGGTGAGATCTACCAAGCTTCATGGGAACAGGAGAAAAATAGCTCACTTCTGACTAAAGGGGAGCGTAGGGTTTGGCTGTTTTTATTTTTATTTTTTAGAGATTATAAGAGGGAGAAGTAAAATTTTAGACTGAGAAAGACCCTTTGAGACTACAGGGTGGAGTTTTTAGAAAAACCCTTGTTTGTTCCAAGAACAGAAAAGTGGTATGATTTCAAGAGCACGCATGGGGCAGAGAGTGTCCAGAATGTGCCTGGCAGGTCCAGGGGCCTCTTTCCAGCCAAGCCCACTCTGCTGGGTTTTCTAGTCCAAATCCCCTACAGCTAAAACTCACAATCGCAGTCCTTCTGTGGACAAATGTCCTGGGTCTCCTTTTACCTGGTCCTTTCGGGGCACCAAACTCCGATGCCGACCTCTGGCCGCACCGGTGGGGCCCTAGCATTAGGAAGCCAGGGCCTGAGCTCTGTTCTCCACAGTCAGGATTTCTCGGTCTTTGCTGAATTAATGGCCCACAGGGTAGAGTTGTCAGCACATCTTGAAGCCCTTTGGGGTATTTTCCTCTTTATTCTGTGTCATTTTAGGACACACACTCTAATTTAAGAGCAAATTAGCTCTTCTCACATGGTGGAGCTCCTACCCTTGCTGTATGTTATGTCCGTGGCAAGCTGTCCCCCAGCAGGACCCATTCAAGCTTAGCCATTGGTTCTCCTGTCCCCCACCCCAGCCCAGTCCCTCCAACTCCTTGATCATGAACCTTGCCATTTGGACCCCTTCCAACCCATCTACGTCTTTAGAAACTGAGAAGAAATCTGTGCTAGAAACAGGCAGAGGTGTGGGTCTTGCATTTCATGAAGGTGGGCACAGCTCAGTTTCTGTTGCTCTGCAGTTTTGTGTTCTGCTCCCTCTGGTGCCTGCCTTTCCTTAGAGACTTCTGCCTTTTTACTCACATGCATCCATAATTTTAATCCATCTACTCACAAGCAGGAAACCTTGAGAAAGGGGCTGCAAGTGACTGCTTCTCAGGACACTCCAGCAGGCAGAGAAGGGAAAACCAGCTTTTCCCCCTGGCCCCGGTCTGCGGTTGATCAGACATCAGGATCCCACATGTGACGGGCGTGGTGGCCGCAGCCCTGGAGGAGGCGTGAGGCGTGACACTGTCAGAGCAGAACCGGGGCAGTCCGCGGGGTCTTGAGTGGAGGGAAGCCTGAGGCAGGCATACTGAGGCCTCACGGGGGGAACAGGAAGACCCAAGGCATCACGGTCAGTTCTTAAGTGGAGAGGCACGTGAGACAGTGTGGGAAACCCAAAGGGACGCGTGATTCAGTCCCGAGGACTGGAGGAGGTCTGTCACTGATGAGCACGAGCCCACACCTGTGACAAGGAGACACTGGGAGGGAAATACGAACCCCACCTGGGGAGGGAGAAGTGTGCACAGGGCCAGAGGGCCAAAGACCCTGGGCACAGTCTGGGAGCTTTTTCACACTTGGCAAATCTCCACAGGATTAATAACAGGAAAGCAGATGGGTCAAGTCAATTGTCTTCTTTCCAGGCCTCACATTTTACTCTACCTTGTTTCGTATGCCAGTTCTTATTAAACTAGCAAGTATCACGGTAGCGAACATTTTTCTTAATATATTTAGACCCTGAGCTCAAAGGTATAATTAATGGTTCTTCCTTGCTTCTTTGTCTTCTCATTTATAATGTGAAGAATAGCCCATTTGTAGAAGGCAGAGAGGGTTGTACACCCAAGAAACTAAACTCACATCTGCCTCTCAATCTCCCCACAGGGTACATCGTCTGGGTATGGTTCATGGCTCAGCTTTGAGGAGGCAGGAGAGGCAGAGCCTTAGGGAGGGGGTGCCCCCAATCTCCTTCTCCAGGCTTGCTCCACCTCCCTGATGGGTTTTCCCGTGTACCCGTCTTTCCTAGTTCTTATAAATACCTCTCAGGAAAGATCTGGTTATTAGCCATTACATCGTAGGTTGGAGGCATTCAAACTCACATTTCTTTCTTTCAGCAACGGTCTTGGGCACCAGTAGAAATCTGGAAGGGTCTCTGCACGTCCGCTTCACCCAGTGACGGTCTAGAGCAACACACCTAAGGCTGGCAACGTGAACAGTGAGAACACGGTGTGATGCTGGGGTCCATGTTGAAGGAACTCTAAATGACATGGAAAAGTTCTACATTTTTTTCCCTTAATTTAGGGGTTTCCCCCTACATTTATTCATCTGCAGACTCTTCTAAATCGGGCACTCTGCAAATAACCTTTGTTTCTAAGGCAGGTTGACTTAGGGAACAGACGTCTTGAAACATGGTGAAGTCCAAGAATGAGCGTGTTGCCCTGGCCACTGGGTCACCCTCCCCAGGAGCAGCTCACCCCTCACGCAGGAATTCACAATGACGTACTTCCGTCACCCTTCCAGTCTGTGTGTGCGTCTATAATACAGCCTCGTGTGTATTGGCTATAATGCTCCTTTCTCACTTTGAGAATATCGCAAATACGTCCCAGTGTTCTCCACATCCTTTGTCCTGATTTTAATGACTACATCATGTTCCATATCCCATCGCGCACCTACATCGTCATCTCTGCAAACAATTTCCTGCTGTGATTCTCCCTGTGTCCTGGTTTCCAGTGCTTCATTGGCGCACTGAACCTCACAGTGATCCATCTTCACCTTTGTATCTGACTATTTCTTTATACAGTCAGTTTGATTTAGGACCAGCTTCAAGGATTAGTGCTTGATACATAGTTCGTAGAGTGAGTCACCAGTGAGACTGTTCAGGAGGATTTTACCTAAAGGAGGATGCATTGGACACCGGTGACTTGCAGAACATCACACAGTGAAACAAGAAATTGTGAGACACAAATGTGCCTTTAGTAATTTATGAACTAATCAGGGAAACATACACATTTCTCTGTGTACCACACACACACACACACACAGAGGATATTGCCTCATTCATATCATATGTGTGTGTGTGTGTGTGTACATATACACACGCATGCTTTTTCTTTAAATAAGAAAAAATTAGGTCAGTGATGACCAAAAACTTACCAATAGCAGAAAAAACCCTCATACTCTTTTCCTTATCTGTTTCTAAATATCACTAAGCCCTTTTCTTCCTTTGTAAGTCGTGTGTCAACAATACACAATCACATGTCTTTGCTCTACCGATGCTGTTCTTTTAGCCTTGTTGTCTGCCCTGCGTTCCGCCGTCCACAGGCACAGCTGTTCCTCAACTCTCACAAACTGTCCCTTGATTCTGGCTGAAGGTTCTGCTCACCTGGCAGTTTCAATATGCGAGGTTTTTAACCTCAGGGAATCTTTGTATAAATTTCAGGAGGGATATATAAATTTGAATAGAAAATAATGCTTTTTTATGTTCATTAACCTCCAACTGAAATTCATATTCAGTGAATATCACGAACAGACCACAGGTATCTGTAAGGTCTTGTGACTGCCCACAGGTTGGAGAAGAGATATTTTCATACCATATTAAAGTTGTTGCCAATCTTAAAACAGCCCCATCTTCAAAATTACAGCGGTTATTAAAGACAACACCAAAACTTATTAGCTAATTATTTAATGCATTAACAAAGAAACCCATTTATTTATTTGTTGTCACAAATTTCTAAAGCAATGTTTATATATGTATTTCAAAATAATATATTTGGTTTCCTTTGAAATTCTATTATATGTATGTGTTTATGTGTGTGCACGTGTATTCTAAGAGGTACTAAAGTTACACCCATAATCTAAACAGATCCAAGACACACGACAACGCAAGAACCTCTGTCCTAAAAAGCCATAGAACGACATCCTCCTCTGTGCTGTTCGTTGCGCCAACATGAGTCCAGCATTGCCCACAGCATCGTCTCGTTTACTGCGGATGGGGCTGCCTTCCCCACCGGACTACACTCCTTCTCACGTCTCTGGCTCACAGTTTGGAGTCAAACATGAATTAAACAAATCATAAATGTTCATTGAACTAAACCAAATGGAAACAAGTCTTCAGGAAAGTAAAATGAGATGGGATTTGTTATGGACCTCAAAAACAGAAAGGATTTGGATCTATGAGGAGCACAGAAAGGGAAATAAATAGAAAAATCTTACAGAAAGACAATTGGTACAGTTAATACACAAGGTCAAGGAGGGTATAGGCTCAGGTAACAGTATGCATCCTCTGATCCTGTAACTGTGACTAAACTGACAAAAGGAAATTAGCCCATTGTGAATTTGCACAGGCACTGGTCCATATTAGAGGTGTCAGAAAGTCTATTTAAGTTTGTATTTTTTTGTAAAAAAACAAGTGAATAGTACCAGTTTATAATATATATATATTATATATATATACACACAAAGTATATATTATTATGGTAATAGTATAATATAATATTATATTTTTACATTATAATTAATATAGCATATATTAAATATGCATATTATATATTATATAATATAATACATATGCATATAAAATACATATATAAAATATATATGATCATATACATATAGACAGTGGCCCACAATTTTCACATCTAAAAACATGATTTTTTTTTAAAGATTTTATTTATTTATTTGACAGAGAGAGGTCACAAGTAGGCAGAGAGGCAGGCAGAGTGAGACGGGGGGAAACAGGTTCACTGCTGAGCAGAGAGCCCCATGTGGGGCTCAATCCCAGGACCCTGGGATCATGACCTGAGCCGAAGGCAGAGGGTTTAACCCACTGAGCCACCCAGGTGCCCCTAAAAACATGATTTAAAAGAGGCTCCATGGAAGAGCGATGGTCATGAAATTTGTTTATATTAAGCAATTATCGGGGAAATGTTGGGTCAAGATATGAAAACAGGATTCTTTGGATTGCAATCCACTAAGCCTTCAAGCTGAAATGTACTGTGACTCTAAGAGGAGAATAATACACACAGCCTAACTCAAATTCACATGCATCAGGAAGATTTTTCCCTTGGGCATGTCTCCAGGCTAGTATTTCTTAAAATACATTTTGGGGAGTGTCTGCCTATACTTACCTTCTTGCTATTTCAACATGTGAAATACAGAAGTGTGTATTTATTTATAGGAAAGTGAGGTTTGTTGAGCCTTGGAAAATGCTCACAGCTTAAAAGGACTTCTCAGCTGTCTCGACTGAACTTAAATCATGCAACTGTCCCTTCTCACTCCCCTCTCCCAACGATCTTTCCTGAGAGGTCTGGTGGAAATTTTCAAATCAAATCTTATGAAACAAATCCTGAATGACTCATAATGGGGAACTCGCCGTACCCGTTTTGTGTAGAGGAGCGTGTGAGTTTGGTTATCAGGGGGTCACAGAGAGAAGAGCGCTCCCCAAATCACGGGAGGCAGCAGCTGGGTTTTCTTCGGAAATCTTCCATCAGGGTTACTTGATCTTTAGAAAGCACCGATGGGAAGGGAACCGTGAGCGCCCAGCCCCAAGAACAGGGATCCGGTTACTGGTTACGGGGAATCCTCTCTTCTAATTCCATTTTCCTGGAGTATAATTACAGGTTAGTTATGAGTCTTTGTTGTCCTTTGTGCTGTTGTTTTAATCCGGAGATGATGATGTGAGATTTCTGTGAAAGAGCATTTTTGATCACTTTTAGACTACGTTGTGCCCACCATGACATTGTGCTTGCTAGTGAGAAATGATGCACCTTCTCACTTAGAAGGAAACACCGGAAGCAGAAGCACATCTGAATATAAGGGTATGTCAACTCCATCCAAACCATTTTCAATGTATATATAGCAACACCCAATAAAATCAAAAGCTTAGTTTGTAAGCTCTTAGCTAAGAACAGTCCAGCTGGCAGGAATCAGAAAGGCTATCTGACTTTGTCATAATAATCTAATTATTTATAGAAAAATGATAGTAAGCTTGGACCAAGCTTACTTCTCTTTTTCAAGAGAAAAAGAAATTCAGAAGTTTTTAGTAGCCTTCATTTATTAAAGAAAAATAAACCTAGATTCTCTTGCAAAGTAGTAACATTTTCCACCCTTGCACCCGTATTTCTATTAAGAAAAACAAAAACAAGAAAGAAAATCAGAAGTAGAGCTTAGATCTTACCTGTGTGGTTTTACCTTGAGCCCCCTGGGAATCTCTCTCACCCACAAGAGGATGAACAGAAGCCCAGGTTTTACACAGTTTATCTGAAATCGCTTAGTCGTAATCCTACACCTCCCTCTCTTCTGTCTCTTTCCTCTGTACCCTTCTCACTGCTTATACTTCCTCACAAATCCTTCCGAGCAAATGCATGATTTTGTCTCCTCCAGACCTGAGCTCCGCTCTGACGTAAGGCTCAGTACGGCAGGGGAGAGTCAGACAAGTCTGGGCGTCTGGTCTGGTCCTCCAGAAGGGAGCCAGTGTCAAGCCATGACTCTAGAACTAGGACAGAATCACATCAAATTCTGTTGTGGGATTAAGTTAGGTAACACCTATACCACGGATAAATGGTACCTATGACATCATTCCTCCCCTCCCCCTGCCTGTGGCCCTGCTTTATTATCTTCTTCACAAATGTGCCCATTGCCTTTGTACTGTGGACCACTTCCCCCGTCGGGAGGTCCCCTTCTCCATGACGTCTTCCTCTAGCTATGTCCTACATCCTACGTCCTACTGTTGATCAGCTCTCAGCCTACTTGTGGCTGAGGAAGCCTTCTCTGACCTCCCTGACAATTGAAATCCCTCTTCATTCCTTCTGGACCTCCCTGTGCTTCTTGCAGCCCTGCTTACGGCTCTGATCCCATGAGGCTACAGGTTCCACAACAGGAGGTTCTGCACTCTCTTATCTCCGCTGTCTAGCACAGTGCCTGGTAGACAATAAGTACAGATAACCGGTTAAATACAGACTATCACATAAATTTATGGTTCTACGAACCATCTTCCAGTACGCCCTTCCTCACTCAAATCAGCCCATTTCCTTGAGGAAAGAAACCTAGATCCCATCCCTGAGCTGTACTTCCATCCAGTCAGTGCCCGCTGTACCCTCTCAGCAACCCAGCATCAAGGGAATAAGATGGTCCATTACAGAAAGAGAAACGTGCTAGTGATAGATTCAGGGTCTTCAGGTGGATGAAGGTCCATAAAGAAACAAAGTTATCTAGAGAAGTGGCACAAATTACAAATGATTATATTTTACTTTATTTTTTAGCGGTTCTGGTGTCGATTGTGCTGATGGTGACAGTAGGTCAAGGTGAAGCCATGGAAAGACCAGGGGAGCTCAGGCTGAGGAAAGGACAGACCGCAGGCTGGGGAGGAAGTCACCAGGCAAGCTGGATCCAGGAATCAAAGTTGCTGAACATCACCGGAAGCCACAGGAGCGGGAGGTCAAACGACAGCAGTTAGGCCAGAGTCCTCACACGGGACGCACCAAGAAAAAACAATTCTGTGACATTCAGACAAAGATACTTTGTCAAGACTGCTCTTTATGCTCTCGCAAACCCACACGTGCCCTTTTCCAGGGTCCCCGTGCCCCCTCGAGACATTAGGCTGCTACTGGGGTTGCGTTTTCCTACCGAAATCGGGTTCTGACGCGAAGGCCAAATGCTTCGCTCGTTTCTCAAATGACCGCATGTTCACTTGTGCGGCCTCAGCGCTTCCCCCAGGCCCGGACCGTGAGGCTCAGCGGGGGGATCTGATCCGCCTCACTCCTACCCTGTATCTCCAACACAGACAGTTCTTACCAACTGCCTGCCCCTGTGAGAGACTCGCCCAGCCCGGGAGATGCCGCGGTACACGGGGAACATTCCAGTGTGGGCCTCAGCCGTCTGCGCTAGTCCTCGGAGCTCATCGGCAGTGCGCAGAGGTCCGCTGTGGGGTTTTGACACCTGTGCGCCCTCGCCACCCGGGCTACCGGCCCACCCACCCTATCGTGTATCCTTCTATATTCGTTAAATAAATTATCGTGTATCCTTCTATATTCGTTAAATAAATTATGCTCTTAATATTAGCTTTCAAAAATCTTGACTTTTCTGCAGGTATCTTAGAGGATTCAAATGATAAAAATATTTATTTTCTTCACACGAAATTGTTACGATTTGTATTTGAATGGTTTATACGCTTGGGGGCTCCCTCTCCTTCCCTGTCCCCATGGTACAGCTCGCTATGTATATTTGAAATATATATATTATATGTGTATATTAACAGTAATCTGAGTCAAGTGGGAAGGGCCTCCGTGGCTGTACCCAGATGTTATAATGACAAGAATCTGTCCGTCTGAGTATTTTCTGAACGTCCTACAGATGGAAAACAAGAGTCAGCGTGATGGATATCCAAGGGAGCTGAAGTTAGTATGAAGGAGGCGCTCCTTCATAATAAGTCCATTTAATTCTTTTCAGTGTTAAAAAAAAAAAGGAACTTCCAGCAAAGATTAATTTTTCAAATTGCAAACCAATTACAACTATCAGTTTTTCCTATCACCCAAATGCTGACTCAAAAGTGAGATCACTATCTTGTTGAGATTAGCTGCACATTTAAATGATTATTGATTGAGCATTTGAACCAGGCCTTAGGTAAAAATGGGTCTTTGAAAATGTGGCTTGAAAATTGAATCCATGCCATTGATTAAAGAACACACTAGAAATAAAATTAAGGTTTTGCTTGGTCTACTGATTTTTGACCTTCGCTGTGTGAGCCACTGATATTTCTGTCCTGAAGTTTTAGCAGGGAAATGGACATTCCCCTGCATGTTATTCCTTGTTTATACAAAAACTTCCAGTAAAAAGGATTCATTTCCCATAGTAGAACTGGGAATGACTTTCATGTATTTACGCAATAACATTACAGATATTGATATGTAAAACTAGGCAAAATTAGTCAAGAACAGTTAATTTAAATGAGTAAATGTAATTTCAGGATGTTCCTTAACAGAAGTTGTTATAGGCTGTTGGCAAGATTAGTATTGTGTCTGAAATGTCCCTAAAAGTTGAAATTGACATAAATAACATGTAGCACTTCCGTAACTTAGGTGACCTTGACTGCTGCCTAATGGCAAATTGAAGTCAGTCCACGTTGCGGAACGTCAGCAGCATCTCCTTCTCTACGGAGCTGAGGATTGACTGTTTGGGCATCAGTGTAACAACTGAAACAGAGGAAGTGCTTTTTTGTGTCTCAAGATTTCCCTAACCCAAGGACATAAAGTATTTAACACAGTTTTTAATCCAAGAAAACAAAGGTGTATTCATTTGCTAGCCTGAGAGATAATGATTGTCATTGAACATATTCATTGTGTGATCCATTGGAGGGTGTTCTTTTTTTTAACATTAACAAAAGAGGTTAAAGGTTTGTATTTCAGAATTGAGTTGGACCCTAATCCGACATGACTAATTTCATATAATTACCTCGTATTAGAGTGAAGTTATTTTTTCCCCAGACAGTCATAGCTCATGGTAGAACTGGAATGGGAACCCAAGAATATAAGACAGAAATGACGTCAGAGAATGATAGGATCCAGGCAGCTTTCTGATGCGATATTCTCCATACATTCTGAGGTGCTTCTCCAGAAGGGAGGGGGCCGGGGGCCGGAGGGGAGGGAGGTCTGGGGATGCCAGAGCAAGACGGCAATGCATTCCCCCTCCGCTGCTCCACCGACAAGCCTGGAAGCCTGAAATTCAAGGTCAGGGAGCAGTCCTGCAGGTGCTCTCCAGAGGAAAAGACCTGAAATCACTCAATCTGGAGGCTGAAGACAGCATTTAATTTTTGTCACAGGCCATTGATCCCAGTCAGGAAGAGGGATGGATTTGGCAACGAAGAATGAATGCTCAGCAGCAGACGGACTTGCTTGTTCACGTCACCAACCACATTGGTTCTCCCTCAAAAACTGGCCTGCAAGTAGCCAGGACAGGTCGCTTCTTTCCGCCGGCTGTGCAGTGTACGTGCGTGTGCAGGCGCGTGGGTGTGTTCGCATTCATGCAAGTAGTTTAATGGAAGCACAGTTGAAAAGAGGTAGGGGAACGTTCATTTCTTTAACTGAAAGGATGTTTTCCTGTAAGTTTTAAATGTGTATTCCCTCTTCTGTTCTGAGTGAATATTTTCTGTGACGTTATTAGACTCAATAATGCGATGCGTTGCTAAGCATATAGCTCAGGGTGAAAGTGTTTTTTATGTATAGTAAAATAAAATACGTTTTTAATTATTTTTTTAATCAGGTTTGGTAGTCATGACGTTTGTCCTTCAAATAATACCGTATGTAAATACGTGCTTTAAAACTAGAATGGGTCCCAGTGTTCCCAGACAGCACGCTGTATGTTCAGTACAGAACAAGACAAAACCAAACCCTTCTAAGATGAACTGATATACTAACTATCATGTATGTCTATGCAGATGCATTTCCGAAGGGACAGCGATGACATTTAGAGAATGCTCCTAAATGAGTGACCCCTCCTTAGAAGCTCTGTGGAGTGAGCTCTGAGCTCTGTGAAGGCGCCTTTGTCCTGGCCATCTGCTCTGACCCCCCTGCCCTCTGCCGTCGCTAAAACCTACCAGAGCTTAAATTGTGGAGCTTCTGTGTCTCCTACTGCCTAACTACACTTGGGAGCTCACTCGAATCCCGGGTATGGCCTCCTTCCTCTGCCAGGAGGATGGGCCTGAAGGGAACTTTAAGGAAAAATGGAGCATGGTGAGAGGCCTGGGCAGCCGCAGGACCTCCTGGGTGTGAGGAAGGTGACATGGGGCCATACATTGAGTTGTGGAGGATTTGGCCCAAACTGTATTTTCGAAGGGGAACATCCAGGGAAACCTTATTTCTATAGCCTTCCCTGGGCTCTGGAATTTGAAGAATTCTTTCTAAAGACCCACCGCAATCCTGCTCCTGCCCATGGCCATGTCAACGCAGGGCCACCAGAGAATCACTGTCCATTAGAACCCAGGGACCTTCTACTTTATTCATTTCATGCAAAATCTGAGAAGGAAAAGTCTCCAAGGGGTAGGTGACCAAAAGCGGGACAGAGCAGTGACACCCCATGCCTGGTTCTCCGCACTAGCCAAGCTGGCCTCGTTCAGGCATGTTGGCATGTAGACAGTGGGGAGGGCCAGCACTCAGAGTGTGACCATGGGCTGATTGCTTAGCAGGTCCGAGGACAAGCACTCATAAGTAACTCATTTACACGCTCCAGACAAGCCAGGACGGCTCGCCTGTCTTTCTGGCCATTCCCAGCCTCTCCCACTAGCAGAGCCTCTTGCATCTCCTGGGATGAGGAGGGCCAAGGTCTAAGAAGGTCTAAGCACCACGAGCTCTGCCTTGAGACACCTTCTCTTTTACGATGAGTCATTCCTCACCTTGTCCTCTCAGTCACGTGGAGACAAAGGCCACACCCACTTACCAAGGGCACTTGGAGCAGAGTCCACTGCACTGGGCTCCTGCCCACAAACTCTGATCAAGTCCACCAGCCCCTTCCATGCAACCAACCTGCTGACAATACTGGGAGACATGAACATCAGCAAAAAGCAAACAGAGGGTAAGAGTGAGTAAGGAGGAAGCATGCCTGAGGGCTGGTGCGGGGATGTCTTCTGGTTGTAAGTGTGGCTCTCCATTTCCTTAGGGCCTGACACTCTGCAGGTAACCTCCGTGGTGCACTGATGAGTAACTTCATTAGCTATCATACCGGCAAACTCTCTTTCAGCGGCAAGATTACAACATAAATGTAAGTGATCTTATACGCTTGGTAAAATTTCTCACAGGTTTTCACCACTGTTCCTCAACACCATCATCATCGTCTTTGCTATTAATGCTGCTTTCGTGTGTCATTCTCTTGTGCGATTTCTACTGACTGTATTAATGAATTCATTCACTCAATGATTCTTCATTCCACTCTGTTCCAGGATTGGTGGACAGAAACCAATAGAAAATTTCTTGTCCCTAGAAGCAAGTCTACTGGGTCAGATGTGTCCATAAATGCTTAGGAATCATGTGGAAGGACATCAGAAGAAGCACATGTTTTAGGAGACCTGGGAAGAGAAAATCTATGGGGAAGGACTTTCTAGAAGGAGATTCAAGCCAACCTCTCAGAGCTGACTGTAAGTCGACTGTTGTCAAGAGAGAATGGGAACATATTCCAGGCCGGGAGTGGGAGCTGAGCAATCCAGGAGCATGTGAGAAGGAATGAAGTGAGCGCCGTGTCCCTGGAGCGTACAGAGTGAGGGAGACGAGTGCCCGCCAACCCTGGGGTTGCTGAACAGGGGCCAGAGAGAGCAAAGATGGACAGACAGTCCTGTCAACAAGGCGCTACCGAAGGCCCTGAGTTCATGTGGTCCTTGTTTCCCGATTTTCTTCCCCATTTTGAAAGGCTCAGTCCCTGACTGTTGAGGGCACCTTGTGACCTCAGACCCTGAGGGAGCCTGTACACTGCCTGTGACATGTAACAAACTTTGATTTGCAACAGACTCTGACCAGCGGCAGGAAACAGCCTCTATGACCGGCTGCAGATCTTTGGCCAAAGAAAATGTTGCTGTCGTGGGGATAACTTCCAGATTTCCAAAGCCTCCATCAGTCAGTGTGTGGGAGACAATCCCGCCTGGAGAAGCGGACTCTGGGAGGCGTATTATTACAGTGCAAACCAGAGATGAATATTTCACCTTTCTGATGCTGAATGATTTAACAGTTGCCCCTGCACTGTCTGAGAAAATGTTTTCCTTCAGGCTCTAATGAAAATAAGCATTGTCTCCGCATTAGTATGCAATGATAGCAGAAATAAGGACTCCTATTCCTACTGCCTCGTGTCTCCTGCACCCTGGGTAGGTCCCAGCAGGATCTGGAGGGGAACGGGAAGTGACTATCTCCTATACCGAGCCAGCCAGCACCCAAACTGCTGAGGCTTCAGCTGAGGCAGCTGATTCACCTACGACTATCTGGCTCATGGCCCAGAGGTTCCTGGGGAGCAGTTTCAGGTTTCCTTTTAGTGCATAACATACGAGCATCCCACTTGTCATGAAATTCCATAAATAAAAGATGATGAAATGCCCCTGTTTTGCAAACTATTTAAGATTGGTTTTATCTCACAATCTGGCTACAAGATTTCTGTTACCTTTCTGGGTTTGGTTTGATTTTTTTTTCCCCTTCCTCAGCTTTATTTTCTGATGTTCTTCTGTTTATTTGTATAACGAAAGAGTGTCCCTTATTATCAAAAAGATAGTCCAGAATCCATTTTTCACACGGCCCAAGTTCCACCCGACACACTGTTGAAATTGATCAGCTAAGGTCGTGGGAGATTGTCCCGTGTTTGTGGCATGTAATGCTGCTTCCTTCATCTATTTAGTTGTTCTCCAGGTAACTGATCCTAGAAAACTGCCTACAGAAAAATCAACTCTATGAAAAAAAGTTTATTTATACCTTTCTGGGGAGGCATTCAATTAAGGGATTTTTATTAAAGATACATACTTCGTCATGTTAATTTACGTATTCAAAAAATCCTTCCCAACAGAAATCCCATTATGAAAATGACTCTTTATTCCTACCTCTAGGAGTTCCACAAACCTGGCCCATGAATCGTTTCTCCGGCAGAAGAGCCCTTGCTTTAAACGGCCTGGAATAGGTTGGTCCTTGCTGCAGGGTGCGTGACGGAAGTGCCCAACGGTCCTCAGCTTCCGGTGCCCACCTCTCTCCTCTGGCATGGCCGCCAGCCACCAGAGGACAGCAAGAGCAGCAAGGTGCCCCTCCCTTGCTGAGCGAGACCCGTGTCTTGCCCTGGCTCCACTTGCTTGCAGAGATGAAGCCGGTTCTCATGCGGAAATGAACTGCTCCAGAGAGGTCCGAGTGGCAAAGCACTGCAGTCTCTATCCGGTGGTTCTCCAGGGACTGGATCCTGCCAGCAACTGCTGGAAGAGCTTAGAAGGCAAGCCCACCTCAGGTGAGCCCTGAAAGGACACTTTGATTGCATCTTATGGGAGACCCCGAGCCCTGAGATCGAACTGACACTCGGTGCATTTCCTGACCACGGATGCTGTAAGATAATAAATGTGCACTGTTTTAAGCCCCTATATTGTTGCAGAGCAATAGAAGATAAACTCATTAACAAATCACGCTGAGGAATGTCTAAGACCCTATGTGACGATCATCCTAAAAAGAAATATTTCACTAGTAATACACAGAACTAGGGAGGAAATAGCTTAGTATTAGCTAGACAGATAAAAGTGGAAAAATTCACTCTAATACCCGTGACCCTAGGTCAGAGGTCTGCAAACTATAGTCAAAGCCAGCCCATATTCTGTTTTTGTAAATAAAGATATATTGGAACACATCCATGGTCAATTATTTACATGTCATCTATGGCTGCTTTTGCACAAAAACTACAAAGATGAGTAGTTGAACAAAGATGTACGCAATGCAAAGACTGGAGTTTTCATTCAAATATTTACTGCCTACCATTTTCTCCCCTCTCTCTCTCTCTTTCACACACACACACACACGCACAGAGACACACACGCACACACACACACACACACACACACACACACAGAATAGTTGACTTCTCCCCTAACCCACAGTTACTTGTTTGAAAGAAATTGCATGCATTCCCAACAAAGAATGTCATTCTATGTGCAAGTATAAGAGAAGTCAAGCCATGGGAACACACAAAAGCTGAAACATGAGACTATGAAATGTTGTTAGCATGTACAACTCACCATTGTGATTTGCTTGTAGGAGGCAGAGGGCCCTTCTGTTTCTAATAAACGGTGCCCCACGAGCTAGAGAAACCAGTTCTGTTCTGATCCTATCTTCATTTAAGAATTTGAAACGTCTTAACACAATATTGTTTTCTTTCATCTTACATTTTCAGTTGAATTCCCAGCTCCTAAAAAGGAGAATTTTAAAACGAAAATGGACCCACCGCTAATTAAATCCAACATCATCTTTTTACTGATGAGAAAATGGAAAGCCCAAACCGTCCTGTGGCTCAGCCACCAAGCCACGGCTCAGTGGCAGAGGCTGAGATCATTCACCTTCTTCCTTTAATTTTGTCTCTTGCTCCCACTAGAATCTGGTACTAGCATAGCCTACAAAACACCTACTTAATAATTTCTTCTTATACAAATCCACAACACCTTAGTGTTATGACTGTTAGTGCTCACCAAATACCCATATGCCCTTGGCTTCCTGGGACCCTTCCATTTAGGTTGAGTCCATGGAAGGAGGGTCAGGCCAATGGGAAGTGAGCCAAAACTCGGTCACTCCCAGGTTTGGCCCGGGTTTGTATGCTCTGGAGCCAAGCACTCCAGGCGATGCACTGCCAACAGAACCGCCTCGGACCCTTCTTCTCAGAGGACCTGCAGGAGGGACAGTGACCTTCACTGGACGGGGACAGGAACAAGAAATGAAGCTCTGTGGTGCTGAGGCCCTGGGACGTCCGGGCTTGTTTGCTTTCTGAGAAGCCTGCTGTCACTGTGATTATGGGGACATCAGCAAGTGGGCAACCTTTTTCAACAAGAATAAAAAAGAGAATGAAGAAATAAGTCAAACAAGAACTCTGAGCCACAACAATAAATATTACAAGGTCACTCAAGGTCATTGACTTTGCCCATAAACCATTTTGCTCCTTCTCCAAAGCCAAGTCAAACATTCTCAACGCACAGACCCCCGACTGCACGGAGGTTCTGTGAAGCAATGCCTTGTAGTATTTTTGTTCCTGCATTTATCCTCAATATGAGTGCACGGTAGACACTGAAAAAGTATTTATAATAGTTGAAAATAAACTTGAGAGCCTGACTTCTTAGCCAGTGACATATGAAATGATAAAGAGCAGCAAAACATATGAGAATAAGACCGGGCAGCAGAGGATGGGATATGATAAGACGGCTCCAGGGACACAAGTGGGGTCAGCTCCATGTGCCCTCCCCACCTGACCCTGCCCCGAGATAGGATTCGGTTCTACACGCCTGCAGCAACATGTGCTACAGGAATCCTCCTGAACTGTTCATTCAAGTTTCTCGGTGATCTGTGTATGTTTTTGAGCGGTGTCTCAAAACAAAACAAAACAACAACAACAAAAAATTGTCCCCACCATCAAGGTAAGAGAGAGAATAGTGCTTTCCAGGTAGGGTTGGGGGTGGGGAGAGGCGAGGAGGGCTCAGAGGAGAGAGAGTCCAAGTCTTACCTTGCAGGCTGTGTGTGTGTCTTCCTGCGGAGCCTAAAGAA
Organism: Neogale vison; assembly: GCF_020171115.1. NCBI lineage: Eukaryota > Metazoa > Chordata > Mammalia > Carnivora > Mustelidae > Neogale > Neogale vison. The sequence continues at coordinate 140,898,586 of NC_058098.1, read as the reverse complement.
CGAACTGGACGGCCGGGTCGGAACGGAGAGCGGGGCCCCACGTGGGCCACAGGGGCACACGGGGCCGGCGGGAGTGGTCTCCACATCGAGCCGACTTCCCACGTTCACGGGGGCGACAGAGAGCAAAGGGGGCTACACAAGTAAGAGACGATGGAACTTGAATTTGAGGGTGTTGAACCGTGAGAACAGCCACACCAGATATGAGACGGTCAAACCGAAGGCTGGAAACAAATCAGGATGCTCGGAAAGTAACACGGGTCCGTGGTACCCGAGGGCATTGTCCAGAGGCCAGACGGATAGGGACGACTGGGTGAACCATCCAACAGTGTGGAGAAGTGTCGGGCACGGTGGGGATAAAGGAGACGGGAACTTTCTGAACTCTCACACGTGCTAGGCACTGAGCTTCTCCAACACCAGGAAGGGATGTTCCACACAAACCCTCACATCCGCGTGTGAGTGAGGGATGCCACCAGCTGTATGACTCTGGCCCCGGAGTTCAAAATGAAGGCACCATTTGTAAAGTGGTCCCCTGGAGTAGAGTCTGAAGCAGTCTGACCACAGTCATAGTTTCTAAAAAGCCACGCACACCTACGGAATCATTCTTCAAAGCGTTTGCATCTAAGTAAAGACAGAAGCCCCCAAAAGGCAGTTGGTTTAAAACAAAGGCAAGAAATACCACTTGAAAACAATAATAAAGTTGTTATCAAAAGCAGTGGTCCTAAACTGTCTCCCTCCCGTTAGGATTCCCTGTTCACATCGAGCTCCTGCAGTAACCATTCCTGACCCTGGTGTGGGGTCTCTAGGCTACGGTTACAGGAAGCCTTAGATCGACCAGCTCGGGATGGTCCAGTGAATCCTGAATATTGTCTCTGCGATCCTACAAGGGTCCTGCTCTGTGCGACCAATCAGTCACCCCAAATCCCCAACCTGTGACTCACTAAGCTGCAGTTCGGCCCCCCTCCCGTACCCGCTCTGAGAGCCCCCGTGGTCAGCCTCACGTGATTCAAATACCCACGAAACTCAAAATAAAATTAGAAAGAAAACAAACCAAAAAGCATAAAGGGAAGCAGCAGGTGTCTCTGGTGAAACGGCTTCCAGGACCAAACCGTGGGCGGTACCCGCCACCCCATCGCCCACGTCCGTGGGTCTGCTCTGTGAGCAGCCAACAGAGACCCAGGCCGCCGGACTAGTGCACGTCCTCTAGAAAGTACCAGAAAGTTATGGGTACTAGGCCGAGGTCATGGGATCTAGGATGGACTTATGAGGACCTGAGTTTTCCCATCTGTATTCACAGACATGCGCTCTGGCATCATAGAGGACACGGCCAAAGCGCTTGGAAAGCTAATGTGAGAGCGATTTCTCCTTCCTGTGGAGAAGCAATGCTTGTGGACTGGTCACACGTCTGCTCTGTGGTTTTGCTCCACGCATTCCGCCCGGAGCCCAGGAGAGCTGCCTGCCGGCCACTGCCAGCACACGGGCCTCTGTCGGTCACTCCTCAAGGAGGGGCAGGCTCTGGCCACCCTCTCTGCCTCTTCGTGGTCTCCCTTACTCCTGGCATGCTGGGCTCAACACAGACTTTCAAAAAGCTTTTTTAATTTTACAATTCTGCTTTCTTCTTAACTTATTAAAAAAAAAAAATCTCTTTCCCAGGCAGAGAAGGGATTCAGAGTGAGCATATGAGACCCAAGGTGGTCCAGAGTGAGGCTGTGCTAGAAATCTCTCAGAGCTGCTGGAACCTGGCTCTTTTCCCCCGCACTCCCCACACTGGTCAGCAGGCTGGGGTTGTGCAGGGATCCGAGCACAGCCCAGACCGCTGATGTGCAAGCAGCGAGAAGCTGATGGTCCTTCCAGCAGCACCTGCAGGAGAAGGGCTGAGGAAAGGGCAGGTCGAATCATCTCCCCTGAGCCCCAAGTCATTAGTTGTGGCTTGGAGCACAAACAGCAAATTGGGCAGTTGCTCTAGTACGTGTAAGGCCTTGAACTCAGAGACCAAAATGGTGAGAAAGCATGCGTGTCCACCATTTATTTCTGAAGGCAGATGCTAAGGGACATCTGGGAGATTGGTCAGCACCTGCTCCCTTTCTAGGCACCGAGGCACTGCAAGGTGAGCCATCCTGAATCTCTAGCCAGTCTTGAATTCATGTATCCATTCCTAACAAGTATTTACTGATTCCCCACCAGGCATCAGGTGCTACTCCAGACGTTAGCTGTGAGTGATGTCCTCCAGGGAGGGATGAAACAACCAAGAGATAAGTGAACAAGGAGTTTCAGCCGAGCACTCATGAGAAAACATGTCCTGAGGTGGGGTGGTGACGACAAGATTTTTTTGCTGGTTAGGGAGAGAAGAAACTGGAGAAGTTGGAAGGGGCCAGGTCCAGCAGACCCTCAGAGACCATGGAAAGCAGAGCAGATTGTGTTGTTGATCAATGAGAGTCATTGAGGGGCTTTGGACAGGACAGGGAGGAAGCTGGAGGGAATAATGGGAACACTTGGTATGACAAGAAGGTCATTCTGAGTCACAGAGAGGAGATGAGAGGCCACGTGGCAGGTGTGTATAACAGAACCCCGTAGATGGTGTGGCCTAAAGCAATAGACATGTATTCTCACCATTCTGGAGGCTGTCCCTCCAAAAACTGAAAATAACTAATTGAAAATAACTAATTGTTTTTTTTCCCCTCCAGAGTAAATCTGGCATGATAGTGAGAGCACATTCTAGGAAGACACGGGAGTCAGATGATTCGGTGATGAGGCTGAGCAAAGAGTGAGTCAAAACAAAACTTTGTTCCGGGAACGGATTCTTCACGGTTATTGAAAGATTACCCAGTGAGATGTCTTCTGCCTTTCGAGCTCCAGCCTGCATAACTCTGGGGAAGAAAATCCAAATCTTTGTCATTAATCAGATTCCAAAGAATTTTTAAATCCTTAAGATACGCTTCAGAATAATTGGGGGGAGCTGCTCAGTTGGTAATATTTTCTGGTGACTAAGGAGAACTTTGGTAGCAACGTCAGGCATCTATGAGGACAGAGTCTCTGGAAGGGTGTATGGGGCACTCCGAGGGGTGGAGGGAGCAAACGGCTCACGGGTACACGACCCGGGTATGGGTGGTCTCACAGCACCGACCCCCTCACCCCCCCCCCTCCGCCCCGCAGTCCCGGGTCTGCTGGAAAGCAGGGAGCAAAGCCCGCTCGCAGTACGTGGAGTTTCATAAATAAACAAGGGCAGATATGCATGGTTTGACTCTCCAAGTAAATCATATCCAACACCTTCCAGCAAGGAGGTTTCTGACTACTTCTTTTATTCCACATGAGGAAGAAAAAAACCCTAAGTAGTCCATCTTCTCTGTAGGGTCATGAAAGTAGACTGAAGGTCTACCCAGTGGCAGTCCCCTCATTAAAATGAGCAGTCTGGAGCCATTATCTTCACAGCAATAGAGGAATACAACCCCATTAAATAAACTGGGTGTTCTTTGTAAATGGTTGATGAAGCTCATTTCAGATCGTGAATATCATATTTATTGCTGTTTTATGTATAATGCTTGAATTGATGGTTAATTCTTCCTGCAGCAATTCATAGTGAGAATCATTAAAAAGGGTTTTCTTTTCTCTTTGCCTCTAAAATAGGTGAAATGTGACCTAATTTTCAAGGGGTATTACGAATAAAATAATTATCTATTCAATAAATACTGAAAACTTCGTGGGTATCGAGTATAATTCGCTGTGTTTGACATTGTATTCGGCGCTGTTGTGATTAAAACCCTGATATCCTTTCCATATGGTCACGTCTGGGCCTCTCCGTACCGATCTTGCCGTCAGATTCAATAGCGGGGCTGGTGGCTGCACAGGAGGTCGACTTGGTGAACGGGAGTGGTCGTTCCTACCACCTGACGGGTCCAAAGATGCCCCCCAGGAGACGGGATGGGAATAGGCTAACCAGGTCGTAGAGAATCAGGGCAGGAGCCTGTGGACCCAGAGGCGGCCACGCTGGAGAGGTTGAGCAGAGAAGAGCACGGAAGAGTCAGTGAGGCCTGAGAGACGAACGGAGACAAGTGGGAAGAGCAGACCAGGGACCACTGTCCTCCAGACACGAGGAGTCTTTAAAAGTTCATGAAAACTGGGGCGCCTGGGTGGCTCCGTCAGTTAAGCATCCAGCTGCTGACTTCAGCTCGAGTCGGGACCTCAGGGATCTCAGAGCTCAAGCCCCACATCAGGCTCTGTCCTGGGCATGGAGCCTGCTTGGGGTCTTTCTCTTTCTCTCTCTCCCTTCCCCTTCCCCTCCCACCCTGCTTGAGTGTGCGCTCTCTCTCTCTCTCTCTTTCTCTCTCTAAATATAAATAAATAAATATTCATGAAAATCAAAACCACGAGGAGCTGTCATTTCACAGCCATTAGGATGAATGTTATCAAAGCAAACAAACGGACAACAAGATGTGGAGACATTGGGAACCCCAGGGCATTGCTGGTGGGAATGTAAAATGAGGCAGCTACTGTGGGAAACAGAAAAGCAGTTCCTCAAAAAGGTCCTGAGAACTGTCATCTGATCTAGCAATTGCAGTTTAGGGTACATGCTCCACAGCTCTGCAAGCCGGGACTCGGACAGTATGTGTGCCTCCTTGCTCGTGGTGGGATTCACCGAGCTGAAACACGGACCCAGTGCACTTGTCCACTAACAGATGAATGGATAAGCAAGACGTGGTGTATTCATGCAATGGAATATTACTCATTTCAGTAGCAAGGAGCACAGGAAGGAGGGAGAAGGGACCTAGGAGACCCACTGGGAGAGGGAGAAGAAGGAAGGAGAAGGTGGTTGTGTGAGCAAGGAGGCAGGGGAAGGTGAGCCGGCTACTTGTCCCTCATCTCTTCCCACTCCAGGCACCCACGAGAGCACCTGCGGATCCCAGCTTACAGAACCAGTTGGTGTAAAGATAAGTAAAACTTACGAGGAACACATATGCCTAAAAAATAGTAAAAAAAAAAAAATTAGTTTATTTTTGGCTTATTAATATTGACTTATAGCTTTGTTTGGTTTGGGTTTGGTTTGGTTTTGGTTTTTTGCTTTGTTTTGTAAACACAGGATAGACTTGACGGGAGAGATACACTTAAAAGGAGAACAGTGTGAATTCTGTCAGAGCTATGACCACCGAACACTCAGTCATAAGTTAATATAAGTTAGGACTCAGGAGATGACTGAATATGGTTTAAGTTACTGAATATGAACTGATGTAAGTAAAATAAAGACAATCTCTGTGACTTTGGTGCAAATAATGACCTATCCACTGGCTCAGTTTTCAGCTCCTTAGACATGTCCACTACTAGGACCCACCTCTCGAACAGAGACTGTTCTGGAAGGTGCTTCCAGCTGCTCCAAAGCACAAGGCACGTGGACTGGACGTGGATGCTACTGGGATTTTACTTCCTCGGACCGGTGGTCTCGGGGACAGTGCAGTGAATGAGGGCGGTAAGGGAAGCAGATAGGACACTATGTAGAGAACATTTCTTAAAAGCTGACAATTTTGGGGGCGCCTGGGTGACTCAGTGGGTTAAGCCTCTGCCTTTGGCTCAGGTCATGATCTCAGGGTCCTGGGATCGAGCCCTGCATAGGGGGTCTCTGCTCAGTGGGGAGCCTGCCTCCCTCTCTCTCTCTGCCGCCTCTCTGCCTGCTTGTGATCTCTCTTTCTCTGTCAAATAAATAAATAAAATCTTAAAGAAATAAGCTGACTATTTTTATAAAAACTCTTTGACCAGTTGTCTTAGGTTCTCATGGAAGCATCAGGAACAGTGAAAATTCTGTGAGTGATCCCAGACCAGAGCCCTCTTGCTGGGAGACACCAGCTGTGAAGCTGTGTGTGATTACGTTCCGGATGACCATGGATAAGGGTGTTTGCAATTGAGATTGTGTGAATGGGATTTAAACCTCCAAGTTGCAGGCTTTATCTCAAATAGCCTTCCACATCAAAGCTGTTAAAGCAAACTACTTTCCATAAAGATGTGTTAAAGCTCAGAGCCATAGACCAATAGGAAGAACAAAATTTATCAGCAAAATTGTTTGAAGAAAGGAACTCTGTGTTATATTAAGCTGAGGTGGAGAAAACCAGGGACGACTGGTCCTCAGGGGACGTAGCAGAGGGACTGTCCCCAACGTGGAGCTGCCAGAGGGACGGAACGGTAACACCCATTAGAACCTGCTGCAGGGACAGATGTGCTCTCCATCCACACCCGCGATCTGGAGACCAGCAGACAATGGGACTAGTGAGCATCTGAAATTCCACTCATGGGACCGAGAGAATGAAGTTTTATTTTTATGTCAACTTATTTAAAATTTTAATAACTGTAAGTGGTTTGTGCAAACCATACCACAGTGCAGGACCATGGTTACAATAGCATTAAGAAAGGAGAACTCCACTGAGATGGATGCCCGCCATTCACTGATTCAATGAAACAAAATTCACCCCACCTGCCAGCCGCTGGGTTAGGTCCTGGAATGGAGAGACAAAAGGCAGGAAAAGTACAGGCCTTGGACGTTTGAAGTCTAGGGGGGGAGACTATCCAACACAATACATTGTATCTAGATGAAATGCACGTGAGGGAAGAAAGGTCTGCACAGGTCTCTAGAGGTAAAGAAGAGGTACGCGGGTGGTAGGGTGTTATCGAGGTTTTGCAGAGAAATGTGGGTTGTCTGAGTCTTGAGGAGTGGGTGGGGTTTGGCAAATGAAGGTGGTGAGATAGAGCATTCCAGATGAAAGGAATGCACGAAGACAATGGGGAGATTAGTGCGTCCTGGGAATTCTGGGAGTTCTGGGTACCATTCGGACCTTGACCTGAACTAACTTCATGCAGTCTTCCAGGGCTCACGGGTCTCGGCACGGGCGACAGAGCATCCTGGTGCCAGTCGCCTGGCGCTCTCCCAGCTGCTGCTGACTCTCAGGCACCCACAGGCATTTCTGCTCTCCACACTGCAGTTACCGGCTGGCCACAAGGCAGCTCTTCTCGTCCACAGGCCTGCCTACAGACGGGCTTCTCGCTACACTGTACTATCATAGAGCATCAAAGAATCCAACCAAAGATGACAACGAAAAGAAGGTTGTAAGTTAAATGTGAGCAAAACACCTATAAAAGCCTGGGGAGAAATCAACAAAACTCAAAGTATTATGCACTTAAATAGTTTTGCATTCCATCTGAAAGAATCAAATCTAGAGACGACATATTCTGTTAAGGGTTTACGTAAGAAGCATGGCCCATAGCTTCAGCCAGCAGGTCTAAGCACAAAGACAATTTCTTGGCCCTACATCAGAATTTCAGTAAACAAGTATAAATTTATACCTTTTATGTAATAGTGAGATACTGAAAACATACCATATCGGTTTTCTGGCTCCCAGTTTATTAACTTTTCAGTTGACTAATCACTGAGCTGGCTTGCGTCTTGTTGAGTCTGCACGGCAGGGGTCTAAGCTGGAGGGAAACAGGAGCAGAAGGACCCCAGGAATCTTCACAAGGGCCTCACGTGCTCTTCTGAGGCCGGCGGTGGTAGAGCCTCGCACGAGGAGATGACAGAGCAGGGTCTCCAAGCAGAGACTGCATCGTTTTGTAAGGATGACATCAAAGCTAAGTGGCCTAAACCCTCGGTTTAAGAACATCGCCGCAAAGTGGAGCTCAGACGGCATCCCAGGAGGAGCCGCGAAGAGTAGAATGACCTTGCTGCTCAGAAATGCAGAGCAGGAGATGGCATGTTCTAGAAGATGCACAGAAGGATGGACTTCGCAGCATTCTGTCTTTCAGTCCCATGGGGTCTGGGGATGATCTGCTCCAACCTGTAACTGCAGCAGAGCCCCTGACTAAGCCTGTAAGAAGCCAGCAGGATCAGGGCTGACGACCGGCCATCATGGGACCCAGGGAAATGGGAGGGAATGGGAGGGCGGCAGCCTGCTGACTGGCGAATTGTGGAGTGTGAATTATGCGGATGGCAGGAGCCTTCACGTACCTGCGTATCGTCAGTTGTCACGTGACGTAAGCATGGTAGGGGTCAGTGAAACACAATAGTACATATCTGATCTTTAAATAGTGCGGAGCCCTCGGGAGAATGACCCTCCCCTAGACAACGGGGCTCTCCCATGGACAGGAGACTTCAGCTGGACACCCAGTGCTGGGCAGCCGTGAAGGCGTGGAGTCCAGCGTGGGAACGGAAGGCTGGGCCGGGCCTGGAGGGGTGACTGTTTCCGACCTCTTCACGGGAGGTGACCCTCAGAACTGATGGAAGCAACCAGATGTTCAGAAGCTGGATTTCCAGTTGCCAGGCCAGTGAGTTTTAAGTGATGACAGTTTTTGTGCTTCACTCAAGTGCTACCATATTTTATAATCCAGGCTGCTGAGATGGACAACGTCCCGGGCCGGCCTGCCCGGACTCCAGCTTAGCAGACGATGACTCTGGGCACACGGAGGGCCCCACCTGAATGCCAAGATGGGGAAGGGCCCAGTCTGTCTGCATATCGTCTCTGAAGTCTGAACTCAAGTCCAAAACGTGCTCACCAAGAAAACCAGCTGACTCTCTCTGTCCCAAAGTTGGCACCCGGGCAATTAAATCATCAAAGACAGAATTTCTTGTTAATATGCTGAGCACATTCAAGGTAAGTCTCGTGCCTTTGGGTCAGAAGTTAATCACAGTTAATCTATTTTTATACAAATACAGGCATTGCTAAATGTTCAAACATCTAGGTGCAATATTTACATAAACCGCAAAAAAAAAAAAAAGAATCTATCCAGCATCTCTAAATGTGATGTGGATTTTTCCAATAAATTTTTTATATAGGAAAAAAGCGTCTGTATTATGACAGACGATAAAATAAAGTTGTGAGCTACGGCTGTGTGTGAGAGATGCAAAGAAGATTTCTGGGGACGGGGACGAGTTGCGGAGTCAGTGTGTAGGTCAGAACGCCTGCCTGCATTTGTGGAACACAGTCAAGATACAAGACATCTCAATTGGCCATGGTTTTAAGACATGAGTGCGTGTTTTCAGCGTTCTTGTATATTATTTCCCATAGCAATCAGGATAATTTGCAGAGCTGTAGTTTAGCATTTTGGAAAATGGTTTATTATAGGATAAAATAAGAAAAAAGATGACGCTCATTCCTATCAAATCTTTCACTGGATATCAGCGATGGATTTGATGCCAGTTCTTCCCTTATTATGTGGCCGTGAGAGACAGACCACCTTTCCTAAGGTGCAGTGACCCCATCAGCCGAGTGAAGACAAACACGTCTACTTGGAGGGTTTCGTGAGGACAAGAAGTAACAAACCACATAACCTTTGCCGAAAGGCACATAGTAAGAGGTTAGCAAATGTTAGTCATCTCCATTATCAGCATTATTATTATATATTTTTTAAAAATTCCTTATTTGAGAGAGAGAGAGAGAGGGAACTAGACAGCATGAGCAGGGAGAGACACAGATGGAGGAGAGGCAGCCTCCCCGCTGAGCAAGGAGCCTGACTCGGGGTTCAGTCCCAGGACCCTGGGATCATGACCTCAGCTGAAGGCAGAGGCTTAACCTACTGAGCCACACAGGCGCCCCACGTTATTATTATATTGCATCAAATAATCCTACCTAAGACATAAAAGCACATACTATAAATCACAACACACCCATTAAAGGTAACAATGAAGGCCAAATCTGAGTCTTTGCTTTCAAACATCTGATATGTCGGAGGAGAATGAGGTTTGGCTTCACAAGGGGCTGGAGTACCGAATGATTCATGTGAACAGCAATTTTTTTTTTACATTTTTTTATATAAACTTCTGAACGGTCAGTTGAGCTCTTGGGTTATTCACACATGAAGAAATGAGTTTTCCAATCACCCAACCATTAGAGAAACCTGTTCTGGGAAGGCAAAGGGTTACCACTGCAAACAGAACACGTGATCTCGCCCCGAAACGGTGTGTGGCTGTGAAAGAGGCGTTCACTGTCGCGTGGTGGGGTCAGGCAAACACGCTGCGGCTCCACGCTGGGGAAACTTAGAGCTGTCGGTCCGTGGAAGGAGACACACGCGTGGCAGAAAGAGCTCATCTTGGGAGGCCCTCCGCAAACTGCGGTCTCTAAGCTTGGCGTTAAGAATTGGGACCGCTTGGGGGCAGGGGTCGGTGGAGACGGGGCACCGGCCAGTCAGGGCCAGCAGCCGAGAGTGACAACTGGACAGACAGCCCCGGGCCAGAGGCGCACAGCAGCCAGGGAAAGGTGAGCGGGAGCAACCGACGTGAACGAGGGCCTGGGAAGCCCACAGCGCTGGCCACAAAATCCCTGTCTGTTCTCAGGCTAGGAAGAACCCCGGGGGAATAAAAGAAGTGTCCGTCTACAGTAATACTCTACGGGTAGAGGATTAAAAAAGCCCTTCATCTGGGACCCAAGAGATGCTCTGGACACAGGAGAAAACTGGAAATCTAAATGAAAATTTCCTTCACGTTATAAAACGTATCTCACTGGCATTTGCCCATATACTGTGGCTTGTATAACCAGCTAAGAAGTTACTTTAGGGTAGAGCAGATAAATGTTGGCAATGTCGATATTTTAGGTTCCAGGATAATTATTTGTTGTGGGGGCTGGTCTGCCCCGGGGATACTTGACAGTGTCCCCTGCCTCTACCTACCAGCATCACAATCCCATCCGGACATGACAAGCAGAATGTCTGCAGATGTTGCCAGACGTCCCTGGTTGCACGGAAATGGGGAGAGGTTACGAAATAACCCCAGCTGAGAACCACTCGCTGCTTCGCCAAGATAACATCCTATCCTTGCTGGGGGTGCACACGGCAGCCCGTGGTGCTTGGCAAAACTCCGGAGGGTCGTGTGATTAACTCACTCTGTGAGAAATCCCTCTCGCAGATGGAAACAGATGAAGGCAGCTTCTCCCAGCCCGACGGTGGCAGCCCCGGCTTCGAAGGCTACTCGTTTGTTCGCTACTTCCCGCACACGCCGCACCACTCCTAGAAGCCTGCGGCACGGTGGTCATTCAGCTGTGGGTCATTACCAGCTTGTGGGTTCCACGCAAACAGGACTGTGTCTTATTCATGCGTACGTCCCCGGAGCCCAGCAGAGAGCCTGGCGAAGCCTATTTTCTCAGTAAATATTTATGTGTTGATCGACGAAAACAATGAATGAATGAATGAATGACATGCACATTTCTGTACTCTCGAGCAGACAGGAGAGCACTCACACGGAGGACAAGGGCACAGCAAGAGCTGTATCGCGGGGGCTGTGTGGGTGGTTAAGCGTCCGACTCTTGGTTTCGGCTGAGGTTGCAGTCTCAGGGTCCTGAGATCGAGCCCCACGTCGGGCTCCGCACCAGCGGGGAGTCTGCTCGACTTTCTCTCTACTCTCCCTCTGCCCCTCCCCTCCATACGTCCTCTCGCTCTGTCTCTCAAACAAATAAATAAGTCCTTAAAAAAAGAACTCGATCACACAGTGAATTCAGCTGAAAGCGACAAGTTCAGTACAATGGACCCATGCAGCTACGTGCCTGAGCAGAGAGGCACAGAGACTTCTGTCCACAAGGTCCGTGGATGTGTCGCTTCCTGAGCCGTGGGCATGCAGGCTCAGAAGCAGCCCCCCGCCCCGGGCCCACACTCAGTGTCTGTGTGTGCCGATTTGCGCAGGTCCTGTGTTCTCGGTGCCCAGGGTCGCTGGTCTCCACGCTCTCCGGCCAAACAGTGTGCTGCCCTGCCGCGGACGTCATTCTGGTGGATTCTGCCTCCCTGTGCAGCTGGACTGCACTTGAGCCAAAAGGCTGCCATCCCCTTGGAAAATGAACGGGGCGTTCCAGGGTGTTGTCGTAGATTATCAAACCAATGTCCGCGCGCCACCAGCAGACGCGGCATTCCAAGGAGAGCATCTTGGCTCCACAGCAACATGCGATCCTTCTCCAGAAGCCGTTGCACGTGTCGGCCGTCGGTCACGGCAAGAAGAGCTCCCGAGGGCCTCTGGAAAACTCAGCCGAGGTGGGCAAAACCAAACTCGTGTGAATCGACCCCCCACCACACACAGGCCGCGAGGTCGTCTGGGCCGCTCCTCTGCGGAGGGCGGCAGGCGGCCGCTGCACCTTGAGTCATGGGCCCAGCACCTCGTGGCAAGAATACGTGTGGGCGTGCCCCCAAATTCTACAGGAAATGTCAGCGGGGTTATTTTAAAACACACTTTAATGCGGCTGACATTTATGGACTTTATTTTATTTTTACACAGCACAAACATGAAAAGGCAGTGATGTCACCTCTTGCCTGAAATTCCTGGGTGGTTTTCTTCATACTGAAATCGACAATCTGCACTTCTGCTGGCGCTTCCACTCCCCGGCTCCAAGGTCAGCGGCCACGAATTCCCTGGCTCTGGAATCCAACGGAACTGTCCCGCGGGCCCCCTCTGGCCTTCGCACATTCTCTCATGTCACGTTGCCTCCGCTTCGGGACCTTCTGCCTCCAACACCCCTTCTTGATGGTCTTCCTGAGTGATTCCTATTATCCCCCCAATTTAGTCCCAGCCCTCTCTGATGCCTCCCACTCTCCGGTCTCCCCCACCCCACTGAGGTCCAGCTAACGTCCGCTGTGGCTGGTCTCAGAGTGCACGCCCGTCCGATTGCACCTGTTCCCCAGCTTTGAAGGAGCCCTTCGAGGGTCGGAAACATGAACTTCAGAACAGGTACCTCTGGCGCTTGGCCCCAGACGTGAAAAATTAAAGACCCTCACACAAGTAAGGAAGAAATAAATATATACCATATGTCCTTTAAAAAAAGATATTATATAATAAATCAGTACAATTTAAACAAACAGGAATGGAAAGTGAGATCACAGAAAAGAAAAAGTCAGAAATGCAGCCAGGGAGGGGCACTGCACTGGCCGTAGTGGGAGCTCGCTCCTTGATGATAACCTGCTTGTGGCCAGTATTAAGCTTCTCACTTATAAGTTTCATTTGTTCAAGAGAATGGAAAAAAAAAAAAAAAAAAAAAAAAAAAACCTCTTTCTTGGAAGACTAAGAACTTTGTAAATCCTCTAGTGCAAAAGGAAATTTCTCCTCTGTGGCTTCCAGGCGGAGGCAGCTGCGATACCACAGAGAGCTCCTTCACATCAGGAACTGGTCCCAGAAGTCACACACCACCAGCTCCAATGGCCTGAAGTGTTTGCCTCCAGAAAGGAGCGGCTCCAAACAACGGCGGGGTCCAAACCCTCGAGGGGGACACAGAGAGCATCAGCCCGCAGCCCCAGCTCAAGCCGTCCCTGAGAAATCACCATGTGTCCATCCAGGGATGTCCAGAATCCATGACACGGAATCATGAAGGCTCCCCTCGGTCCTAGCGACGTGTAAGGTTGTCTATGAAGCCGCGGGGAGAGAACAAACCTGGGAAAGGTCTTTAAGCAACAGAGACCAACCCACAAAACATTATTTCTCTTTCAAGGTCAGTTTTGACTCACTAATAACAAATTTTCGAGCCTGTTTTATCACCTGTCTCTCTGTCTATCTATGTCTAATCTATCAGTCTTTATTTGAGCCCGTTTAGAATTTACACCATGAAAGTCCCCGCTCATGCACAACGTTGAGCCCCAGTTTAATTTCTCCCATGTAATCTCATGTCTTCCCAATAACTGACCTCTGTGTTGAATGATTTTATGTCATCTTTTAAAGGCACCTCTGGTGATGCCTGGGTGGCTCAGTTGGTTAAGCATCTACCCTTGGCTCAGATCATGATCCCAGGGTCCTGGGGTCGACTCCCGCATGGGGGAGGTCCTTGCTCAGTGGGGAGTCTGCTTCTCCCCTGCTGCTGTTCTCTCTCTCTCTCTCTCTCTCTGAAAAATAAATAAAATCTTAAAAAAAAAAAAAAAAGACCTTAAGTCACCCTGCTTCACGGAAGGGTGGCTTTAACTTGAGGAATTGATAGCAGACGTATTGATGGCCCACTAAATGGGCTACGCTTCTTGATATAGCTTTCAGTCACACGGAAGGCATGGCCATCCGTCCAGTCACAGAGAAGAGGAAAAGGAAGAGAGAGAGGAAGAGGGGGTTGGATAAACAGAAAACACAGAAAAAAATGAAGAGGCAGTGGAAGAAAACAGGCGGAAGAGCCTAGAGAAATCTGTACTGGACAGAAAGGATTTTAAATTTTCTATTCGAGGGCTGAAGAGGCATCCGAGGAGTCTCATCTCTGGTCAGCCGTCCAGATCTCCTCAGAATTGTGCCAAATTGTCATAAGACTTTTCAATTCCGATCGTATTTGCCATGAAGCGGTTCCATTGTCAAGTGAATTCCGATTATGATTGCAAATGTGAGAGAGATGTGTAGACAGGTAGCAGGGTGTAATTTCATTGTCCCTGTGATATATTAAGGAAGGTACCTTGCCAGATAATATAAAACAGAAAACCAGGCATAATAACCCAGCACATGCAGAGTGTTCATTACTGAGGCAGAGGAATAGATCTGTTAAATTATAATTGTTTTTATATTTACAATTTTTCCAATAAATTAAGGTTTCGTACACTAATTAGATTGTATATTACAGTACCTGCACGTGGTCCTTTCCCTCACTCCACAGCTGGCAGATGGCACAGAGCAGATGATTCTGCTATTAGGAGCCCCAGAATTTTAAAGAGACAAGTATAATTGTGTGTGTTGTTTTTTGGCTGTTCCCCTGGCCGTGTTCGTGACTGTCTACTTATATACCACATGGCTTCAATATCACCACTGTGCTTTTACTCTAGAAACTGCTTATGTGTTTTTTTCCTGTAAAGTCTATATTATGTATCTTTTCAAAATTTTAGGAGAAATTATATTGTATAGATAAACACAGTCGTGTATCTATAAGCTATTGAAAGGCTCTTCCCTTTAAACGATGAAGTCTGATTTTCTTCTCCTTAGGATGGATGACTTGATCTGCTAAAGCCTTTGTATGTTCAAACGTCCTGGCGACACGTTTTACAAATTAACGAACGTCTGCTGAGTGACTGAATGAATGAGCGACAGAACAGAGAACAATCGGTAGACCGTGTGGAGGGACAGGCAGGTGGGTTACCAGACCAGCTCATGCAAGGTATTGAGGTCACTAAAGCCTGAGAGGAGAAGGGGGGTCTGACATGGATGGGGCTGCACCCCGGGTGCTTTCGAAGTTGATTGGAAACTCTAATCCTCCTGGGGGAAAATTCGTCCTCTGGTAGACGGAGTTCTTCGCCAGCATCTTCCCAGACGTGTGAAACTCTCCCAAGGGCAAAGAAGCCCGAAGGAATAAAGTCCCCTTGGCCTCCGACCGCCCTCACCTCCCCCCACAGTGGCCCCAGATGGTTGAGAGTCTTTTAAAATTGTAGGATTAGTGACTGAGGGCGAATCGTGAGTCCCAAGGCATTCAATTTCATCCTTGACCAAATCCACCCACTCTGTCATATTTTTCACCAGCACCAAACAACCCAGCAATGCTAACAGCCCCATGTGTTTCCCTGTCCGACCCCTGCTGAAGTTCACACGGTCACCTCCGTCGGCTGCCGAGCAGAAACGGAGAGATACTCCGCATCCTAGATGGCACGGTTTGCCTTCCTGACAGCCTTTCCTCATCTCTCCGTGCTGTGATTAGCAATTCAATTTGGAAAAAAAAAATAGTGATGTATACCAAAACATTTTTTTAAAAAACAGTCTGGTGAAAATATGAGTATTTCAAATAAAGTTCTACGTTAAAGAGTTAAAGACTTTAATTTTATAAAGGCAAATACAGTGTAGCTAAAAATCTTTTTCTTGAAAGTTTCAACTCAGACATGCCTAAATCATGATCTCTATCAATACTCAATATTGGGTAGAGTGTCTTTTTAACAAGTTAATAAACAAATCTCAAAAAGTTACAAAAATATAAATACACATGAAATATAAATGAATGTTTATATTTTCTATTATATTTATTGTTTTAAAGATTTTATTTGTTTATTTGAAAGACAGGGAGCATGGGGAGGGGGAGAGGGGAAGAGGGAGAAGTAGACTCCCCGCTGAGCAGGGAGCCCGACATAGGGCTCGATCCCAGGACCTTGAGATGATGTAAGCCGAAGGCAGACACTTAACTATCTGAACCACCCAGATGCCCCTATTATATTTATTTTCTTATTTACGTATATTTTTCTATTATAAAATATCTGACTTGTTATGTTTTCCCTTATTGACTAAAATTCATTCATTACCTGTGAATATGAGCATTGTTGCCCCAATGGTGATCTAAAAGACGGAGTTCAACATGAACATAAAACATAGCTTCATTATACCTCTAGAAGAACCATAGAGGGAAGGTGCCTTACATATAAATCCAAAATAAGTGGCAAGTAGAGAGGTAGTGTGCATTTTCTTGAAAGATTTTATTTCTTTATTTGACAGAGAGAGAGATCACAAGCAGGCAGAGAGGCGGAAGCAGGATCCCCGCCGAGCAGAGAGTACGACGTGGGGCTCGATCCCAGGACCCTGAGACCAAGGCAGAGACTGAAACTGAGCCAAAGGCAGAGGCTTAACACACTGAGCCACCCAGGTGCCCTAGTAGTCTGCATTTTTGACAGAAGTTGGAACCTATGTGCTTCTATGTGTGTTTCTCCCCAAATGACATTGCAAACCATTCATAACATGAACAAATAAGAGTGAAAGTTTATATAGAGTTTACACATGGACAGAAAGCTTGCTCAAACTTTTTTTGAAAAGGATGTTTTCAAAAACAGTTAAATATAGCAATCTAAACTCTGGGTATAGTGCACTGAAAGAAAAAAAAGAAAAGATCGTGGCTGAGTTTGCGTGTGCTTGCACACAAAGGATGATGACATTTTCACAAGAACATGTAGGAGCACAGATCTCTGTTTGACCAGGAGCCGGTTCTTAAAGGCCTCGGGACAAGGCTGTGACCTGCCCGCAAATGGTGGGGACGCGTGGTCCGGAAGGGCGGAGAGGCCTGTGTCCAGGGAGGGGAGGCCGATTTCTGTTCTACCACCAGGGCCTCTGACCTCATCCCCTCCTTTTAGAAAGAACGTAAATTGGGCACGGACTCGGGAGGTCAAGATTTGACCTTTAGCTGAATAGTTTACTGCGTAAATCTCATCTACTTCCTACATCTAAAGTAAAAACGGAATCCGTGGCCTCATCAAAGTGCGTGAAGGCTCAAGACCCGTCTCCACAGCAAGCAGGCTCCGAGTGTGTCAGGGTTTTCGGCAAATGCTAACTATCGTGGTTCTTCACATCTTTAACCCCTTATCTACCCTGGATGAAAAACCAAACATTAATTTCGCTGAAACTAATTTCTAACAAGTGCCGATCTAATGGAGTCAACTGCCATAAAGTTGGGAATGATCCGTATTCCTCAAAAAAGCTCATGAACTCACATAACAGTCGGTAGGTGAGCAGGAGGGGGCATTTTTACGGCAACATCGTAGGCTTCCCGTCCTGCGAGGGAAACCATCGTGGAGACACGCTGTTCTCCACAGCCTTGTTCTCTCATTCAGCAGCGTTGGCACCGATTCCAAAAGTAACCAACGGAAAACTGGCTGCCGAGTCAAGCCGGAGAAAAAACCCAGAAATCTCCACGCACACAGAAGCGCTGTCCCACTCCGGCCATGCCCTGCGGAGACTCTGTGCACCTGCCTGAAGAAGACTGAACTGGCGGAATCAGTGGGTGCTGTTACAGAGTCGTAACGGGGAGGGGCTGGATTACCTGATACACCGATCACTTCATATTCTCAATTCCTAGTCATCTAGTGTGGAGCGTGTGTGTGTGTGTGTGTGTGTGTGCGCGCGTGTGCGCGTGTGCTCGCCCATGGAGCAGCAGTAGCTTGCAATGGTTCTTAGGGTCACGGATTCCGTTCCTCCTTTAGCCGATCAGATTAAATAGTACATTGCTTGGCAGTTGGAGATGTATTTTGTTATTTTTTGCTTCTTATTATTAATTTAGTTAGTTAGCCAATGGTTGTATTTACTTTTAACATAACAGGAGGAAAGAAGCCCAGGGTAAGAGGGCAAGTGAATTACCAAATCTCATCCAGCTTGTAGGATCAGGAACAAGACGCAGCTTCCCCACGTCGGTCCCTGTAGCCCACGACAGTACTCGCTGCGCATGTCCTTGTGAACACGTGGACGAGCCATGAGCACAGCAGCCAACGGGCGCAGGCGACAGGCTGTGTAAAAGTGCTTCAATCCGAAAGCTACCTGCTCCCCAAACAAAAGGGACAGAACCGTTTTGCAGGAGAGCGGTTGTTGACTACGCCCCCTTCTTCTGCTGGAGTCACGGAGACCTGAGCGTGAACTCTGGGACTTGGTGACGTGGAGACGCGGTGACCCTGTCAGGATCGGTTTGATGGGGCTGCGGAGAAGAAAGCCTGCCTCCGTGGCTGCGAAGGACGAGGCGCGCAGGAGGGAAGCCGAGCGCGAGAATAAATGTGGGAGCGTCGGTGGTGCAGGGAGAGGGGCAGCTTCCAGAGGCCAATGTGAGATAAAGGAAGACGAGTTGGCTGAAGGCAGGTGCTGTCCTACTGGTTGTGTTCTAACGGGACTGAGTCGGCCCAGGAGGAGCGACAGATCGCGCGGGACAGCGGTGGGCAAGAGCCGCCGGGCCATACTTGAGTGGACAAGGATGGGCCCAGGAGGAGGGACTGGTCTCGGGCAGGCAGCCGGGCCATCCGGCCGCTGGGACGACAGCAGGGCACAGGCTCACGTAGCCTGGGAGATGGGGCGGGCGCAGGGTGCGGGTGCAGCGTCCCCGCAGACGGCTCCTGAGTCGACAGTGGAACAGGCCACCAGCGAGGGGGGAGAGAGGAGGTGTCTGAGGCTTGAGGAGAGACAAGAAGGTGTGGCACAGCTTCTAGCCGTCTTTGGTGGACCCTTGGGGTGCAGGACATCAGTCAGCTCAAGACGGTTCTCTTAATAAAATTAACACGGGATTTGCTTTGTCCACCTTGCTGAGGTTTGCACCGAAGTTGCTGAGCCATGGCGGGGAAAGTGACCGGCCCGAGGATAAATCCAGGCAGCAGCACCAGAATGTTCTAGTAGCCACTGTGTTCTTTATGCCCTGCCCTTGCACTGCAGCGTGTGTGTGTGTGCGCGTGTGCACAGGCATGCTTGAGTGGGTGTGTCGTGAGTGTGCACACGCGTGTGCCAGTTTCACTTAAGAATACCCTTGATGAAGCTGCCTACGTAGTTACTATTATTAGATTTCAACTCTCAGGTCGCATCTCTTTGCTCTTCAGGGCTGTACGTGTCAAGCATGCAGAAAGCCCTCTGTTGCCTCCGGTGCGTGATTCTTGCCACACTCACGTCAAGGAACGCACTTGTCAAGCATCTGAACTTGTCAAAGCGGAGCTGAGTCAGCTGTCTTCTTCACGGGACACCTTTTCACACCGAGGGAAGACTGAGAGACAGCCCGCTCCCTCGGGCCTGGTCCCCGGCAGACCCCTTCTGGAGAATGGACAAAGTAAGCCTGTCACTGCAAGGAAAACAACCGGCTGTATTTGTCGCCAATGAGAACACTGGAATTTTCAAGTGAAAACCAGAAATAGGGAAAACTTGTATCCATCGCGCTGCCATGATAGCTTTGTGATCCTTCGAGATATTTCTAATGGGACGGGTGGGGATAGGAACAGATGTGTTTTTTTCACTATTATATAATGAAATGTGTTGACATGTGGAGAACCCGGATAACAAGGCATGTCTGGTGTTGCAAACTCACGCCAGAGTGAAAAGTCCCTTCAGAATATGGGATAGATCAACGCAATGATTTCAGTGCTCTGGGCCCAGAATTCACACTGCCATTAACCTTTAAGAAACAAACCCTGTTCAAGTTTCAATGTCCTATCATAAGAGAGCATGCACATTTATCGGAAAAGGCTGTTAAAATATTCTTCATCTCTGTTTGGACCTGTGTTAACGCAGTATGTCGTAAGAACAAGCTGGTGCAGAGAAAAAACGGGGATCCAGCTCTCTTCTGTCTGGCCCAACAATAATGAGATTTGGGAAAACAGTTGACACTCTCCTCACTGATTCTTTAAAAAAATGTGTTATTGGTGCTAACATGTCATGAAATTGTATTGTTATTGGTAAGCAAGTAAATACATATTTTATGATTTCTTAGTTTTAATTACTAAAACATTTAAATACAAATGGCATAAGAAAGCATTCTTTGCTGTCCTAAATAATAATTAAGGGCACAACGGGCTTTTGAGATGGAAAGAGTTGCAAACTGATGGACTATGGAAATGTCCAGGACGGACTCAGGCAGCCCCTGTCTTCAGGTGTTGGCAGGATGGAAGCAGAAGGTGCCTCTTTACCAGACCCCATTGTTAGTGTCTGTCTGCGTCACAGAGTTGAGTTGCAAGGCACAACATTAACAGCTAACCTGGGCCTAAAAAGAGAGGTTCGGTTACAGACTGGCTCGGAATACTGTAGAGTCAGACTGTCCTGAGGGCAGGACGGATAGGAGAGAAGACAGCCAGAAGCACAAGCAGGCGCCCGGGCCTGGCATGGGCCAGGGAGGGCATCACTACCCCCGCCATAGGCTGTTGCTGCCCATGCCTTGGCCAAGCCTCCCCTGGACATTCCTGCATCTCACTTGCTCTGCATTAGAAATCCTAGATCGGAACAGGAGATTCACTAAGCAGAAGTCATGTTACCGACATGTGCTGACAGTTGAGAGGAAATAAGAACAATGGTTATTCTGCTTTTTTCCTACTGTAGTAGGAAACGGCCTCTGCTTCCTACAAGGCGAGACTCGTGTAGTAAGGCCTCTCCAGCCTAGGGAAGGGATTCAGACTGTGTATGAGATAATGTCTCCCTCTGTGCCTGCAAATCCCTTTCTCTGCGGTTCATCTCTTCCCCAAATCCTCTAAGTCCTGGAACTTTCAAATATCCACCCAAAAAGTCTTCCAGTAACTCTGCTATTTATTCTGATGTAATAAAATTCAGAATCAGCTGCCTGGTTAAACGATGGGGGAGAATCCAGAGGAACTAGAAAATGAAGAGCAGTAATCAAGAAAAACTGACACCCTAAGTTGGCTTTTATGATCCCTCTAGGATTCTTTCTGTTCTTGTGGACCCTGCTACCAAGACAGCCTTGTGATCAGTGGCTCAGACATTCGCCCTTGGATCTAATACATACAGAGTAAATCATTGGCTTACTTGAATGCCCAAGTTCCAAAAGAAACAGGATAATGTTTATTTGTTTGTTTGTTTACTTGTTTGATTTTTGTAATAAACTAAGCACAAGGGAGAGACTAGCCAACGTCATTTCATGAGGCTGTGTCCTGCTGTGGTCTCAGCAGTCTTACACAGAAAGAGATCGATATGGCACGTGCGGTTTCGCAAACGGCCAGATTTATAGGAAGCTGCTGCTCCTTCTTCACCTCCTTCCTCTTCTCCTTCCCCTTCGCCTCTTCCTTTCCTCCTCCTCCTCCTTCCTCTTCTTCTTTCTCTTCATGGTAAGGGCAAGACTACGTCTGAAAGGGTTTTAAAGCCAAATTAATATATGCCATGTGTCCTATGGCTTGAGTTACCTAAATCCTATTCCAAAGAATGACAACATTATTAAGTTAACATTTAGCATCTGATTTTATAACATCTTTCACCCACGAGGAGATGTTCTGCACAGCACTGATATAATTTGAAAAGATCTACTCATCTTTAGGGCCATATTTTATCTGATTTTAAATGTTTTTTGAAGATACATTCCTTTTAAGGAAATAATGAAAATGATCCAGAATCATGCCTTCTATTTTAACAGCAAATCTCTCCTGAAGAAATGAGCCTGTCTTGGTCAATGTGCATCAGTGCGGAGGGCCTAGGACTGTTACTATATTCTGTTTGGGAGATCTGAGGCCTCCAGAGACTCTTGGAGGTTCACACAGTAAATCATTTCCACGTTCCCCAACATCTTTCCAGATCCTAAATCAAGCGCTGTATTCATCAGCCTGTGCTGCTTTCTTTTAATATCCGATCAGACTAAAAGCTGGATTTTAACATACATATATGGTGTTTGGAAATATAGGAAGTTATGCTGGTGGACGACAAGAATGATCAAAACTTAGGATCTCTCATGGAACACATGAATCAAGGGGAAAACATTTGTTATTTTCTAGATCCTGATGATAATAAGAGAGAAGAAGAAGGAGTAGGGATAAGAGGAGGAAGAGGGGGAGAGGAGGACAATGAGGAAGAGGAGGAGGAAGAGGAGGAGGAAGGGGAGGAGGAGGAGGAGACAGGCAGGAGGGGGAGGTGGGAAGGAGGAGGAGGGGAGGGAGAAGGAAGGGGAAGAGGATGATAGTTTAGATACCGCGATGGATAGACAGACCCGTAAATGGGGAATGGTAAATAGATAGATACCATGTAGCTAAGCAGATAACTAGGTAGTAGATACTACAGCTAGATACATACCTGGATGCACAGAATACGACAGAAAACTGACTGGGCAGCGTCTATGCACTCAAAGCTAGACTATCACTGGCACAACACCCTACAGTGTCTGTAAAGGAACAGAAGTCATGCAATTGTGCAACGACATGAATTCTCACAGATCCAAAGTGTTTGAGCTTTGGAAGAAACACTACAAAATATCTCGTCCTATTTTCTATTAGGAAAATAAAGATTAAAAAAAAAAGTTTCAAGCCAGAACCAACAATAAATCCCTCTTTTCCTCCTTTTCCCTCCATGCAATCTGTTCCTTGTACCTTCTCCCCAGTACACACCGTATGGACACACACAAACACACACACACACACACACACACTTAGGAGGCAGAAAGTGCATAGCAGGCTAAAAAGGCAAAAACAAAGGTATCTCAGGCAATTGTACTGCGTGTTGGGGTAGTATGTCTGAGTCACAGAAACTGGAGAACAAAGGAATGATAGGAAACCGACTTAAAACTTTCATCATGTTAATTTTTTTTATCTTTTTATGTCTTCATTTCATATCAATTGGACACTAAAATTAAAAAATATATGAATAAATAAACTTCCACATGTCCAAATCTAGACTTTCTGAAGTCTCTGTGGGGTTTCTCAATTAACCAAAGTTTAGACTTTCTATCAAATTCTTTTAAACGTGAACCATGGTTAAGACTTTGTAGGAGTGTGGGGAAGAGTGCAGATCACAGCTCGAAAAACTACTATTTTAAGGTAAAAAGCTAGATCTTCTCCTGATCGTGCCTAGATGTTCATCTCAATTGTTTACAGTATTTACTGAGAGGGATATATATGTGTACACACACACATATGTATACACATATATATACATGTGTATACGTGTGTATATACACACATATGTGTATATATATTCTTAAACGCGGGACAAATTTTGTGAGTAAGAGATATGTCACTCATTTATATGCTTTCGAAAGTCATCTCCTTTCTCAACCATTTTGCCTCAAAACGTGCTGATGATCTCCGGCCATAGGCCATGTAAATCATTCACTTTTCTTTGCATCATAGAAATCTCTTATCATAAATGAAAATTATGGAGAATCACAGTTTTTTATGATTCCAAATTTAGAATCTGCATACTTGAGAGAGGCATTACATTTGTGCCCTTACCTAGTTGTGGCCAAATGTTACCATGAAAAAGACTGAAAAAGCAGGGGTCATTCTGCACTGTCCACCAGCACGTGTTAATCTGATGGACTTTTCCAGAAAAATAGCTAAAAAGAAATGTTCAAGATCGATGCCTTTTTTTTTTTTTTTTTTAGCCAGGTTTTCTCCCCGTTCCAGACTTGGGACGACTGGCCGAGCTTGGGGGAGCATCTGCTGATATTTCGGTGACTCTGACTCTAGGACTGTCTGCAGAGCCATGAACAGTCCCGCGTGGACAGGTTGCCATGTTTAAATCAAAATGTCGCGCTTGCAAAGGGCATTGCATCCTGCAGGAAGGCTGCTCTCCTGACACCAGCTCCATCATGACGCGGCACAAAGGCCGGCGGCCGGTGGGGGCCGCTGGGGGCCGCTGGGGGCCGGGGCGCGCCCCTGGGCTGCGGACCGTCCGGGCTCCAGGCCGCCCGCGTTCGGCGGGGGTCGGCGCCCCCTGGTGGCCGCGTGGCGGCCTTGCCCGCTCGGGCGTTACGGACCACAAAGGGCGGAGGCAGTTCTCGCACCTGCGGGCCCTGGACCTCTCCAACCGGCCGCCGCCCGCACGCCTCCCTGGGCACAGGTGACTCCCAAGACAGGACCGAACAGAAAGGCTCATCACTCTGGCATCATCCGTCTCCACATGAACATTACGGGCGACTATTCGTGGGGATTCGGGTCAATGGAATCCGTCGCTCACGGGCGTGACAACCTGCGTCTCCTTGGGCAGGAGGACGCCTCTCTGGTCCCCTGACGTCCGGACCTCTCCCTTCCAGGCCCTTCCCAAATGGCACCGGTCACAGAGCCTCCCCCATCTGCCGAAGGGCAGTGTCGCGGGGCCGCCGGCCGTGGGCTTTGAGACTCCGCGAGGGAGAGAAGGCGAAGAGAGCCCGTCCGGGACGTCCGCCGCGCAGAGAGCAGCTTTGCCCGCGAGGGTCCGCACGGGAGAGCAGGTTCCTGTGCGGAGTGTGGTCTGTCATCGCTGGGTTCCGTCGGGGGAGCGGCTTAGTATTGTTTTAGGAGTCGAGTTTCCACTTGCAGACCGTGAAATTATGTAGGAGCTTAGATTCTACCCCGTCTAGGCTATTTTATAGGTGATAAAACCAAGGCCCAGAGAGGATATAAGATATTGCTGGTTTAGACAGTAAAACAGCATGGAAACTGTACCCATCAGCCCAGAAGTGACAACATGATTATAGGTTTCCTGTTGGATCTATCCTGATTTTATATCCTTGGGGGGACAAAACAAAACAAAACAAAACAAAAATCCATAGAATTTCTTTGTGAGTCTACGACCCACATTTTGCACTTCACTTTAGGAAAAGATTCTGATGGGTCCCTGTCCTCTGCAGGAGAGAGAAAAAGTCTGCCTTAACTTTACCATTTGGAGAAGCTTAAACCAACATTTAAATAAGCTTATTGAAATGGTATATTTCTCCCTAAAAGACTGTATCTTGCAAACATGAGATCAGGGCACATCGCTCACCAAGAGAACCCTGCGCTTGGAATCTAAGTGTCCTGTGAAATGGAAGGTCCTTTCATCCCCAGTGCCCAGAGCCGCCAGCCACTGTGCCAGGGAGGGGTTTCCTGGGGGGGGGGGGGGTTTCCCTCCTAGGCAGACCAGGGAGGCTTTGTGACTTGTGCCATTTGAGAATGGATTAAAAGGGAGAGTCCAAAAGCTTCAGGAGGAATGTGCAGGGCTCCTCCTCTCCAAGGAAACAATCAACTGAATTCTAAGAAACCCTGAGGCCAGGATTTGAGAGAGGGCAAGGGCCCCCGTCTGCCGTTTCCCATGGAATGTGTTTCCAAGTCAGCGAGCTTTGCTTCTGCTCTGCTTTGGACAGGTTTCATTTTACGCTCCCACCCCCATCCCCGGCACCTCCACCCGCTGAAAGCAAAGAAGTTTGTGTGAAGAAAAGGCCTGCACCTCCCTACCGGAGTCTGTGTTCAAAATGACCACGCTGAGAAAGAAAGCGTGTATCTGAAAATGCGGTGCCATGTTCCCTTTTAAAAGGAATCGCATGCATGATGGGGCAGACAGGGGGCACGGCAGAATTCAGGAGGAAACTGAAGAACTGAGAGAAATCTATAATTTTATTATATCCCTTGGAAATACCCCCCGAGGAACTGTTTTTGAAGAAATTAAACACACAGCTTGTGCAGAATGCAGGGTAGGTTTCATGAAGGAAGAGAGGGAAGGTGGGAAGCTGCGTAGAAGAAACAGGGGAAGCACTTATTAAAGGTTTTGCGGTGTTTCAGTGGGGGCCTTCAGGGCGCGACAGCCTCACAGATCTGGCCCTAAGAAAGCCGGGGACGGGCTGCTGGTGCCCGCTGCACCTGAGGCCGGCGGACCCTGCGGGGCAGGCATGCCTTGAGCCGCTGCTCCTTTGGCTGGCACAGAGGTTGCTGCCCTGTTTCGTCTCTACCCATTGTCGCTCCCTGACACTTGGGAGGCTTCTGATGCTTGTCCCTCCGCCGCGATGCTTCTGTTTCTCCGGCGAGCTGCAAACCCGTCTGCAGGGAACAGTTTGCATTCTTCGTCTTCAGCAAGGTCTGAGGGACATGTCCCTACCTGCTCACAGGCTGTTTGGGGAAGATGCGTTTTCGGGCACTTTAAGGAGCAGCCTAAAGAGGGCTCTATCTAGGCAGGGGTGGAAAGCCCTCCCCGACTTGTCAGTCAAGGACTAAAGCCTCTGCTGAATTAAAGTCACAGACGTCACAGTAACCGGATCCCAGGCTGCATGGAATCTGGCGCTGCATCTCAAGAGAAAAGAAGCAGCCTGCCCCGTGAGCCGCCCCGTGAGCCGCCCCCTGAGCCCGGCGAAGGGGTTTTAGGGAGATCGGAGATCGTCTCGCTTGCCAGTCTGCTCTCCCAGGGCCCGGACGGACGTCCGAGTCCATTTCCTGTCACTCTTCACCCAAGACCTGAGATTCAGGACGAACTAAAAATGTGCTAGCAGACCTCTCCTCTCTCTGCCTGTTTGTCCTCACAGTCGTTTCCTCTCTGCTGGCCTGTGTCTCCCACTCGGAGCCCCCTGCACACTTGACAGAGGAGGGACAGGCTGCCGAGTGTGAGGGGCTCCTGAGGCTCCGGCTGTTCCACGAGTGGGACCCGCACAGCGCACGGCCTGAAACGGCGAGAATCGGGAGAATCAAAGCTTCGTCCTGGAAAGCGCCTCTGCGCTCCCCGCGGGGCACAGCCGTTCTGCGGAAGCTCCACGCTCGCAGGCTCCTGACACGGGGCCCCCGGACATGTGGGGCCGGAGGCAGGGCCCGATGGGAGTGCAGGGGAGACGGGACGGGAGAGAGCAGGGGAGGGTGTGCCGGTGTGGGGCAGAGGGGGACGGGTGGCACCCATGGGGCGCGCCCCGCTGAGAGGGAACCGGGACATGCACCGCGCCTGGGCCAAGGACGGTGCATCGCGGGTGTCCGCGTGGGCCCAGCATCTGTAACCACTGCCCCCACCGTGGGGACAAGGGCAGAGGGGAGGGCATCCATGTGCACAACAGCTGGGGGCTGGGGCGGGGCAAAATTTCTGTACCTTCCTCCTCATTCAGCTCTGAACCTAAAAACCCCTCTAAGACATAAAATCTTAAAAAACAACAAAAAAAAAACCAAAAACAAAAAAAACAGGGAGGAAAAGCTATGAAGGGGAAAAGGGAGAAGGTGGAGAAGAAGCAGAAGAAAATCCCCAGGGAATGGACACTGAAGTTACGACGACGCAGGTCGTTCAGTTCCAGAACAAACCACTGAGTGGACGTCGGCGGTCCTCCCACAACTGGCCGTCGGTCCCTGATGAAGACGTGGAGCCCCGACCGCTTAAACTTGGGTGGGGGATGCCGTGTCCCCACGAGACCTCAGGCCCCAGCGCCTGGCTCCCTGCATGACGTCCCTCTGAAGCCGCATCCCCTCCAGCGCGCCCCACAGCCCTCCACACGCAGTCCTGGGCCCGGCCCGTCACTGGGCACGACCGTCGGGTGAGCGGACGCGTGCGCATCCCTGGGGCAAGGAGTCGGCGGACTCGCTCGGGCTACTGTGGCCTCAAGAGTTTCAGCACAGACACCGCTTAGCTTGTTTTCACGGCATTCCTCCTCCTCTCGAGAGTAGAGATGATTTTGTGAAGTGATAGATACTGTTATACTAGAACATGCACAAATAACACAATACAATGGTGCATCCCGTATTGCTCTAATACAATATGATATGTGATGACAAGATAGGCTGAGAGGCAGAGCAGACGGTCCTTTCCCGGAACAGGTGGATCTGGTCAGATCATCAACCCCATGGGCCCCTGACGAGGGTGTACCCTTAACCCCGCAGCCTCGGGTCGCCCAGGGGGCAGCGACGGTTCAGAGCTGGGATGGGGAAAATCCAGCAGGCATGGCTGCGGGGTGACAGTGTGCCTTCTTGTGGCTGTTGGCAGTGTTATGACCGACGTCACACGGTGCCGAGCTCAGTCAGATGAATTCTAAGACTCTGGGGTGTCCTGGGTCTGCCCGTGCGGGAACCTGAGGAATACTGATGTGCAGAGACAAATCTGGAAACCTCCCTGTTCCCTTTCTGTGCACAGGACTCTGCTGGAACTCCTCCTGGTGCGTCCGACACGCCCTGCTGGTCCGCGCGGGCTGTGCCGTTGGCCACCAGGAGCCGGAGGGAACGCTCCTGAGCGGGACTTCCCTGCTGGCCGAGAGCAAAGCTACTTTGAGAATATGCAAACCACAGTGGGTTCCTCCCCGTCCCTGCCGCCCGCAGGGGTGCTCCTGTGCCCCGGGGGAGGAGGCTCCCTCCGTGGCATGTGGTCAGGGAACAACTTGACTCCTGGGTGCTGAGAGGTGTCTGGTGGGACGTCCACCCAGGGCAGAAAGCTCTTCCAACCACATCCCCGAATCCAAGTTTTCTTGACTTTCAAACGTTAAGGATGCCAAAGTCTTGGCTTCACGAGGAAGCTCACTTGACTTTTATAAAATTCTAAATACCAGAAAAATCTTCCTCGTATTAAACTCCAAGTTGCCTCTCCAAGGGTGTGACTTGTGCCGGAGGCTATGTGATCTACGGTTTCTAAATTATTCCTGCTCCGATGTTTAGAAGTGACCAAGCTGTGCGGTTGGCTGTGGTTCCAGTTCACGCAACATTCTGTGTCTCTCGAGAGTTTACGCGTGTCATGGAGACCCAAGGACCTGTCTTCACCGGCCGGCCCAGAACCAGATGGGGTCGCCAAGCCTCCTGCTGGACACCACTCTTGTTCTGTCCCACAAAATAGGGTGTGAGGATCACCACATGGTGGCAATTATCTCCGATTCCTACTGTAGAGAGTAGCCACAGAGCTTCACACTCACCCCCGCCACACACACACACACACACACACACTCTTCCATCATCACAACATTAGGAATCCACCATCGCCATCTCTACAAAAGAACCACAAAACCGGAGCATATTGTCTCCTGAAGAGTAGTTCAAGGGTGCGTATTATTAGGATGACAAGGGCCTCCTTTTTTAGAAAAGTCTCCCTTTTTCCACCTAGCCCTCTACCTTCTTATCCATTTACATTCTAGAATCGAGGGGAAACATCTGTGAACTCAAAACATTCCTATGGACAAAAATTCCCCAGAGGAGAGTGTACACATAAAGGTAGCATTGATTAGGACAAGGTACTGACTACTGGGAAGAAGTGTAATGAGAAAATTGCTGGTTTTGCCAATCATCTACTTTGTGAACCTCAAGACCCACTTATTTCTCAGGGTCTCAGTTTCCTCTAAACAAAATTCGAAAATTGAACCTATGAACTTGGCATTTTTCCTTCA
Organism: Neogale vison; assembly: GCF_020171115.1. NCBI lineage: Eukaryota > Metazoa > Chordata > Mammalia > Carnivora > Mustelidae > Neogale > Neogale vison. The sequence goes on along the minus strand of NC_058098.1, from coordinate 140,869,220 downwards.
AGTTTACATACGCCATGCTTGGACAACATTTCAGTGGGTAAGATGAGTCACAGAAGAAGGAAAAACAGCCCCTTTAAGTGCTCAGCAAACGTGCTGGCGAGGGAATGAAGAAGAACATAATACCTTGTGCGTTTCCTCTAGTTGCAGGCAATGAGGCAATCCAACCCCTCCTATGAAGAATTCTGCACCCCTAGCATGCCCTTCCTTTCCTTCTCATTACCCATTGCTTCATCACACTTGGAAGTCCCTTTTTGTCTTGGTCATAGTTTTATAAGTACCCTCTCTGACAGCAACGTGTCATCCTACTCAGATTGGACTGAGCTGTGAAGAGAGTCTATTTAGAACGGGATCATGGATATAAATTACTATTTTCTTACTTGACTCCAACACTTCCATTGCATCCAAATAAAAAAATTAAAAAAAAAAATGTTTCAAGTAGGGTGGCAGAGTTGAAACAAGTAGTCTACTCCTTAATGATGGGGACTACATCCACAGCCCCTCCTCCCTGAAGACCTTAGGATCATCACACTCAACACAGGGGCTGAAGACCTGTTTACCAAGTTGCACTCAATGTCAGGCATTTCAATTAATCCTGATTTATTAAGAAGTTGATCATATGGGGCCATCTGGGTGGCTCAGTTGGTTAAGCATCTGCTTTTGGCTCAGGTCATGATCCCAGAGTCCTGGGATCCAGTCCTGTACAGGACTTCCTGCTGGGTGGGGAGTCTGCTTCTCACTCCCCCCTGCCTCCCCTGCTGCTCCCCCTGCTGTGCTCTCTCTGTCAAATAAATAAATAAAATCTTTAAAAAAAGAAAAGAAAAAAGAAGTTAATCATACTAAGAAAAGCAATCGATATACAGATTGTAACAATATTTCCTTAACTAAAAGTTAGGAACTCTTTGAGGATCACAAGTGAAAGCATTCACACAGAGAACATTTGAACCTGGAGCTCTCTGCCATGTACGATCATTATAACCAGATTACTTTTAACGTCTACTAGATTCTCATATGCTGAGGATTAAGGATGCATCTTCAGTTTTTTATGAACTCTAGGAGAAGGGGGAAGCGTCAGGGAGGGGATTTGGGTCCAGAATTGGCAGATTTTGTATCTTACTGCCATTTATGTACCTTAGTAATACGAATGTAACGAATAGCAACTTTGTACATTCACTCAACATTAACAAGACATGAGACTACTTTAAACACAGCAATGGGCATAGTTAATAAAAGATAAAATAATGTTTTTCTGCATAAAATTGTGAAAGAGTTATTCAGGTAAAATTAAAATGCAAAGCAAAAAGACAGAAAATCACACACACTAAATCTCCAGCTTTCACGCAGTAGAGTCTTAGGGGAATGACAAACGCTGGAAAGCAAAGACATTAAAATTCCAACATCAAAAACAGAAACTCTTGTCTCAGATAGAGAGCACTTTGAGAAGGCTGTTTGCGTGCTTGTGTTGGTGAGGAGGAGAAAAGAGGTTCTGGAAACACCGTATCTCCCTCTTCTCAAAAAAAAGAAAAAAAGAAAAAAAAAGAAAGAAAAAAGATGGCAGCATGAGTGTCCTGAGTGGGACACACTTTATAAGCCTTCAAATGATTATTTTTGAAAACATTCACTTCACACATTCTCCCAGTGCTGACAAGCTGCCTCCCTGCCCAGCCAGCGACAGGTATGGGGCTTCCCTCCTTGAGCCCCCCAGGGGCAGAGCAGGCCGCTGGGCTCCCACCACACCTAGCTGGGGACCCTGGAACCAGGCTTTGCGCTGACAAACCTCCTTCTGGGTGGGCCGGTGCCGGCCAAATCCTGACGTGGATTCCCTAGTGGCGGGATTGGAGTTCATTCAGAAAGTTAGTGTCAGAAACTTTACCTAATATTTCCAAGCACTGACCCAAAAGACCACGCTCTCATTTTGTAGGTAGCCCGAGTTATAGGAAGATGTGCTATCCTTAGACAGGAAACAGAATTCAAAATTCACTTAATTTTGGAAAGGACAACACTGGAGGGGGGCCGTGCCTGACAGGGAGGGTCCAGGAGGGTTTCTTTTAGTTGAAACAAAAATAAAGCAGTAAATGATCAAATAAATACTACCAAGAACCCCTTGTCATCAACTATTTTAAGGAAATAGTACTTACATAGTTTCATAAAAATCGCATCAGGGATTTTAAAGATAAGGAAAGTTATATATTGTTCCCCCAAATGTGGGAAAACATGCGTGGGCTTCAAACTTCCAAATCTTGTTGTGCCAAGAAGAATTATTATATTGCAGCAGAAGGATAAGTGTGGGTAAAAGAAAAAGGTTAGACAATTTCTCTTTAGCAATTTAAAATATATCTATGTTATTATGTTTATATTTAATATATATTATATATAATATATCTATGTTATTATGTTTATATTTAATATATATTATATATAATATATCTATGTTATTATGTTTATATTTAATATATGTTATATATTATATATAAAATATATCTATGTTATTATGTTTATATTTAATATATATATAACATATATATTTTTTTCCTTGAAATCATTGCAAGATTCCTAGCTTTTTACAGCAAAACTCTTCTTTCAGTTATCTATTCTGAAAATACTTTAAAAAAATATTTGGCTCAGCCTATTAAATATTAAGATAATAAATCATTTTGTCTTAAGCTCTGCTAAGATTAATTGCAAGAGCCACACATCTTAAGTCAGTAAAAATTAAAAGTAAATGTCCTCAGAATTCACTAACTTCAGAGTATAATGGAGATTGACACGGCAATGCTCATTACCATCTAGAAATCCTTTCCAGAAAAAATCCAACTTCCGAAGTGACACAAGAGAGTTGTGTCGTAGGCGTGTTTTTAAGGAATTCGAGAACCATCCTTGGAGATGACTACATGACGTTCTAACAGGTGGTCAGGTGTTTCCTAGCCCTGAGTCGGAGAGCACAGAGTTGTTTGCTTGTTTGTTTAACAATACACAAACGTTTGAAAACCTGCCTCCTTCTTCCTTGCTCCCCCAGGGAGCCCCGCAGAGCAGGCCACAGTAGTATTCCTGAAGGCCACCTGACTCACGGGGAAGCTGAGGCACAGCCCATGCTCTGCCTGAGGTGGCAGAATAAATCCCACTAAACGTAAGCCAGACTGCTGGCCACAGCTCCCTATCCTTTCCACACCACCGGCTGCCTTCAAGAAATCAAAGTAAAACCGCCTGACATCTGAAGGCAGGGTGGCCCTTTCCTGGGTACGGGGGTCCTTGCCTGAGCTCTACGAGAACACTCTCGCCCTCCCCTATGGCCTCCGGGCTGTCCCAGCCCCACGATGGGTCACCTCCCGGTGAGGCACCCTGCAGAAAGAGACGCCCTTGGACAGCTTCCAGCCCAGCGAGGAGAGAAACATGCTGTTCCTCTTCTGCCACGTTGTCTCTCCCTTCGGGCTTCCCCAGAACATTCGTGGGGCTCCCACTCGGCTACCTCTGCCCTCAGTCCTTTCCGGTCTGTGCTGGTGCACGTGCGTGTGCAGGTGTGTGTGGATGGCAGGTCGCGCGCACACGTGGGTTTCTGACCTCCTGCAACGCACCCACCAGGCCTTTCCTTCCCTTCATGGAAGGACTTTTTCAAACTCTGACTCCAACAGGAAGGCCGGGCTGCCGGGACAACACTTTCTAATTTTACTCCAACTTTGTTTTACCACCAGACCCTGTGAGCCATTTCAACTTCCAAGAGAAACAGTGGTCCTCATGGCCCATTATGAAAGGTGGGAGCAATCAAAATGTGGAGGATAAAACCTGAGTACCAGGTTAAGACACCAATGTCTCAAGTTTAGATGTGCATGTGTGTTTAATGTTTATATAGGATCTATAAATAGTGCATAATAAAATGTATATGAAGTATAATGCATTATATTATATTGTCATAGTATTGAAATATTATATATAACATGTAAATACATTATTTTAATACAGATAATACACAAATGCATATATCATGTGAATATATAATACATATCATATATAGTTATGTATAATATGTAATTATAGTTCTATAATATGCTGTATGTCTTACATGTATGGATATTCTATATGCATATGTGTATGTAAATACGCAAACATATATACACACATTGTTTGAAATGTATTTGAGATCTTCTGTCTTTTACCTTGTTACTCTGGCAATACCTTGACATCTGTAAATTATAAATACAGTAACATTCTACGTAATATGAAAGGTCAGTTGCACAGGGGAAGGGTCCCATCTCTGTGGTGTCTACAGCTCACTGAGTAATCAACAGATGCTGCTTTGTCATTCTTGGCCATTTTCCATGTGGTGAATTGAAAGTGACCGAACTATGAGAAATTGCCTTGTTTAAAAAAAAAAAAAAAATGTATCAGGTACACTGGAGAAGAAATCAGCCTGCTTAAGGGGATGTACACAGTTGAGGAACATCTGGCCCCTGCCCTGGATCTGTGTGTGGTACCTTCTTACTCATCAGGGTTAGTTGATTTCATGATCTGTTCCGTTATTCCTTCAGCACATGCTTAGTGAACACCTACTAGATCTCATCAATTTTGCCACTTGCTGGAAATCCCAGGCTGACATTCAGCACCTGCCTCCAGCGGCTCATGGTCTGGAAGCAAGGCAGGAAAACAGATCATTGTAACACAAGGACAAAGCACTAAAATAGCTCCACCAGTGAACTCTTATAAGATATACATTGAAAATCAGTCATCTTGGTTATTAAATATATTTAAGTATAAATGTATGTAAGAATCAGAAATCTTCAGTTAAAGTAATCTGTGTTTTGCATGTGGCTTGCTAGGAGTCTCTTCCCATGCCCCCAGTTACTAATTAATGTACATCCACTACAGTTACTGAACTAGGACTATGCTGAACAGCATGGTTTCAACCCAAACTTCTGAGAGCTGAATAAAGTCCACTCAGCAGTGGTGAGAAGCAGAGATATAGTCCAATCTCTCATGGAATCTAGAGTGGGAAGACATAACACATTGTTAGTAATTATAAGGAGTATTCTAAATATCATGGCAGAATCCTGGGCAAGTAGAGAGAAAAAAAGGTCTACTTGGGAGACACTTACAACTGTCCCCACTTTTCTTATTGATGTTTTCCCTTTTCATAGAATGAACCCATTGTTTCCACTGGCACGTGGCTGCCCAGCTACTGACTACAGTTCTAAGTCTCCTTGAAGACAGCTATAGTCAGGTGGTGGTGTTTTGCTCTATGGGTGGAGATGAGAAAGGCATGCGTACAGTTTCTAGATCATCGCCTTAAAGATGGCTTCCCTGAACTGTCACCCCTTTTCCTGCAAGAGCAGGAACACAGAAGCTGTGCCAAGCTCTCTCTGCTCCCAGGATGTTGCCCTATAGCTCTGAACTTAAGATACTGTATTTTTTGATTTCTCTGTTACAGTATCTTAGCCAGTATCCTGACTAACACGAAGGATGCTTCTGTAACAATCAGGAAACTGACATCGTGGCGTTGATTCACGAGCTGGAAGGTGGGCCGTCCGGGAATCAGGAGGTGACTTGTGACGCTGTGGCAAAAAATGTATCAAATATCCAAATACTCAGTTTGTACAATATCAAATAAATTGTCAAAATTTCATCTGAAGTAACTTGAAAGATTGAGAAGTTTGCTCTTGGAGAACTCAGAACTTTGCTAGGTGTAATAAAGGAGGGAGATGTGTTCAGGTTAAAATCAGGCAATGTTCAAGCAGAGATAAAGGAAATAGAGCTCTCTTCACTGAGATTTCTTTGTCCATAGCCAGCAGCCTAAACTGATGGAGATTCAGAATCGGGGGAGAGTGCAAAAACAACGCCTCCACGATTGTCTAACACCAATTATGTGTCAGATTCTGCTCGAAGCTGTGTAGATATACACTTAACCTTACAATTACTCTTCTTTTCCATTTCCTCCACCTTGATGATCAGAATAGTGATGTTTTATTACAGAAACATTATTAAGTTTAATAACGTGCAAAACCCTGCATTGTCCTTGAAACAGGTAGAATCTTAAAAAAAAAAAAAAGCTAATTTTCTTTGTCCCCTGGATTGGACTCCAGCCTGTGCCTTGCTTTTGTTATTTCCAACGTACATGGGTCCCAACTCTGATACCAGATGTCATAACTGAGTTCCTACGTCTGCTTCTAGAAATTTAATGGGAACCTCAGACATCTGTGTGTTGACTGTATGGTGTGTATGTGCCCTTCTCTGTGACATCCTCAAGTCCTTGTCCTTGTTCTCTGTCCTTGGGGGTGGACAAATATTCTACTACTGTTTTAACCTCCAGCTCTTGTGATCCTTCCCATGTGGCCACGTTCTCTGTATTACGTGTGTGGCTGTACTGGGAGCAACTTTGATCATTTATAAAAAGCTCCTATTCTTCTCTTTGGGATCTGCCTGATTTCGGTGTTCTGGACTCCTCTGGCCGGACTGACCCCATTTCTGCAGAGTACATTTCTGAGACATGGGCCCCCGTTCATTATAAGTTTTTGGGTTTTTTTTTTTTCCCTGCATGGAGGATATTGGGTCAAGTCCATCTGGTAACTTTGCATATTCAAGGTTCTGTGTTATTTGGATGAAAAATGAAAAAGAATAAATTCATTCCCTGCCTAAAAACATCTGGTCCCTCTTAATAAAAACCTACCACTTGGCTGTCTGGAAACAAGTCTATTTGTATCCAACATATATCCCAAGAGTTCTTTTAATTTTTTTTTTCCCTCTCCAGCTGCAAAGCCACATGAGAAGTAAACATGCTCTTTCATGTAATTCTCCATTAAAAACGATCTGAAATTATTTCCCAGCTTGTCTGAATAGATTCTGAATGTTCAAGGGACATTTCACAGACTTGTACCAAAATCCTACAGTACATGAAATCTGTGACTGGTCTCAAAATACTGCCTCTGACAAGTGTCAAGGAGAGCTCGAGTTGTACAGACTGAGACCGTGAATTGTCATTACACGTTTCCCGTTTACTGCCTGGTTCCCTCAGTGTCCAAGTTGGATCTTCTTAGGTAAAAGGCTCTTACCATGCCTTGCATGGGACATTTCCAGCATTTGGTGATGGATACAAGTTAACACAGAGGACTTTCAATGTTACTTTTTAATACTTTTTAGTAATTGCTACAGTTTTCAAAGCACTTTTGGATACCTCATCGCATCTGGCACACTGGACAAACTCCTGCAGAAGGCATAATGCTCTGGAGAAGAGAACAGTGCAGGGACAAAGACTGCGTGCTTGGGACTTCTAGCTGAGGTGGGGCAGGGGCTCCCCTCCTGACCCGCTGTTCTGCTCTAGCCACGTGGACGGGTGAAATACTAGCAGAGGAACAGGAACGCAAGCTTACTCGAAAACATGGTGTTGCATTTTTGTGAGTCAGATTTAACATTCCAAAAGGCAAATGGGGCTGGAACTTGAATCGACGAGGTTTGGAAAAGGAGCAGCCCCCAAAGTGTAAAAGGAAATAGAGCATTTCCTAGCGGGGCTGCACCTCCGTGCCAGATAGTTTTTCCTTATCTTAAAAGAGGCCTGAAAACCAAAACAGTTGTCAACTTCGCTTTCCCCAAAGACATTTGTTAAAGATTTATTTATTTATTTATTTTAGGGAACGAGGGTGCGAGAGAGAGTGTGAGAGCTCGGGGACAGGGACGGGGACAGGGACAGGGACAGGGAGAGCAGCTCCAGCAGACCCGCTTCGTGCAGCCGAATGCTGGGCTGGTTCTCACGACCCTGAGACAGAGGCTGAAATCAGGAGTCCGTCACTTACCCGGCTGAGTCACCCAGACAAGGCAGGACACCCACGGGTTTTTAAAACTGTGCCTAGAGAAGGAGAAGACACAGGACAACCTTTCAACAAAGAGCTGAGCCAGGATTCCCACAGGCTCCTTCAAACAGGATTAGTGACCTCCCCACACAGCACTCTGAGACCAAGCCCCCAAATGACAATCCCAAGGTACGATTCTGCAGCGGCGGGGACAGAGGGCAGGCGGAAGTGACACAAGACCCAGAGACAGGAAAGGACTGTCTCAAAGGGACAGAGACAGAGAGAAGAATTAATGTATACTCTACATGGCTACAAACCAAACGATCCAAACAAACTTAACAATGATTTAATGTTGAGAAGCCCAAAGGAAGCTATCGAAAGAGGACTTCTCTCTAGATGGAGTTAATTCTGCAGAAGGCTATGACCTGCAGGTAAATATGGGCAGGATATGCAAAGGACAGAAACTCAACTTTTGAGAGAAAGACAAAGATACTCTGAATACAGTGTTTAAATTACTACAAATGACCACAGAGAAGCGCCAAGAACAAATCTGAAAAAGGGAACTGCAGATATGGTTTTTTGTTGTTAGTTTGTTTTGCTTTGTTTTGTTTTCATGTAGTAGATGGAGTATCAGTCTTTCGCTGCTGCATAACAAATTACTGCAAACTCTGATGCTTCAAATAAGACGTCTGTTATGTGTGAGAGCAGAGCGGACTCTGCTGGCATCTGCCACAAGGAGGGATCCATGAGCCTGGGAAAGACTCTATTTCTGATTCACTGAGGAGGTCGGCAGCGTCCAGGTCCTTGTCACCAGCAGTCTGAAGGCCCACTGGTCTGATGTCAACGTGTTGGTCAACAGGAGCATCTCTGTCCTGGTCTCGGCCGCCAGCATCCCTCCCGCATGGCGGCCTCCCTCTTGTCAGCCAGGGATGATGCACCGACTTCCTCTGTGTGCTGAACCTCTAGACCTCTGCGAATAACCATGGGAGCTCTCTGCTTTTAAGGCGTAGATGTGATTAGATCATGCCGTTCAGATCATCTCCTCTCAGTCATATAACTTGTCGTTTACCGTCAAGGTGAGCTATGCCGTGACATTCACAGGCTCTACCGACTTGACCTCTCCGTGGAGAGGATTTCACGCATGTGGGCCACTCTTAGATGTCTCCCTACCACACATGGGGCATCACCAAGGCTGGAGGGCTGGAGAGAATTCGTGCCATGGAAGATACGACTAACTCATTTGAGAAAGCCACACAGAGAAACACATAGTTTATGATTCCTTTAATAAACACATTATAGAAAAAGGAAGAAGAGTTTTCTTCCCACCTATTTCTCCAAAGATTTAAGAATGTCTGTAACATTCCTTTAATAAGAATCCCAGAAGAGAATAAAGGGGGTACCAGAGAGAGAATAGAAATAATTTTGGATCTGTTAAAGGATTCAAGAAAGATAAATTTTTTTATTTAGAGTGTGCTCCCACAGTGCCTGGGTGGCTCCGTCCGTTAAGCCTCTGCTTTTGGCTCAGGCCATGATCTTGGGGTCCTGGGATCAAGTTCCACATCGGGCTCTCTGCTTGGCAGGGAGCCTGCTTCCTCTTCTCTCTGTGCCTGCCTCTCTGCCTACTTGTGATCTTTGTCTGTCAAATAAATAAATAAAATCTTAAAAAAAAAAAAAAAAAGAATGTGCTCCCAGATGCAATAAATAAAAATAAATTACCTTCAAAGAGCTACAATTAGACTAACAACATACTTCTCACTCGGAGTAATGGATGCCAGTAAGTATGAACCAGAGCAGCGTCCTCATCAGCAGAAGACGCGTCAGCCCGGAGCTGTGTACACGGGCATGCCAGAGGAAGGGCATCTGGAAGTGGCCCATGAAGCGGAAGCCAAGCAACCTAGAAAGGAACACCAATAACAGAGGGCAGGGCGACGGTCATCAAAGAGTCGCTGCTGAGTGGCCACGGAGCTGTTTAAACATAGAACCAAACTCTGTGTTAACATCACAGACACTGTGACTTGATAAACTTTGAGCATTTAAAAGTAATATAACCAATAGCAATCACAAGGCAGGGAGTTACACATAAAATAAGATGTTTTTTAACTATTTCAGCTTTCCATTAATGTCCAAAATTCAAGCAGGGATTAAAAAAAAAAAAAAGTAAGTGCAAAATAAAGATATTTTCAAACATGTACTCATGACCGGAGTTTGCCTCTCTATTGCCCACTACCCCCATCCCGACTCCAACCCTCATCAAAGAAGCTAGTACAGAGTTTAAGTTAGCGTGCAGAGGTCCAGTGAGTAAGAAGGATTGGTTTAAAGAACAATAGTGAGCACACAAATTGAATATGCTTGTGTTCATTCATTGTTCACAGAAGTCAATTTCTTACAATAAAAGACCAAAATAAACCTCTAAGCAACAATAATGTGGAAGGAATATTCAAAAAGTAGTTAGAGTGTGGTCCAGAGGAAGGTGGAAATACCAAATAACCGTAATCATAGGCAAAACAATAGAGTTATGTCTGTCAATAATACATAGGTTCCTCTAAAAGAATAGAAGTAAAACCTGCAGGGGGATAAAGGTACTATAGAAAACTACCAATCCAGAAGAAGACAGGGAAAAAGAAAAAGATAAAAATAGGAAAAAATACAAGACAGTAGAAATAGTTCTAAATATACCAGTCAATAGTAACAGTAAATGTAACCATCTTAAATGAAGACTATCAAATCGGATTTGTAAACATCTAGCTTAAGATAAAATTAAAACATGCAAAACACTGAATGATAAGCTATGCCCTATTAATATTAAGCAAATGTAAACTGGTATAAACTAATAATATCAGGGAAATCAGAATAAAAATGAATCTTACACAATAGTAAAATGCACATTTTACTACCAAGGAAATGTAAAATCATAATTTTTATGCCCCTGACCATCTAATGTCAAAATATATGAAATCTAAAAAAATGACACAATTATAGGGAATTAAATTATAGTCATACCAGAAGATTTTAACATATCTACATCTGAACTATAAAGCAGGCTAGCCAATGAAAATTTATCAGGCCTAAATATTTCACTCATGTGTTTGCTTCCTTTTAAAATTCTTATTTATTTATTTTTGAGAGAGAGAGAGAGTTAGCCTGAGTGGGGAAGCAGCAGAGGAAGAATCAGGCTCCCCACTAAGCTGGGAGTCTGATGCAGACTCGATCCCAGGACCCTGGGGTCATGACCTGAGCCGAAGGCAGAGGCTTAACCCACTGAGCCCCCCAGGCGCCCCGTGTGTTCATTTCTAACAGACGTAGAGCTGCCTGGTGGAACCAGTGAGACTATTAACTGGTCGACATAAAGACGCCGACACAAACACATAAGAGCATGTATCTGAAAGGAAAGGAGGGTAGAGATGCATGAGGCTGGCCAGCCACGTGCCAAGCTCTACAAAGTTAAAGCAGCCCCAGTATTCCTGGGGCGCAGGTGTGGTGACCATTTCTTGGTAAAGCAGCTGCATGGAGCGAGGGTCTGGCCAGGAGCCATGTTTTCTCCAACCTTAATGTTGGTTCTATATAACTTTCCCTAAGTTTTCACATATATTCCCTCTGACAGATGCTTGACATCTGATAACTCTCTGCGTCTCTCAAGTCAACGGCCATCTGCTAGTGGCAAAACATACAAAGGTGGACCAGAAGCTAGATATTCTCGACGAGTCTTGAATAATCTGTATCGTACAAATCGAGTTCTTGGACCCCAAGATGGTGTCATCAGGAAGAACTGGAGAATGACGGTGACCTCAGTACTGAGGAGCGCACACACTGACCTGGTGACCTCAGTACTGAGGAGCGCACACACTGACCTGGTGACCTCAGGACTGAGGAGAGCACACACTTACCTGGTGACCTCAGTACTGAGGAGCGCACACACTGACCTGGTGACCTCAGTACTGAGGAGTGCACACA